>NC_138884.1:41616521-42170521 GCF_965194825.1 Balaenoptera physalus | reverse complement strand
GCTCCACTCATGCAGTCTGGAAGCTACCTGAAAAGCACTGTTGTTACTGTCCTTTTAGTTACTGCCTGCCTGCTTCTGCGAAGATAATGAGTTCTCCCGATAGAAACCTTGTGCTTCCAAATCCTAGTTGGAAGCTCACCTGCTCTGCTCTATAACTAAAGTGAAAGTCAAGGGGAGCACTAGCCTCGAAGTAAAGCCCTGATTAACCTGGCAAAACGGGAGGCGTGCAGCAGCTCCATGAGGCCTTCGTCGCTGTTCTCCTTTAGTTTAACGGTAGTGAGTCCTAGCCTCGAAGTAGGCCCTGATTTGCCTTGCCAAACGGGAGGTATGGAGCAGCTCCATCAGGCCTTCTTCAGTGTTCTGCTTTAGTTTCACTGTAGTAAGCTTTTCAAGACTCCTAGGGACCTTGCTTCAGCACCTGTTTCTGTACCAGTATACTGAGTAGAGCCAAGAACCTCAGGGGCAGCTGAAAACTTCAGCCCCGTAGGCCTTTTGGAACACTGCTGGGTTAGCTAGATAAAGGCAACACACGGCACTCTTCCTTGGGAGAGCCAGATTACCTCAGCTCTCCACAGGTTTCGGGAACACACTTCTAGACACTCCTCCATGCAATGGATGTAACCTCATTCCCCTAGCATAACTCTACTGAGAAAAACACTCTGCTTCTTATCCCTTTTCACCTTTTACACTTAGAGTCACGCATCCTCAAGGAGGCGATCGCCTTGCATTCCAAGTACAATTTAAGCACAGTTCTTGGTGTAACACTGCAGGTCTTTGGATGATGCACAGGCCCCTAAGTCTCCATGTCGCATCCTTTGTTTAGGCACTTGGCTGCACGCAAAAATCGGACCTAGAAAAAATTAGAATTAGGGAAAGCCCCAGTGGGTAGCGTGAATCTATTTTGACTTGTTAGCATCAACATCTCCTTATGCTGCGTGTGAATCTGGAAATGTGAGACTGAGACACAAATCTTGTTTTCCTATTTTGAAAGCTCCACTCATGCAGTCTCGAAGCTACCTGAAAAGCACTGTTGTTACTGTCCTTTTAGTTACTGCCTGCCTGCTTCTGCGAAGAAAATGAGTTCTCCCGATAGAAACCTTCTGCTTCCAAATCCTAGTTGGAAGCTCACCTGCTCTGCTCTATAACTAAAGTGAAAGTCAAGGGGAGCACTAGCCTCGAAGTAAAGCCCTGATTAACCTGGCAAAACGGGAGGCGTGCGGCAGCTCCATGAGGCCTTCCTCGCTGTTCTCCTTTAGTTTAACGGTAGTGAGTCCTAGCCTCGAAGTAGGCCCTGATTTGCCTTGCCAAACGGGAGGTATGGAGCAGCTCCATCAGGCCTTCTTCAGTGTTCTGCTTTAGTTTCACTGTAGTAAGCTTTTCAAGACTCCTAGGGACCTTGCTTCAGCACCTGTTTCGGTACCAGTATACTGAGTAGAGCCAAGAACCTCAGGGGCAGTTAACAACTTCAGCCCCGTAGGCCTTTTGGAACACTGCAGGGTAAGCTAGAGAAAGGCAACACACGGCACTCTTCCTTGGGAGAGCCAGATTTCCTCAGCTCTACACAGGTTTCAGGAACACACTTCTAGACTGTCCTCCATGCAATGGTTGTAACCTCATTCCCCTAGCTGAACTCTATTGATAAAAACACTCTGCTTCTTATCCCTTTTCACATTTTTCACATAGTCACGCATCCTCCAGTTGGCGGTCGCCTTGAATTCCAAGTACAATTTAAGCACAGTTCTTGGTGAAACACTGCAGGTCTTTGGAGGATGCACATGTCCCTAAGTCTCCATGTCACATCCTTTGTTTAGGCACTTGGCTGCATGCAGAAAAATGGTCGTAGAAAAAGGTTGAATAAGGTAAAGCCCCAGTGGGTATCGTGAATCTCTTTTGACTTGTTAGCATCAACATCTCCTTATGCTGCGTGTGAATCTGGAAATGTGAGACTGAGACACAAATTTTGTTTTCCCATTTTGAAAGCTCCACTCATGCAGTCTGGAAGCTACCTGAAAAGCACTGTTGTTACTGTCCTTTTAGTTACTGCCTGCCTGCTTCTGCGAAGAAAATGAGTTCTCCCGAAAGAAACCTTGTGCTTGCAGTTCCTAGTTGGAAGCTCACCTGCTCTGCTCTATAACTAAAGTGAAAGTCAAGGGGAGCACTAGCCTCGAAGTAAAGCCCTGATTAAACTGGCAAAACGGGAGGCGTGCAGCAGCTCCATGAGGCCTTCATCGCTGTTCTCCTTTAGTTTAACGGTAGTGAGTCCTAGCCTCGAAGTAGGCCCTGATTTGCCTTGCCAAACGGGAGGTATGGAGCAGCTCCATCAGGCCTTCTTCAGTGTTCTGCTTTAGTTTCACTGTAGTAAGCTTTTCAAGACTCCTAGGGACCTTGTTTCAGCACCTGTTTCGGTACCAGTATACTGAGTAGAGCCAAGAACCTCAGGGGCAGCTAACAACTTCAGCCCCGTAGGCCTTTTGGAACACTCCAGTGTTGGCTAGAGAAAGGCAACACACGGCACTCTTCCTTGGGAGAGCCAGATTACCTCAGCTCTACACAGGTTTCAGGAACACACTTCTAGACACTCCTCCATGCAATGGATGTAACCTCATTCCCCTAGCTGAACTCTATTGAGAAAAACACTCTGCTTCTAATCCCTTTTCTCCTTTTACACTTAGAGTCACGCATCCTCTAGGAGGCGATCGCCTTGCATTCCAAGTACAATTTAAGCAGAGTTCTTGGTGTAACACTGCAGGTCTTTGGAGGATGCACAGGCCCCTAAGTCTCCATGTCGCATCCTTTGGTTAGGCACTTGGCTGCACGCAAAAATCGGACCTAGAAAAAATTAGAATTAGGGAAAGCCCCAGTGGGTAGCGTGAATCTCTTTTGACTTGTTAGCATCAACATCCCCTTATGCTGCGTGTGAATCTGGAAATGTGAGACTGAGACACAAATCTTGTTTTCCTATTTTGAAAGCTCCACTCATGCAGTCTGGAAGCTACCTGAAAAGCACTGTTGTTACTGTCCTTTTAGTTACTGCCTGCCTGCTTCTGCGAAGAAAATGAGTTCTCCCGATAGAAACCTTGTGCTTCCAAATCCTAGTTGGAAGCTCACCTGCTCTGCTCTATAACTAAAGTGAAAGTCAAGGGGAGCACTAGCCTCGAAGTAAAGCCCTGATTAACCTGGCAAAACGGGAGGCGTGCAGCAGCTCCATGAGGCCTTCCTCGCTGTTCTCCTTTAGTTTAACGGTAGTGAGTCCTAGCCTCGAAGTAGGCCCTGATTTGCCTTGCCAAACGGGAGGTATGGAGCAGCTCCATCAGGCCTTCTTCAGTGTTCAGCTTTAGTTTCACTGTAGTAAGCTTTTCAAGACTCCTAGGGACCTTGCTTCAGCACCTGTTTCGGTACCAGTATACTGAGTAGAGCCAAGAACCTCAGGGGCAGTTAACAACTTCAGCCCCGTAGGCCTTTTGGAACACTGCAGGGTAAGCTAGAGAAAGGCAACACACGGCACTCTTCCTTGGGAGAGCCAGATTTCCTCAGCTCTACACAGGTTTCAGGAACACACTTCTAGACTGTCCTCCATGCAATGGTTGTAACCTCATTCCCCTAGCTGAACTCTATTGATAAAAACACTCTGCTTCTTATCCCTTTTCACATTTTTCACATAGTCACGCATCCTCAAGTTGGCGGTCGCCTTGCATTCCAAGTACAATTTAAGCACAGTTCTTGGTGAAACACTGCAGGTCTTTGGAGGATGTACATGTCCCTAAGTCTCCATGTCACATCCTTTGTTTAGGCACTTGGCTGCATGCAGAAAAGTGGTCGTAGAAAAAGGTTGAATAAGGTAAAGCCCCAGTGGGTATCGTGAATCTCTTTTGACTTGTTAGCATCAACATCTCCTTATGCTGCGTGTGAATCTGGAAATGTGAGACTGAGACACAAATTTTGTTTTCCCATTTTGAAAGCTCCACTCATGCAGTCTGGAAGCTACCTGAAAACCACTCTTGTTACCGTCCTTTTAGTTACTGCCTGCCTGCTTCTGCGAAGAAAATGAGTTCTCCCGAAAGAAACCTTGTGCTTCCAGTTCCTAGTTGGAAGCTCAACTGCTCTCCTCTATAACTAAAGTGAAAGTCAGGGAACACTAACCTCGAAGTAATGCCCTGATTATCCTGGCAAAACGGGAGGCGTGCAGCAGCTCCATGAGGCCTTCATCGCTGTTCTTTAGTTTAACCGTAGTAAGTTTTCCTAGACTCCTAGAGACCTTGCTTCAGCACCCCTATCGCAATCAGAAAACTGCCTAGAACCGGGAAGCTCTGGTCCTGCGTGTGTGCTGCGTACCAACTTACTATTTGGAGACTGATGGCACAAGGTTTCTTTGCCCATTTGTAAAGCTCTGTTCATGCGGCCTCCTTTATACCTGAAAAGCATTGTTGTTGCCGGGGTTTTAGTCACTGCCTGCACGGTTCTGAGAAGATATTGAGTTTTCCCGTCCGAAACCTTGTGCTTCCACTTCCTACTTGGAAGCTCACCCTGCTCTGCTCTATATCTAAAGTGAAAGTCCACGTGAGCCCTAGCCCCGAAGTAAGGCCCTGATTTGCCTTGCCAAACGGGAGGTATGGAGAAGCTCCATCAGGCCTTCTTCACTGTTCTGCTTTAGTTTCACGGTAGTAAGCTTTTCCACACTTCTAGGGACCTTGTTGCACACCCGTTCTGCTACCATTATACTGAGTAAAGCCAGGAAGCTCAGGGTCAGGTAAGGAACTTCAGCCCCGTAGGCCTTTTGGGACACCCCAGTGTTGGCTAGAGAAAGGCAACACACTGCACTCTTCCTTGAGAGAGCCAGTTTACCTCAGCTCTACACAGGATTAAGGAACACACTTCTAGACTGTCCTCCATTAAATGGATGTAACCTCATTCCCCTAGTTGAACTCTTTTGAGAAGAACACTCTTTTTAATCCCTTTTCCCCTATTACACTTAGAGTCACGCATCCTCAGGAGGTGGTCAGCCTGCATTCCAAGTACAATTTAAGCACAGTTCTTGGTATAACACGGCAGGACTTTGGAAGAAGCACAGGCCCCTATATCGCCCTCGCGCATCCTTTGTTTAGGCACTTGACTGCACGCAAAAAAGCGGTCGTAGAAAAAATTAGAATTAGGGAAAGCTCCAGTGGGTATCGTGAATCTCTTTTGACTTGTTAGCATCAACATCTCCTTATGCTGCGTGTGAATCTGGAAATGTGAGACTGAGACACAAATCTTGTTTTCCTATTTTGAAAGCTCCACTCATGCAGTCTCGAAGCTACCTGAAAAGCACTGTTGTTACTGTCCTTTTAGTTACTGCCTGCCTGCTTCTGCGAAGAAAATGAGTTCTCCCGATAGAAACCTTGTGCTTCCAGTTCCTAGTTGGAAGCTCACCCTGCTCTGCTCTATACCTAAAGTGAAAGTCCACGTGAGCCTTAGCCTTGAAGTAAGGCCCTGAATTGCCTTGCCAAACGGGAGGTATGGAGCAGCTCCATCAGGCCTTCTTCAGTGTTCTGCTTTAGTTTCACTGTAGTAAGCTTTTCAAGACTCCTAGGGACCTTGCTTCAGCACCTGTTTCGGTACCAGTATACTGAGTAGAGCCAAGAACCTCAGGGGCAGTTAACAACTTCAGCCCCGTAGGCCTTTTGGAACACTGCAGGGTAAGCTAGAGAAAGGCAACACACGGCACTCTTCCTTGGGAGAGCCAGATTACCTCAGCTCTACACAGGTTTCAGGAACACACTTCTAGACACTCCTCCATGCAATGGATGTAACCTCATTCCCCTAGCTGAACTCTATTGAGAAAAACACTCTGCTTCTAATCCCTTCTCACCTTTTACACTTAGAGTCACGCATCCTCAACGAGGCGATCGCCTTGCATTCCAAGTACAATTTAAGCACAGTTCTTGGTGTAACACTGCAGGTCTTTGGAGGATGCACAGGCCCCTAAGTCTCCATGTCGCATCCTTTGTTTAGGCACTTGGCTGCACGCAAAAATCGGACCTAGAAAAAATTAGAATTAGGGAAAGCCCCAGTGGGTAGCGTGAATCTCTTTTGACTTGTTAGCATCAACATCTCCTTATGCTGCGTGTGAATCTGGAAATGGGAGACTGAGACACAAATCTTGTTTTCCTATTTTGAAAGCTCCACTCATGCAGTCTGGAAGCTACCTGAAAAGCACTGTTGTTACTGTCCTTTTAGTTACTGCCTGCCTGCTTCTGCGAAGAAAATGAGTTCTCCCGATAGAAACCTTGTGCTTCCAAATCCTAGTTGGAAGCTCACCTGCTCTGCTCTATAACTAAAGTGAAAGTCAAGGGGAGCACTAGCCTCGAAGTAAAGCCCTGATTAACCTGGCAAAACGGGAGGCGTGCAGCAGCTCCATGAGGCCTTCGTCGCTGTTCTCCTTTAGTTTAACGGTAGTGAGTCCTAGCCTCGAAGTAGGCCCTGATTTGCCTTGCCAAACGGGAGGTATGGAGCAGCTCCATCAGGCCTTCTTCAGTGTTCTGCTTTAGTTTCACTGTAGTAAGCTTTTCAAGACTCCTAGGGACCTTGCTTCAGCACCTGTTTCTGTACCAGTATACTGAGTAGAGCCAAGAACCTCAGGGGCAGCTGAAAACTTCAGCCCCGTAGGCCTTTTGGAACACTGCTGGGTTAGCTAGAGAAAGGCAACACACAGCACTCTTCCTTGGGAGAGCCAGATTACCTCAGCTCTCCACAGGTTTCAGGAACACACTTCTAGACACTCCTCCATGCAATGGATGTAACCTCATTCCCATAGCTGAACTCTATTGAGAAAAACACTCTGCTTCTAATCCCTTTTCACCTTTTACACTAAGAGTCACCCATCCTCAAGGAGGCGATCGCCTTGCATTCCAAGTACAATTTAAGCACAGTTCTTGGTGTAACACTGCAGGTCTTTGGAGGATGCACAGACCCCTATGTCTCCATGTCGCATACTTTGTTTAGGCACTTGGCTGCATGCAGAAAAGTGGTCGTAGAAACAGGTTGAATAAGGGAAAGCCCCAGTGGGTATCGTGAATCTTTTTGACTTGTTAGCATCAACATGTCCTTATGCTGCGTGTCAATCTGGAAATGGGAGACTGATGGCACAAAGATTGTTTTCCAACTTTGAAAGCTCCACTCATGCAGTCTTGAAGCTACTTGAAAAGCACTCTTGTTACCGTCCTTTTACTTACTGCCTGCCTGCTTCTGCGTAGAAAATGAGTTCTCCCGAAAGAAACCTTGTGCTTCCGGTTCCTAGTTGGAAGCTCACCTGCTCTGCTCTATAACTGAAGTGAAAGTCAAGGGGAGCACTAGCCTCGAAGTAATGCCCTGATTATCCTGGCGAAAGAGGAGGCGTGCAGCAGCTCCATGAGGCCTTCATCGCTGTTCTCCTTTAGTTTAACGGTAGTACGTTTTCCAAGACTCCTAGAGACCTTGCTTCAGCACCCATATCGGAATCAGAAAACTGCCTAGAGTCGGGAAGCTCTGGTCATGCGTGTATGCTGCGTACCAACTTACTATTTGGAGACTGATGGCACAAGGCTTCTTTGCCCATTTGGAAAGCTCTGTTCATGCGGCCTCCTTTACACCTGAAAAGCATTGTTGTTGCCGGGGTTTTAGTCACTGCCTGCATGGTTTTGAGAAGATATTGAGTTTTCCCGTACGAAACCTTGCGCTTCCAGTTCCTAGTTGGAAGCTCACCCTGCTCTGCTCTATACCTAAAGTGAAAGTCCACGTGAGCCTTAGCCTCGAAGTAAGGCCCTGAATTGCCTTGCCAAAAGGGAAGTATGGAGCAGCTCCATCAGGCCTTCTTCAGTGTTCTGCTTTAGTTTCACTGTAGTAAGCTTTTCAAGACTCCTAGGGACCTTGCTTCAGCACCTGTTTCGGTACCAGTATACTGAGTAGAGCCAAGAACCTCAGGGGCAGTTAACAACTTCAGCCCCGTAGGCCTTTTGGAACACTGCAGGGTTAGCTAGAGAAAGGCAACACACGGCACTCTTCCTTGGGAGAGCCAGATTACCTCACCTCTACACAGGTTTCAGGAACACACTTCTAGACTGTCCTCCATGCAATGGATGTAACCTCATTCCCATAGCTGAACTCTATTGAGAAAAACACTCTGCTTCTAATCCCTTTTCACCTTTTACACTGAGTCACGCATCCTCAAGGAGGCGATCGCCTTGCATTCCAAGTACAATTTAAGCACAGTTCTTGGTGTAACACTGCAGGTCTTTGGAGGATGCACAGACCCCTATGTCTCCATGTCGCATACTTTGTTTAGGCACTTGGCTGCATGCAGAAAAGTGGTCGTAGAAACAGGTTGAATAAGGGAAACCCCAGTGGGTATCGTGAATCTTTTTGACTTGTTAGCATCAACATGTCCTTATGCTGCGTGTCAATCTGGAAATGGGAGACTGATGGCACAAAGATTGTTTTCCAACTTTGAAAGCTCCACTCATGCAGTCTTGAAGCTACTTGAAAAGCACTCTTGTTACCGTCCTTTTACTTACTGCCTGCCTTCTTCTGCGTAGAAAATGAGTTCTCCCGAAAGAAACCTTGTGCTTCCGGTTCCTAGTTGGAAGCTCACCTGCTCTGCTCTATAACTGAAGTGAAAGTCAAGGGGAGCACTAGCCTCGAAGTAATGCCCTGATTATCCTGGCGAAAGAGGAGGCTTGCAGCAGCTCCATGAGGCCTTCATCGCTGTTCTCCTTTAGTTTAATGGTAGTATGTTTTCCAAGACTCCTAGAGACCTTGCTTCAGCACCCATATCGGAATCAGAAAACTGCCTAGAGTCGGGAAGCTCTGGTCATGCGTGTATGCTGCGTACCAACTTACTATTTGGAGACTGATGGCACAAGGCTTCTTTGCCCATTTGGAAAGCTCTGTTCATGCGGCCTCCTTTATACCTGAAAAGCATTGTTGTTGCCGGGGTTTTAGTCACTGCCTGCATGGTTTTGAGAAGATATTGAGTTTTCTCGTACGAAACCTTGCGCTTCCAGTTCCTAGTTGGAAGCTCACCCTGCTCTGCTCTATACCTAAAGTGAAAGTCCACGTGAGCCTTAGCCTCGAAGTAAGGCCCTGAATTGCCTTGCCAAAAGGGAGGTATGGAGCAGCTCCATCAGGCCTTCTTCAGTGTTCTGCTTTAGTTTCACTGTAGTAAGCTTTTCAAGACTCCTAGGGACCTTGCTTCAGCACCTGCTTCGGTACCAGTATACTGAGTAGAGCCAAGAACCTCAGGGGCAGTTAACAACTTCAGCCCCGTAGGCCTTTTGGAACACTGCAGGGTTAGCTAGAGAAAGGCAACACACGGCACTCTTCCTTGGGAGAGCCAGATTACCTCAGGTCTACATAGGTTTCAGGAACACACTTCTAGACACTCCTCCATGCAATGGAGGTAACCTCATTCCCCTAGCTGAACTCTACTGAGAAAAACACTCTGCTTCTAATCCCTTTTCACCTTTTACACTTAGAGTCACGCATCCTCAAGGAGGCGATCGCCTTGCATTCCAAGTACAATTTAAGCACAGTTCTTAGTGTAACACTGCAGGTCTTTGGATGATGCACAGGCCCCTAAGTCTCCATGTCGCATCCTTTGTTTAGGCACTTGGCTGCACGCAAAAATCGGACTTAGAAAAAATTAGAATTAGGGAAAGCCCCAGTGGGTAGCGTGAATCTCTTTTGACTTGTTAGCATCAACATCTCCTTATGCTGCGTGTGAATCTGGAAATGTGAGACTGAGACACAAATCTTGTTTTCCTATTTTGAAAGCTCCACTCATGCAGTCTGGAAGCTACCTGAAAAGCACTGTTGTTACTGTCCTTTTAGTTACTGCCTGCCTGCTTCTGCGAAGAAAATGAGTTCTCCCGATAGAAACCTTGTGCTCCAAATCCTAGTTGGAAGCTCACCTGCTCTGCTCTATAACTAAAGTGAAAGTCAAGGGGAGCACTAGCCTCGAAGTAAAACCCTGATTAGCCTGGCAAAACGGGAGGCGTGCAGCAGCTCCATGAGTCCTTCATCGCTGTTCTCCTTTAGTTTAACGGTAGTGAGTCCTAGCCTCGAAGTAGGCCCTGATTTGCCTTGCCAAACTGGAGGTATGGAGCAGCACCATCAGGCCTTCTTCAGTGTTCTGCTTTAGTTTCACTGTAGTAAGCTTTTCAAGACTCCTAGGGACCTTGCTTCAGCACCTGTTTCTGTACCAGTATACTGAGTAGAGCCAAGAACCTCAGGGGAAGCTGAAAACTTCAGCCCCGTAGGCCTTTTGGAACACTGCTGGGTTAGCTAGAGAAAGGCAACACACAGCACTCTTCCTTGGGAGAGCCAGATTACCTCAGCTCTCCACAGGTTTCAGGAACACACTTCTAGACACTCCTCCATGCAATGGATGTAACCTCATTCCCCTAGCATAACTCTACTGAGAAAAACACTCTGCTTCTAATACCTTTTCACCTTTTACACTTAGAGTCTCGCATCCTCAAGGAGGCAATCGCCTTGCATTCCAAGTACAATTTAAGCACAGTTCTTGGTGTAACACTGCAGGTCTTTGGATGATGCACAGGCCCCTACGTCTCCATGTCGCATCCTTTGTTTAGGCACTTGGCTGCACGCAAAAATCGGACCTAGAAAAAATTAGAATTAGGGAAAGCCCCAGTGGGTAGCGTGAATCTCTTTTGACTTGTTAGCATCAACATCTCCTTATGCTGCGTGTGAATCTGGAAATGTGAGACTGAGACACAAATCTTGTTTTCCTATTTTGAAAGCTCCACTCATGCAGTCTGGAAGCTACCTGAAAAGCACTGTTGTTACTGTCCTTTTAGTTACTGCCTGCCTGCTTCTGCGAAGAAAATGAGTTCTCCCGATAGAAACCATGTGCTTCCAAATCCTAGTTGGAAGCTCACCTGCTCTGCTCTATAACTAAAGTGAAAGTGAAGGGGAGCACTAGCCTCGAAGTAAAGCCCTGATTAACCTGGCAAAACGGGAGGCGTGCAGCAGTTCCATGAGGCCTTCATCGCTGTTCTCCTTTAGTTTAACGGTAGTGAGTCCTAGCCTCGAAGTAGGCCCTGATTTGCCTTGCCAAACGGGAGGTATGGAGCAGCTCCATCAGGCCTTCTTCAGTGTTCTGCTTTAGTTTCACTGTAGTAAGCTTTTCAAGACTCCTAGGGACCTTGCTTCAGCACCTGTTTCGGTACCAGTATACTGAGTAGAGCCAAGAACCTCAGGGGCAGTCAACAACTTCAGCCCCGTAGGCCTTTTGGAACACTGCAGGGTAAGCTAGAGAAAGGCAACACACGGCACTCTTCCTTGGGAGAGCCAGATTACCTCAGCTCTACACAGGTTTCAGGAACACACTTCTAGACACTCCTCCATGCAATGGATGTAACCTCATTCCCATAGCTGAACTCTATTGAGAAAAACACTCTGCTTCTAATCCCTTTTCACCTTTTACACTAAGAGTCACGCATCCTCAAGGAGGCGATCACCTTGCATTCCAAGTACAATTTAAGCACAGTTCTTGGTGTAACACTGCAGGTCTTTGGAGGATGCACAGGCCCCTATGTCTCCATGTCGCATACTTTGTTTAGGCAGTTGGCTGCATGCAGAAAAGTGGTCGTAGAAACAGATTGAATAAGGGAAACCCCAGTGGGTATCGTGAATCTTTTTGACTTGTTAGCATCAACATGTCCTTATGCTGCGTGTCAATCTGGAAATGGGAGACTGATGGCACAAAGATAGTTTTCCAACTTTGAAAGCTCCACTCATGCAGTCTTGAAGCTACTTGAAAAGCACTCTTGTTACCGTCCTTTTACTTACTGCCTGCCTGCTTCTGCGTAGAAAATGAGTTCTCCCGAAAGAAACCTTGTGCTTCCGGTTCCTAGTTGGAAGCTCACCTGCTCTGCTCTATAACTGAAGTGAAAGTCAAGGGGAGCACTAGCCTCGAAGTAATGCCCTGATTATCCTGGCGAAAGAGGAGGCGTGCAGCAGCTCCATGAGGCCTTCATCGCTGTTCTCCTTTAGTTTAATGGTAGTATGTTTTCCAAGACTCCTAGAGACCTTGCTTCAGCACCCATATCGGAATCAGAAAACTGCCTAGAGTCGGGAAGCTCTGGTCATGCGTGTATGCTGCGTACCAACTTACTATTTGGAGACTGATGGCACAAGGCTTCTTTGCCCATTTGGAAAGCTCTGTTCATGCGGCCTCCTTTATACCTGAAAAGCATTGTTTTTGCCGGGGTTTTAGTCACTGCCTGCATGGTTTTGGGAAGATATTGAGTTTTCTCGTACGAAACCTTGCGCTTCCAGTTCCTAGTTGGAAGCTCACCCTGCTCTGCTCTATACCTAAAGTGAAAGTCCACATGAGCCTTAGCCTCGAAGTAAGGCCCTGAATTGCCTTGCCAAAAGGGAGGTATGGATCAGCTCCATCAGGCCTTCTTCAGTGTTCTGCTTTAGTTTCACTGTAGTAAGCTTTTCAAGACTCCTAGGGACCTTGCTTCAGCACCTGCTTCGGTACCAGTATACTGAGTAGAGCCAAGAACCTCAGGGGCAGTTAACAACTTCAGCCCCGTAGGCCTTTTGGAACACTGCAGGGATAGCTAGAGAAAGGCAACACACGGCACTCTTCCTTGGGAGAGCCAGATTACCTCAGCTCTACACAGGTTTCAGGAACACACTTCTAGACTGTCCTCCATGCAATGGATGTAACCTCATTCCCATAGCTGAACTCTATTGAGAAAAACACTCTGCTTCTAATCCCTTTTCACCTTTTACACTAAGAGTCACGCATCCTCAAGGAGGCGATCGCCTTTCATTCCAAGTACAATTTAAGCACAGTTCTTGGTGTAACACTGCAGGTCTTTGGAGGGTGCACAGGCCCCTATGTCTCCATGTCGCATACTTTGTTTAGGCACTTGGCTGCATGCAGAAAAGTGGTCGTAGAAACAGGTTGAATAAGGGAAAGCCCCAGTGGGTATCGTGAATCTTTTTGACTTGTTAGCATCAACATGTCCTTATGCTGCGTGTCAATCTGGAAATGGGAGACTGATGGCACCAAGATTGTTTTCCAACTTTGAAAGCTCCACTCATGCAGTCTTGAAGCTACTTGAAAAGCACTCTTGTTACCGTCCTTTTACTTACTGCCTGCCTGCTTTTGCGTAGAAAATGAGTTCTCCCGAAAGAAACCTTGTGCTTCCGGTTCCTAGTTGGAAGCTCACCTGCTCTGCTCTATAACTGAAGTGAAAGTCAAGGGGAGCACTAGCCTCGAAGTAATGCCCTGATTATCCTGGCGAAAGAGGAGGCGTGCAGCAGCTCCATGAGGCCTTCATCGCTGTTCTCCTTTAGTTTAATGGTAGTATGTTTTCCAAGACTCCTAGAGACCTTGCTTCAGCACCCATATCGGAATCAGAAAACTGCCTAGAGTCGGGAAGCTCTGGTCATGCGTGTATGCTGCGTACCAACTTACTATTTGGAGACTGATGGCACAAGGCTTCTTTGCCCATTTGGAAAGCTCTGTTCATGCGGCCTCCTTTATACCTGAAAAGCATTGTTGTTGCCGGGGTTTTAGTCACTGCCTGCATGGTTTTGAGAAGATATTGAGTTTTCTCGTACGAAACCTTGCGCTTCCAGTTCCTAGTTGGAAGCTCACCCTGCTCTGCTCTATACCTAAAGTGAAAGTCCACGTGAGCCTTAGCCTCGAAGTAAGGCCCTGAATTGCCTTGCCAAAAGGGAGGTATGGAGCAGCTCCATCAGGCCTTCTTCAGTGTTCTGCTTTAGTTTCACTGTAGTAAGCTTTTCAAGACTCCTAGGGACCTTGTTTCAGCACCTGTTTCGGTACCAGTATACTGAGTAGAGCCAACAACCTCAGGGGCAGCTAACAACTTCAGCCCCGTAGGCCTTTTGGAACACTCCAGTGTTGGCTAGAGAAAGGCAACACACGGCACTCTTCCTTGGGAGAGCCAGATTACCTCAGGTCTACACAGGTTTCAGTAACACACTTCTAGACACTCCTCCATGCAATGGATGTAACCTCATTCCCATAGCTGAACTCTATTGAGAAAAACACTCTGCTTCTAATCCCTTTTCACCTTTTACACTTAGAGTCACGCATCCTCAAGGAGGCGATCGCCTTGCATTCCAAGTACAATTTAAGCACAGTTCTTGGTGTAACACTTCAGGTCTTTGGAGGATGCACAGGCCCCTAAGTCTCCATGTCGCATCCTTTGTTTAGGCACTTGGCTGCACGCAAAAATCCGACCTAGACAAAATTAGAATTAGGGAAAGCCCCAGTGGGTAGCGTGAATCTCTTTTGACTTGTCAGCATCAACATCTCCTTATGCTGCGTGTGAATCTGGAAATGTGAGACTGAGACACAAATCTTGTTTTCCTATTTTGAAAGCTCCACTCATGCAGTCTGGAAGCTACCTGAAAAGCACTGTTGTTACTGTCCTTTTAGTTACTGCCTGCCTGCTTCTGCGAAGAAAATGAGTTCTCTCGATAGAAACCTTGTGCTTCCAAATCCTAGTTGGAAGCTCACCTGCTCTGCTCTATAACTAAAGTGAAAATCAAGGGGAGCACTAGCCTCGAAGTAAAGCCCTGATTAACCTGGCAAAACGGGAGGCGTGCAGCAGCTCCATGAGTCCTTCCTCGCTGTTCTCCTTTAGTTTAACGGTAGTGAGTCCTAGCCTCGAAGTAGGCCCTGATTTGCCTTGCCAAACGGGAGGTATGGAGCAGCTCCATCAGGCCTTCTTCAGTGTTCTGCTTTAGTTTCACTGTAGTAAGCTTTTCAAGACTCCTAAGGACCTTGCTTCAGCACCTGTTTCTGTACCAGTATACTGAGTAGAGCCAAGAACCTCAGGGGCAGCTGAAAACTTCAGCCCCGTAGGCCTTTTGGAACACTGCTGGGTTAGCTAGAGAAAGGCAACACACGGCACTCTTCCTTGGGAGAGCCAGATTACCTCAGCTCTCCACAGGTTTCAGGAACACACTTCTAGACACTCCTCCATGCAATGGATGTAACCTCATTCCCCTAGCATAACTCTACTGAGAAAAACACTCTGCTTCTAATCCCTTTTCACCTTTTACACTTAGAGTCACGCATCCTCAAGGAGGCGATCGCCTTGCATTCCAAGTACAATTTAAGCACAGTTCTTGGTGTAACACTGCAGGTCTTTGGAGGATGCACAGGCCCCTAAGTCTCCATGTCGCATCCTTTGTTTAGGCACTTGGCTGCACGCAAAAATCGGACCTAGAAAAAATTAGAATTAGGGAAAGACCCAGTGGGTAGCGTGAATCTCTTTTGACTTGTTAGTATCAACATCTCCTTATGCTGCGTGTGAATCTGGAAATGTGAGACTGAGACACAAATCTTGTTTTCCTATTTTGAAAGCTCCACTCATGCAGTCTGGAAGCTACCTGAAAAGCACTGTTGTTACTGTCCTTTTAGTTACTGCCTGCCTGCTTCAGCGAAGAAAATGAGTTCTCCCGAAAGAAACCTTGTGCTTCAAAATCCTAGTTGGAAGCTCACCTGCTCTGCTCTATAACTAAAGTGAAAGTCAAGGGGAGCACTAGCCTCGAAGTAATGCCCAGATTATCCTGGCAAAACGGGAGGCGTGCAGCAGCTCCATGAGGCCTTCCTCGCTCTTCTCCTTTAGTTTAACGGTAGTGAGTCCTAGCCTCGAAGTAGGCCCTGATTTGCCTTGCCAAACGGGAGGTATGGAGCAGCTCCATCAGGCCTTCTTCAGTGTTCTGCTTTAGTTTCACTGTAGTAAGCTTTTCAAGACTCCTAGGGACCTTGTTTCAGCACCTGTTTCGGTACCAGTATACTGAGTAGAGCCAAGAACCTCAGGGGCAGCTAACAACTTCAGCCCCGTAGGCCTTTTGGAACACTCCAGTGTTGGCTAGAGAAAGGCAACACACGGCACTCTTCCTTGGGAGAGCCAGATTACCTCAGGTCTACACAGGTTTCAGGAACACACTTCTAGACACTCCTCCATGCAATGGATGTAACCTCATTCCCCTAGCTGAACTCTGTTGAGAAAAACACTCTGCTTCTAATCCCTTTTCACCTTTTACACTTAGAGTCACGCATCCTCAAGGAGGCGATCGCCTTGCATTCCAAGTACAATTTAAGCACAGTTCTTGGTGTAACACTGCAGGTCTTTGGAGGATGCACAGGCCCCTAAGTCTCCATGTCGCATCCTTTGTTTAGGCACTTGGCTGCACGCAAAAATCGGACCTAGACAAAATTAGAATTAGGGAAAGCCCCAGTGGGTAGCGTGAATCTCTTTTGACTTGTCAGCATCAACATCTCCTTATGCTGCGTGTGAATCTGGAAATGTGAGACTGAGACACAAATCTTGTTTTCCTATTTTGAAAGCTCCACTCATGCAGTCTGGAAGCTACCTGAAAAGCACTGTTGTTACTGTCCTTTTAGTTACTGCCTGCCTGCTTCTGCGAAGAAAATGAGTTCTCTCGATAGAAACCTTGTGCTTCCAAATCCTAGTTGGAATCTCACCTGCTCTGCTCTATAACTAAAGTGAAAATCAAGGGGAGCACTAGCCTCGAAGTAAAGCCCTGATTAACCTGGCAAAACGGGAGGCGTGCAGCAGCTCCATGAGTCCTTCCTCGCTGTTCTCCTTTAGTTTAACGGTAGTGAGTCCTAGCCTCGAAGTAGGCCCTGATTTGCCTTGCCAAACGGGAGGTATGGAGCAGCTCCATCAGGCCTTCTTCAGTGTTCTGCTTTAGTTTCACTGTAGTAAGCTTTTCAAGACTCCTAAGGACCTTGCTTCAGCACCTGTTTCTGTACCAGTATACTGAGTAGAGCCAAGAACCTCAGGGGCAGCTGAAAACTTCAGCCCCGTAGGCCTTTTGGAACACTGCTGGGTTAGCTAGAGAAAGGCAACACACGGCACTCTTCCTTGGGAGAGCCAGATTACCTCAGCTCTCCACAGGTTTCAGGAACACACTTCTAGACACTCCTCCATGCAATGGATGTAACCTCATTCCCCTAGCATAACTCTACTGAGAAAAACACTCTGCTTCTAATCCCTTTTCACCTTTTACACTTAGAGTCACGCATCCTCAAGGAGGCGATCGCCTTGCATTCCAAGTACAATTTAAGCACAGTTCTTGGTGTAACACTGCAGGTCTTTGGAGGATGCACAGGCCCCTAAGTCTCCATGTCGCATCCTTTGTTTAGGCACTTGGCTGCACGCAAAAATCGGACCTAGAAAAAATTAGAATTAGGGAAAGCCCCAGTGGGTAGCGTGAATCTCTTTTGACTTGTTAGTATCAACATCTCCTTATGCTGCGTGTGAATCTGGAAATGTGAGACTGAGACACAAATCTTGTTTTCCTATTTTGAAAGCTCCACTCATGCAGTCTGGAAGCTACCTGAAAAGCACTGTTGTTACTGTCCTTTTAGTTACTGCCTGCCTGCTTCAGCGAAGAAAATGAGTTCTCCCGAAAGAAACCTTGTGCTTCAAAATCCTAGTTGGAAGCTCACCTGCTCTGCTCTATAACTAAAGTGAAAGTCAAGGGGAGCACTAGCCTCGAAGTAATGCCCAGATTATCCTGGCAAAACGGGAGGCGTGCAGCAGCTCCATGAGGCCTTCCTCGCTCTTCTCCTTTAGTTTAACGGTAGTGAGTCCTAGCCTCGAAGTAGGCCCTGATTTGCCTTGCCAAACGGGAGGTATGGAGCAGCTCCATCAGGCCTTCTTCAGTGTTCTGCTTTAGTTTCACTGTAGTAAGCTTTTCAAGACTCCTAGGGACCTTGTTTCAGCACCTGTTTCGGTACCAGTATACTGAGTAGAGCCAAGAACCTCAGGGGCAGCTAACAACTTCAGCCCCGTAGGCCTTTTGGAACACTCCAGTGTTGGCTAGAGAAAGGCAACACACGGCACTCTTCCTTGGGAGAGCCAGATTACCTCAGGTCTACACAGGTTTCAGGAACACACTTCTAGACACTCCTCCATGCAATGGATGTAACCTCATTCCCCTAGCTGAACTCTGTTGAGAAAAACACTCTGCTTCTAATCCCTTTTCACCTTTTACACTTAGAGTCACGCATCCTCAAGGAGGCGATCGCCTTGCATTCCAAGTACAATTTAAGCACAGTTCTTGGTGTAACACTGCAGGTCTTTGGAGGATGCACAGGCCCCTAAGTCTCCATGTCGCATCCTTTGTTTAGGCACTTGGCTGCACGCAAAAATCGGACCTAGACAAAATTAGAATTAGGGAAAGCCCCAGTGGGTAGCGTGAATCTCTTTTGACTTGTTAGCATCAACATCTCCTTATGCTGCGTGTGAATCTGGAAATGTGAGACTGAGACACAAATCTTGTTTTCCTATTTTGAAAGCTCCACTCATGCAGTCTGGAAGCTACCTGAAAAGCACTGTTGTTACTGTCCTTTTAGTTACTGCCTGCCTGCTTCTGCGAAGAAAATGAGTTCTCTCGATAGAAACCTTGTGCTTCCAAATCCTAGTTGGAAGCTCACCTGCTCTGCTCTATAACTAAAGTGAAAATCAAGGGGAGCACTAGCCTCGAAGTAAAGCCCTGATTAACCTGGCAAAACGGGAGGCGTGCAGCAGCTCCATGAGTCCTTCCTCGCTGTTCTCCTTTAGTTTAACGGTAGTGAGTCCTAGCCTCGAAGTAGGCCCTGATTTGCCTTGCCAAACGGGAAGTATGGAGCAGCTCCATCAGGCCTTCTTCAGTGTTCTGCTTTAGTTTCACTGTAGTAAGCTTTTCAAGACTCCTAGGGACCTTGCTTCAGCACCTGTTTCTGTACCAGTATACTGAGTAGAGCCAAGACCCTCAGGGGCAGCTGAAAACTTCAGCCCCGTAGACCTTTTGGAACACTGCTGGGTTAGCTAGAGAAAGGCAACACACGGCACTCTTCCTTGGGAGAGCCAGATTACCTCAGCTCTACACAGGTTTCAGGAACACACTTCTAGACACTCCTCCATGCAATGGATGTAACCTCATTCCCCTAGCATAACTCTACTGAGAAAAACACTCTGCTTCTAATACCTTTTCACCTTTTACACTTAGAGTCTCGCATCCTCAAGGAGGCAATCGCCTTGCATTCCAAGTACAATTTAAGCACAGTTCTTGGTGTAACACTGCAGGTCTTTGGATGATGCACAGGCCCCTACGTCTCCATGTCGCATCCTTTGTTTAGGCACTTGGCTGCACGCAAAAATCGGACCTAGAAATAATTAGAATTAGGGAAAGCCCCAGTGGGTAGCGTGAATCTCTTTTGACTTGTTAGCATCAACATCTCCTTATGCTGCGTGTGAATCTGGAAATGTGAGACTGAGACACAAATCTTGTTTTCCTATTTTGAAAGCTCCACTCATGCAGTCTGGAAGCTACCTGAAAAGCACTGTTGTTACTGTCCTTTTAGTTACTGCCTGCCTGCTTCTGCGAAGAAAATGAGTTCTCCCGATAGAAACCTTGTGCTTCCAAATCCTAGTTGGAAGCTCACCTCTTCTGCTCTATAACTAAAGTGAAAGTCAAGGGGAGCACTAGCCTCGAAGTAAAGCCCTGATTAACCTGGCAAAACGGGAGGCGTGCAGCAGTTCCATGAGGCCTTCATCGCTGTTCTCCTTTAGTTTAACGGTAGTGAGTCCTAGCCTCGAAGTAGGCACTGATTTGCCTTGCCAAACGGGAGGTATGGAGCAGCTCCATCAGGCCTTCTTCAGTGTTCTGCTTTAGTTTCACTGTAGTAAGCTTTTCACGACTCCTAGGGACCTTGCTTCAGCACCTGTTTCGGTACCAGTATACTGAGTAGAGCCAAGAACCTCAGGGGCAGTCAACAACTTCAGCCCCGTAGGCCTTTTGGAACACTGCAGGGTAAGCTAGAGAAAGGCAACACACGGCACTCTTCCTTGGGAGAGCCAGATTACCTCAGCTCTACACAGGTTTCAGGAACACACTTCTAGACACTCCTCCATGCAATGGATGTAACCTCATTCCCATAGCTGAACTCTATTGAGAAAAACACTCTGCTTCTAATCCCTTTTCACCTTTTACACTAAGAGTCACGCATCCTCAAGGAGGCGATCACCTTGCATTCCAAGTACAATTTAAGCACAGTTCTTGGTGTAACACTGCAGGTCTTTGGAGGATGCACAGGCCCCTATGTCTCCATGTCGCATACTTTGATTAGGCACTTGGCTGCATGCAGAAAAGTGGTCGTAGAAACAGGTTGAATAAGGGAAACCCCAGTGGGTATCGTGAATCTTTTTGACTTGTTAGCATCAACATGTCCTTATGCTGCGTGTCAATCTGGAAATGGGAGACTGATGGCACAAAGATTGTTTTCCAACTTTGAAAGCTCCACTCATGCAGTCTTGAAGCTACTTGAAAAGCACTCTTGTTACCGTCCTTTTACTTACTGCCTGCCTGCTTCTGCGTAGAAAATGAGTTCTCCCGAAAGAAACCTTGTGCTTCCGGTTCCTAGTTGGAAGCTCACCTGCTCTGCTCTATAACTGAAATGAAAGTCAAGGGGAGCACTAGCCTCGAAGTAATGCCCTGATTATCCTGGCGAAAGAGGAGGCGTGCAGCAGCTCCATGAGGCCTTCATCGCTGTTCTCCTTTAGTTTAATGGTAGTATGTTTTCCAAGACTCCTAGAGACCTTGCTTCAGCACCCATATCGGAATCAGAAAACTGCCTAGAGTCGGGAAGCTCTGGTCATGCGTGTATGCTGCGTACCAACTTACTATTTGTAGACTGATGGCACAAGGCTTCTTTGCCCATTTGGAAAGCTCTGTTCATGCGGCCTCCTTTATACCT
The DNA here is from genome assembly GCF_965194825.1 of Balaenoptera physalus. Lineage (NCBI taxonomy): Eukaryota > Metazoa > Chordata > Mammalia > Artiodactyla > Balaenopteridae > Balaenoptera > Balaenoptera physalus. The sequence continues at coordinate 42,149,718 of NC_138884.1, read as the reverse complement.
GAAAAGCATTGTTGTTGCCGGGGTTTTAGTCACTGCCTGCATGGTTTTGAGAAGATATTGAGTTTTCTCGTACGAAACCTTGCGCTTCCAGTTCCTAGTTGGAAGCTCACCCTGCTCTGCTCTATACCTAAAGTGAAAGTCCACATGAGCCTTAGCCTCGAAGTAAGGCCCTGAATTGCCTTGCCAAAAGGGAGGTATGGAGCAGCTCCATCAGGCCTTCTTCAGTGTTCTGCTTTAGTTTCACTGTAGTAAGCTTTTCAAGACTCCTAGGGACCTTGCTTCAGCACCTGCTTCGGTACCAGTATACTGAGTAGAGCCAAGAACCTCAGGGGCAGTTAACAACTTCAGCCCCGTAGGCCTTTTGGAACACTGCAGGGATAGCTAGAGAAAGGCAACACACGGCACTCTTCCTTGGGAGAGCCAGATTACCTCAGCTCTACACAGGTTCCAGGAACACACTTCTAGACTGTCCTCCATGCAATGGATGTAACCTCATTCCCATAGCTGAACTCTATTGAGAAAAACACTCTGCTTCTAATCCCTTTTCACCTTTTACACTAAGAGTCACGCATCCTCAAGGAGGCGATCGCCTTGCATTCCAAGTACAATTTAAGCACAGTTCTTGGTGTAACACTGCAGGTCTTTGGAGGGTGCACAGGCCCCTATGTCTCCATGTCGCATACTTTGTTTAGGCACTTGGCTGCATGCAGAAAAGTGGTCGTAGAAACAGGTTGAATAAGGGAAAGCCCCAGTGGGTATCGTGAATCTTTTTGACTTGTTAGCATCAACATGTCCTTATGCTGCGTTTCAATCTGGAAATGGGAGACTGATGGCACCAAGATTGTTTTCCAACTTTGAAAGCTCCACTCATGCAGTCTTGAAGCTACTTGAAAAGCACTGTTGTTACTGTCCTTTTAGTTACTGCCTGCCTGCTTCTGCGAAGAAAATGAGTTCTCCCGAAAGAAACCTTGTGCTTCCAAATCCTAGTTGGAAGCTCACCTGCTCTGCTCTATAAGTAAAGTGAAAGTCAAGGGGAGCACTAGCCTCGAAGTAATGCCCAGATTATCCTGGCAAAACGGGAGGCGTGCAGCAGCTCCATGAGGCCTTCCTCGCTCTTCTCCTTTAGTTTAACGGTAGTGAGTCCTAGCCTCGAAGTAGGCCCTGATTTGCCTTGCCAAACGGGAGGTATGGAGCAGCTCCATCAGGCCTTCTTCAGTGTTCTGCTTTAGTTTCACTGTAGTAAGCTTTTCAAGACTCCTAGGGACCTTGTTTCAGCACCTGTTTCGGTACCAGTATACTGAGTAGAGCCAAGAACCTCAGGGGCAGCTAACAACTTCAGCCCCGTAGGCCTTTTGGAACACTCCAGTGTTGGCTAGAGAAAGGCAACACACGGCACTCTTCCTTGGGAGAGCCAGATTACCTCAGGTCTACACAGGTTTCAGGAACACACTTCTAGACACTCCTCCATGCAATGGATGTAACCTCATTCCCCTAGCTGAACTCTATTGAGAAAAACACTCTGCTTCTAATCCCTTTTCACCTTTTACACTTAGAGTCACGCATCCTCAAGGAGGCGATCGCCTTGCATTCCAAGTACAATTTAAGCACAGTTCTTGGTGTAACACTGCAGGTCTTTGGAGGATGCACAGGCCCCTAAGTCTCCATGTCGCATCCTTTGTTTAGGCACTTGGCTGCACGCAAAAATCGGACCTAGAAAAAATTAGAATTAGGGAAAGCCCCAGTGGGTAGCGTGAATCTCTTTTGACTTGTTAGCATCAACATCTCCTTATGCTGCGTGTGAATCTGGAAATGTGAGACTGAGACACAAATCTTGTTTTCCTATTTTGAAAGCTCCACTCATGCAGTCTGGAAGCTACCTGAAAAGCACTGTTGTTACTATCCTTTTAGTTACTGCCTGCCTGCTTCAGCGAAGAAAATGAGTTCTCCCGAAAGAAACCTTGTGCTTCCAGTTCCTAGTTGAAAGCTCACCTGCTCTGCTCTATAACTAAAGTGAAAGTCAAGGGGAACACTAGCCTCGAAGTAACGCCCAGATTATCCTGGCAAAACGGGAGGCGTGCAGCAGCTCCATGAGGCCTTCCTCGCTGTTCTCCTTTAGTTTAACAGTAGTGAGTCCTAGCCTCGAAGTAGGCCCTGATTTGCCTTGCCAAACGGGAGGTATGGAGCAGCTCCATCAGGCCTTCTTCAGTGTTCTGCTTTAGTTTCACTGTAGTAAGCTTTTCAAGACTCCTAGGGACCTTGTTTCAGCACCTGTTTCGGTACCAGTATACTGAGTAGAGCCAAGAACCTCAGGGGCAGCTAACAACTTCAGCCCCGTAGGCCTTTTGGAACACTCCAGTGTTGGCTAGAGAAAGGCAACACACGGCACTCTTCCTTGGGAGAGCCAGATTACCTCAGCTCTACACAGCTTTCAGGAACACACTTCTAGACACTCCTCCATGCAATGGATGTAACCTCATTCCCCTAGCTGAACTCTATTGAGAAAAACACTCTGCTTCTAATCCCTTTTCATCTTTTACACTTAGAGTCACGCATCCTCAAGGAGGCGATCGCCTTGCATTCCAAGTACAATTTAAGCACAGTTCTTGGTGTAACACTGCAGGTCTTTGGAGGATGCACAGGCCCCTAAGTCTCCATGTCGCATCCTTTGTTTAGGCACTTGGCTGCACGCAAAAATCGGACCTAGAAAAAATTAGAATTAGGGAAAGCCCCAGTGGGTAGCGTGAATCTCTTTTGACTTGTTAGCATCAACATCTCCTTATGCTGCGTGTGAATCTGGAAATGTGAGACTGAGACACAAATCTTGTTTTCCTATTTTGAAAGCTCCACTCATGCAGTCTCGAAGCTACCTGAAAAGCACTGTTGTTACTGTCCTTTTAGTTACTGCCTGCCTGCTTCTGCGAAGAAAATGAGTTCTCCCGAAAGAAACCTTGTGCTTCCAAATCCTAGTTGGAAGCTCACCTGCTCTGCTCTATAACTAAAGTGAAAGTCAAGGGGAGCACTAGCCTCGAAGTAAAGCCCTGATTAACCTGGCAAAACGGGAGGCGTGCAGCAGCTCCATGAGGCCTTCGTCGCTGTTCTCCTTTAGTTTAACGGTAGTGAGTCCTAGCCTCGAAGTAGGCCCTGATTTGCCTTGCCAAACGGGAGGTATGGAGCAGCTCCATCAGGCCTTCTTCAGTGTTCTGCTTTAGTTTCACTGTAGTAAGCTTTTCAAGACTCCTAAGGACCTTGCTTCAGCACCTGTTTCTGTACCAGTATACTGAGTAGAGCCAAGAACCTCAGGGGCAGCTGAAAACTTCAGCCCCGTAGGCCTTTTGGAACACTGCTGGGTTGGCGAGAGAAAGGCAACACACGGCACTCTTCCTTGGGAGACCCAGAGTACCTCAGCTCTCCACAGGTTTCAGGAACACACTTCTAGACACTCCTCCATGCAATGGATGTAACCTCATTCCCCTAGCATAACTCTACTGAGAAAAACACTCTGCTTCTAATCCCTTTTCACCTTTTACACTTAGAGTCACGCATCCTCAAGGAGGCGATCGCCTTGCATTCCAAGTACAATTTAAGCACAGTTCTTGGTGTAACACTGCAGGTCTTTGGAGGATGCACAGGCCCCTAAGTCTCCATGTCGCATCCTTTGTTTAGGCACTTGGCTGCACGCAAAAATCGGACCTAGAAAAAATTAGAATTAGGGAAAGCCCCAGTGGGTAGCGTGAATCTCTTTTGACTTGTTAGCATCAACATCTCCTTATGCTGCGTGTGAATCTGGAAATGTGAGACTGAGACACAAATTTTGTTTTCCCATTTTGAAAGCTCCACTCATGCAGTCTGGAAGCTACCTGAAAAGCACTCTTGTTACCGTCCTTTTAGTTACTGCCTGCCTGCTTCTGCGAAGAAAATGAGTTCTCCCGAAAGAAACCTTGTGCTTCCAGTTCCTAGTTGGAAGCTCAACTGCTCTCCTCTATAACTAAAGTGAAAGTCAGGGAACACTAGCCTCGAAGTAATGCCCTGATTATCCTGGCACAACGGGAGGCGTGCTGCAGCTCCATGAGGCCTTCATCGCTGTTCTTTAGTTTAGCCGTAGTAAGTTTTCCTAGACTCCTAGAGACCTTGCTTCAGCACCCCTATCGCAATCAGAAAACTGCCTAGAGCCGGGAAGCTCTGGTCCTGCGTGTATGCTGCGTACCAACTTACTATTTGGAGACTGATGGCACAAGGTTTCTTTGCCCATTTGGAAAGCTCTGTTCATGCGGCCTCCTTTATACCTGAAAAGCATTGTTGTTGCCGGGGTTTTAGTCACTGCCTGCACGGTTCTGAGAAGATATTGAGTTTTCCCGTCCGAAACCTTGTGCTTCCACTTCCTACTTGGAAGCTCACCCTGCTCTGCTCTATATCTAAAGTGAAAGTCCACGTGAGCCCTAGCCCCGAAGTAAGGCCCTGATTTGCCTTGCCAAACGGGAGGTATGGAGAAGCTCCATCAGGCCTTCTTCACTGTTCTGCTTTAGTTTCACGGTAGTAAGCTTTTCCACACTTCTAGGGACCTTGTTGCACACCCGTTCTGCTACCATTATACTGAGTAAAGCCAGGAAGCTCAGGGTCAGGTAAGGAACTTCAGCCCCGTAGGCCTTTTGGGACACCCCAGTGTTGGCTAGAGAAAGGCAACACACTGCACTCTTCCTTGAGAGAGCCAGTTTACCTCAGCTCTACACAGGATTAAGGAACACACTTCTAGACTGTCCTCCATTAAATGGATGTAACCTCATTCCCCTAGTTGAACTCTTTTGAGAAGAACACTCTTTTTAATCCCTTTTCCCCTATTACACTTAGAGTCACGCATCCTCAGGAGGTGGTCGGCTTGCATTCCAAGTACAATTTAAGCACAGTTCTTGGTATAACACGGCAGGACTTTGGAAGAAGCACAGGCCCCTATATCGCCCTCGCGCATCCTTTGTTTAGGCACTTGACTGCACGCAAAAAAGCGGTCATAGAAAAAATTAGAATTAGGGAAAGCTCCAGTGGGTATCGTGAATCTCTTTTGACTTGTTAGCATCAACATCTCCTTATGCTGCGTGTGAATCTGGAAATGTGAGACTGAGACACAAATCTTGTTTTCCTATTTTGAAAGCTCCACTCATGCAGTCTGGAAGCTACCTGAAAAGCACTGTTGTTACTGTCCTTTTAGTTACTGCCTGCCTGCTTCTGCGAAGAAAATGAGTTCTCCCGATAGAAACCTTGTGCTTCCAAATCCTAGTTGGAAGCTCACCTGCTCTGCTCTATAACTAAAGTGAAAGTCAAGGGGAGCACTAGCCTCGAAGTAAAGCCCTGATTAACCTGGCAAAACGGGAGGCGTGCAGCAGCTCCATGAGGCCTTCGTCGCTGTTCTCCTTTAGTTTAACGGTAGTGAGTCCTAGCCTCGAAGTAGGCCCTGATTTGCCTTGCCAAACGGGAGGTATGGAGCAGCTCCATCAGGCCTTCTTCAGTGTTCTGCTTTAGTTTCACTGTAGTAAGCTTTTCAAGACTCCTAAGGACCTTGCTTCAGCACCTGTTTCTGTACCAGTATACTGAGTAGAGCCAAGAACCTCAGGGGCAGCTGAAAACTTCAGCCCCGTAGGCCCTTTGGAACACTGCTGGGTTAGCTAGAGAAAGGCAACACACGGCACTCTTCCTTGGGAGACCCAGAGTACCTCAGCTCTCCACAGGTTTCAGGAACACACTTCTAGACACTCCTCCATGCAATGGATGTAACCTCATTCCCCTAGCATAACTCTACTGAGAAAAACACTCTGCTTCTAATCCCTTTTCACCTTTTACACTTAGAGTCACGCATCCTCAAGGAGGCGATCGCCTTGCATTCCAAGTACAATTTAAGCACAGTTCTTGGTGTAACACTGCAGGTCTTTGGAGGATGCACAGGCCCCTAAGTCTCCATGTCGCATCCTTTGTTTAGGCACTTGGCTGCACGCAAAAATCGGACCTAGAAAAAATTAGAATTAGGGAAAGCCCCAGTGGGTAGCGTGAATCTCTTTTGACTTGTTAGCATCAACATCTCCTTATGCTGCGTGTGAATCTGGAAATGTGAGACTGAGACACAAATCTTGTTTTCCTATTTTGAAAGCTCCACTCATGCAGTCTGGAAGCTACCTGAAAAGCACTGTTGTTACTGTCCTTTTAGTTACTGCCTGCCTGCTTCTGCGAAGAAAATGAGTTCTCCCGATAGAAACCTTGTGCTTCCAAATCCTAGTTGGAAGCTCACCTGCTCTGCTCTATAACTAAAGTGAAAGTCAAGGGGAGCACTAGCCTCGAAGTAATGCCCAGATTATCCTGGCAAAACGGGAGGCGTGCAGCAGCTCCATGAGGCCTTCCTCGCTGTTCTCCTTTAGTTTAACGGTAGTGAGTCCTAGCCTCGAAGTAGGCCCTGATTTGCCTTGCCAAACGGGAGGTATGGAGCAGCTCCATCAGGCCTTCTTCAGTGTTCTGCTTTAGTTTCACTGTAGTAAGCTTTTCAAGACTCCGAGGGACCTTGCTTCAGCACCTGCTTCGGTACCAGTATACTGAGTAGAGCCAAGAACTTCAGGGGCAGTTAACAACTTCAGCCCCGTAGGCCTTTTGGAACACTGCAGGGTTAGCTAGAGAAAGGCAACACACGGCACTCTTCCTTGGGAGAGCCAGATTACCTCAGCTCTACACAGCTTTCAGGAACACACTTCTAGACACTCCTCCATGCAATGGATGTAACCTCATTCCCCTAGCTGAACTCTACTGAGAAAAACACTCTGCTTCTAATCCCTTTTCACCTTTTACACTTAGAGTCACGCATTCTCAAGGAGGCGATCGCCTTGCATTCCAAGTACAATTTAAGCACAGTTCTTGGTGTAACACTGCAGGTCTTTGGAAGATGCACAGGCCCCTAAGTTTCCTGGCGCATCCTTTGTTTAGGCACTTGACTGCACGCAAAAAAGCGGTCGTAGAAAAAATTAAAATTAGGGAAAGCTCCAGTGGGTATCGTGAATCTCTTTTGACTTGTTAGCATCAACATCTCCTTATGCTGCGTGTGAATCTGGAAATGTGAGACTGAGACACAAATCTTGTTTTCCTATTTTGAAAGCTCCACTCATGCAGTCTGGAAGCTACCTGAAAAGCACTGTTGTTACTATCCTTTTAGTTACTGCCTGCCTGCTTCAGCGAAGAAAATGAGTTCTCCCGAAAGAAGCCTTGTGCTTCCAGTTCCTAGTTGGAAGCTCACCTGCTCTGCTCTATAACTAAAGTGAAAGTCAAGGGGAACACTAGCCTCGAAGTAACGCCCAGATTATCCTGGCAAAACGGGAGGCGTGCAGCAGCTCCATGAGGCCTTCCTCGCTGTTCTCCTTTAGTTTAACAGTAGTGAGTCCTAGCCTCGAAGTAGGCCCTGATTTGCCTTGCCAAACGGGAGGTATGGAGCAGCTCCATCAGGCCTTCTTCAGTGTTCTGCTTTAGTTTCACTGTAGTAAGCTTTTCAAGACTCCTAGGGACCTTGTTTCAGCACCTGTTTCGGTACCAGTATACTGAGTAGAGCCAAGAACCTCAGGGGCAGCTAACAACTTCAGCCCCGTAGGCCTTTTGGAACACTCCAGTGTTGGCTAGAGAAAGGCAACACACGGCACTCTTCCTTGGGAGAGCCAGATTACCTCAGCTCTACACAGCTTTCAGGAACACACTTCTAGACACTCCTCCATGCAATGGATGTAACCTCATTCCCCTAGCTGAACTCTATTGAGAAAAACACTCTGCTTCTAATCCCTTTTCATCTTTTACACTTAGAGTCACGCATCCTCAAGGAGGCGATCGCCTTGCATTCCAAGTACAATTTAAGCACAGTTCTTGGTGTAACACTGCAGGTCTTTGGAGGATGCACAGGCCCCTAAGTCTCCATGTCGCATCCTTTGTTTAGGCACTTGGCTGCACGCAAAAATCGGACCTAGAAAAAATTAGAATTAGGGAAAGCCCCAGTGGGTAGCGTGAATCTCTTTTGACTTGTTAGCATCAACATCTCCTTATGCTGCGTGTGAATCTGGAAATGTGAGACTGAGACACAAATCTTGTTTTCCTATTTTGAAAGCTCCACTCATGCAGTCTCGAAGCTACCTGAAAAGCACTGTTGTTACTGTCCTTTTAGTTACTGCCTGCCTGCTTCTGCGAAGAAAATGAGTTCTCTCGATAGAAACCTTGTGCTTCCAAATCCTAGTTGGAAGCTCACCTGCTCTGCTCTATAACTAAAGTGAAAGTCAAGGGGAGCACTAGCCTCGAAGTAAAGCCCTGATTAACCTGGCAAAACGGGAGGCGTGCAGCAGCTCCATGAGGCCTTCGTCGCTGTTCTCCTTTAGTTTAACGGTAGTGAGTCCTAGCCTCGAAGTAGGCCCTGATTTGCCTTGCCAAACGGGAGGTATGGAGCAGCTCCATCAGGCCTTCTTCAGTGTTCTGCTTTAGTTTCACTGTAGTAAGCTTTTCAAGACTCCTAAGGACCTTGCTTCAGCACCTGTTTCTGTACCAGTATACTGAGTAGAGCCAAGAACCTCAGGGGCAGCTGAAAACTTCAGCCCCGTAGGCCTTTTGGAACACTGCTGGGTTGGCGAGAGAAAGGCAACACACGGCACTCTTCCTTGGGAGACCCAGAGTACCTCAGCTCTCCACAGGTTTCAGGAACACACTTCTAGACACTCCTCCATGCAATGGATGTAACCTCATTCCCCTAGCATAACTCTACTGAGAAAAACACTCTGCTTCTAATCCCTTTTCACCTTTTACACTTAGAGTCACGCATCCTCAAGGAGGCGATCGCCTTGCATTCCAAGTACAATTTAAGCACAGTTCTTGGTGTAACACTGCAGGTCTTTGGAGGATGCACAGGCCCCTAAGTCTCCATGTCGCATCCTTTGTTTAGGCACTTGGCTGCACGCAAAAATCGGACCTAGAAAAAATTAGAATTAGGGAAAGCCCCAGTGGGTAGCGTGAATCTCTTTTGACTTGTTAGCATCAACATCTCCTTATGCTGCGTGTGAATCTGGAAATGTGAGACTGAGACACAAATTTTGTTTTCCCATTTTGAAAGCTCCACTCATGCAGTCTGGAAGCTACCTGAAAAGCACTCTTGTTACCGTCCTTTTAGTTACTGCCTGCCTGCTTCTGCGAAGAAAATGAGTTCTCCCGAAAGAAACCTTGTGCTTCCAGTTCCTAGTTGGAAGCTCAACTGCTCTCCTCTATAACTAAAGTGAAAGTCAGGGAACACTAGCCTCGAAGTAATGCCCTGATTATCCTGGCACAACGGGAGGCGTGCAGCAGCTCCATGAGGCCTTCATCGCTGTTCTTTAGTTTAGCCGTAGTAAGTTTTCCTAGACTCCTAGAGACCTTGCTTCAGCACCCCTATCGCAATCAGAAAACTGCCTAGAGCCGGGAAGCTCTGGTCCTGCGTGTATGCTGCGTACCAACTTACTATTTGGAGACTGATGGCACAAGGTTTCTTTGCCCATTTGGAAAGCTCTGTTCATGCGGCCTCCTTTATACCTGAAAAGCATTGTTGTTGCCGGGGTTTTAGTCACTGCCTGCACGGTTCTGAGAAGATATTGAGTTTTCCCGTCCGAAACCTTGTGCTTCCACTTCCTACTTGGAAGCTCACCCTGCTCTGCTCTATATCTAAAGTGAAAGTCCACGTGAGCCCTAGCCCCGAAGTAAGGCCCTGATTTGCCTTGCCAAACGGGAGGTATGGAGAAGCTCCATCAGGCCTTCTTCACTGTTCTGCTTTAGTTTCACGGTAGTAAGCTTTTCCACACTTCTAGGGACCTTGTTGCACACCCGTTCTGCTACCATTATACTGAGTAAAGCCAGGAAGCTCAGGGTCAGGTAAGGAACTTCAGCCCCGTAGGCCTTTTGGGACACCCCAGTGTTGGCTAGAGAAAGGCAACACACTGCACTCTTCCTTGAGAGAGCCAGTTTACCTCAGCTCTACACAGGATTAAGGAACACACTTCTAGACTGTCCTCCATTAAATGGATGTAACCTCATTCCCCTAGTTGAACTCTTTTGAGAAGAACACTCTTTTTAATCCCTTTTCCCCTATTACACTTAGAGTCACGCATCCTCAGGAGGTGGTCGGCTTGCATTCCAAGTACAATTTAAGCACAGTTCTTGGTATAACACGGCAGGACTTTGGAAGAAGCACAGGCCCCTATATCGCCCTCGCGCATCCTTTGTTTAGGCACTTGACTGCACGCAAAAAAGCGGTCGTAGAAAAAATTAGAATTAGGGAAAGCTCCAGTGGGTATCGTGAATCTCTTTTGACTTGTTAGCATCAACATCTCCTTATGCTGCGTGTGAATCTGGAAATGTGAGACTGAGACACAAATCTTGTTTTCCTATTTTGAAAGCTCCACTCATGCAGTCTGGAAGCTACCTGAAAAGCACTGTTGTTACTGTCCTTTTAGTTACTGCCTGCCTGCTTCTGCGAAGAAAATGAGTTCTCCCGATAGAAACCTTGTGCTTCCAAATCCTAGTTGGAAGCTCACCTGCTCTGCTCTATAACTAAAGTGAAAGTCAAGGGGAGCACTAGCCTCGAAGTAAAGCCCTGATTAACCTGGCAAAACGGGAGGCGTGCAGCAGCTCCATGAGGCCTTCGTCGCTGTTCTCCTTTAGTTTAACGGTAGTGAGTCCTAGCCTCGAAGTAGGCCCTGATTTGCCTTGCCAAACGGGAGGTATGGAGCAGCTCCATCAGGCCTTCTTCAGTGTTCTGCTTTAGTTTCACTGTAGTAAGCTTTTTAAGACTCCTAGGGACCTTGCTTCAGCACCTGTTTCTGTACCAGTGTACTGAGTAGAGCCAAGAACCTCAGGGGCAGTTAACAACTTCAGCCCCGTAGGCCTTTTGGAACACGGCAGGGTTAGCTAGAGAAAGGCAACACACGGCACTCTTCCTTGGGAGACCCAGAGTACCTCAGCTCTCCACAGGTTTCAGGAACACACTTCTAGACACTCCTCCATGCAATGGATGTAACCTCATTCCCCTAGCATAACTCTACTGAGAAAAACACTCTGCTTCTAATCGCTTTTCACCTTTTACACTTAGAGTCACGCATCCTCAAGGAGGCGATCGCCTTGCATTCCAAGTACAATTTAAGCACAGTTCTTGGTGTAACACTGCAGGTCTTTGGAGGATGCACAGGCCCCTAAGTCTCCATGTCGCATCCTTTGTTTAGGCACTTGGCTGCACGCAAAAATCGGACCTAGAAAAAATGAGAATTAGGGAAAGCCCCAGTGGGTAGCGTGAATCTCTTTTGACTTGTTAGCATCAACATCTCCTTATGCTGCGTGTGAATCTGGAAATGTGAGACTGAGACACAAATCTTGTTTTCCTATTTTGAAAGCTCCACTCATGCAGTCTCGAAGCTACCTGAAAAGCACTGTTGTTACTGTCCTTTTAGTTACTGCCTGCCTGCTTCTGCGAAGAAAATGAGTTCTCCCGATAGAAACCTTGTGCTTCCAAATCCTAGTTGGAAGCTCACCTGCTCTGCTCTATAACTAAAGTGAAAGTCAAGGGGAGCACTAGCCTCGAAGTAAAGCCCTGATTAACCTGGCAAAACGGGAGGCGTGCAGCAGCTCCATGAGGCCTTCCTCGCTGTTCTCCTTTAGTTTAACGGTAGTGAGTCCTAGCCTCGAAGTAGGCCCTGATTTGCCTTGCCAAACGGGAGGTATGGAGCAGCTCCATCAGGCCTTCTTCAGTGTTCTGCTTTAGTTTCACTGTAGTAAGCTTTTCAAGACTCCTAGGGACCTTGCTTCAGCACCTGCTTCGGTACCAGTATACTGAGTAGAGCCAAGAACCTCAGGGGCAGTTAACAACTTCAGCCCCGTAGGCCTTTTGGAACACTGCAAGGTTAGCTAGAGAAAGGCAACACACGGCACTCTTCCTTGGGAGAGCCAGATTACCTCAGCTCTACACAGCTTTCAGGAACACACTTCTAGACACTCCACCATGCAATGGATGTAACCTCATTCCCCTAGCTGAACTCTATTGAGAAAAACACTCTGCTTCTAATCCCTTTTCACCTTTTACACTTAGAGTCACGCATCCTCAAGGAGGCGATCGCCTTGCATTCCAAGTACAATTTAAGCACAGTTCTTGGTGTAACACTGCAGGTCTTTGGAGGATGCACAGGCCCCTAAGTCTCCATGTCGCATCCTTTGTTTAGGCACTTGGCTGCACGCAAAAATCGGACCTAGAAAAAATTAGAATTAGGGAAAGCCCTAGTGGGTAGCGTGAATCTCTTTTGACTTGTTAGCATCAACATCTCCTTATGCTGCGTGTGAATCTGGAAATGTGAGACTGAGAAACAAATCTTGTTTTCCTATTTTGAAAGCTCCACTCATGCAGTCTCGAAGCTACCTGAAAAGCACTGTTGTTACTGTCCTTTTACTTACTGCCTGCCTGCTTCTGCGAAGAAAATGAGTTCTCTCGATAGAAACCTTGTGCTTCCAAATCCTAGTTGGAAGCTCACCTGCTCTGCTCTATAACTAAAGTGAAAGTCAAGGGGAGCACTAGCCTCGAAGTAAAGCCCTGATTAACCTGGCAAAACGGGAGGCGTGCAGCAGCTCCATGAGGCCTTCCTCGCTGTTCTCCTTTAGTTTAACGGTAGTGAGTCCTAGCCTCGAAGTAGGCCCTGATTTGCCTTGCCAAACGGGAGGTATGGAGCAGCTCCATCAGGCCTTCTTCAGTGTTCTGCTTTAGTTTCACTGTAGTAAGCTTTTCAAGACTCCTAAGGACCTTGCTTCAGCACCTGTTTCTGTACCAGTATACTGAGTAGAGCCAAGAACCTCAGGGGCAGCTGAAAACTTCAGCCCCGTAGGCCCTTTGGAACACTGCTGGGTTAGCTAGAGAAAGGCAACACACGGCATTCTTCCTTGGGAGACCCAGAGTACCTCAGCTCTCCACAGGTTTCAGGAACACACTTCTAGACACTCCTCCATGCAATGGATGTAACCTCATTCCCCTAGCATAACTCTACTGAGAAAAACACTCTGCTTCTAATCCCTTTTCACCTTTTACACTTAGAGTCACGCATCCTCAAGGAGGCGATCGCCTTGCATTCCAAGTACAATTTAAGCACAGTTCTTGGTGTAACACTGCAGGTCTTTGGAGGATGCAAAGGCCCCTAAGTCTCCATGTCGCATCCTTTGTTTAGGCACTTGGCTGCACGCAAAAATCGGACCTAGAAAAAATTAGAATTAGGGAAAGCCCCAGTGGGTAGCGTGAATCTCTTTTGACTTGTTAGCATCAACATCTCCTTATGCTGCGTGTGAATCTGGAAATGTGAGACTGAGACACAAATCTTGTTTTCCTATTTTGAAAGCTCCACTCATGCAGTCTGGAAGCTACCTGAAAAGCACTGTTGTTACTGTCCTTTTAGTTACTGCCTGCCTGCTTCTGCGAAGAAAATGAGTTCTCCCGAAAGAAAACTTGTGCTTCCAAATCCTAGTTGGAAGCTCACCTGCTCTGCTCTATAACTAAAGTGAAAGTCAAGGGGAGCACTAGCCTCGAAGTAATGCCCAGATTATCCTGGCAAAACGGGAGGCGTGCAGCAGCTCCATGAGGCCTTCCTCGCTGTTCTCCTTTAGTTTAACGGTAGTGAGTCCTAGCCTCGAAGTAGGCCCTGATTTGCCTTGCCAAACGGGAGGTATGGAGCAGCTCCATCAGGCCTTCTTCAGTGTTCTGCTTTAGTTTCACTGTAGTAAGATTTTCAAGACTCCGAGGGACCTTGCTTCAGCACCTGCTTCGGTACCAGTATACTGAGTAGAGCCAAGAACTTCAGGGGCATTTAACAACTTCAGCCCCGTAGGCCTTTTGGAACACTGCAGGGTTAGCTAGAGAAAGGCAACACACGGCACTCTTCCTTGGGAGAGCCAGATTACCTCAGCTCTACACAGCTTTCAGGAACACACTTCTAGACACTCCTCCATGCAATGGATGTAACCTCATTCCCCTAGCTGAACTCTACTGAGAAAAACACTCTGCTTCTAATCCCTTTTCACCTTTTACACTTAGAGTCACGCATCCTCAAGGAGGCAGTCGCCTTGCATTCCAAGTACAATTTAAGCACAGTTCTTGGTGTAACACTGCAGGTCTTTGGAAGATGCACAGGCCCCTAAGTTTCCTGGCGCATCCTTTGTTTAGGCACTTGACTGCACGCAAAAAAGCGGTCGTAGAAAAAATTAAAATTAGGGAAAGCTCCAGTGGGTATCGTGAATCTCTTTTGACTTGTTAGCATCAACATCTCCTTATGCTGCGTGTGAATCTGGAAATGTGAGACTGAGACACAAATCTTGTTTTCCTATTTTGAAAGCTCCACTCATGCAGTCTGGAAGCTACCTGAAAAGCACTGTTGTTACTATCCTTTTAGTTACTGCCTGCCTGCTTCAGCGAAGAAAATGAGTTCTCCCGAAAGAAGCCTTGTGCTTCCAGTTCCTAGTTGAAAGCTCACCTGCTCTGCTCTATAACTAAAGTGAAAGTCAAGGGGAGCACTAGCCTCGAAGTAATGCCCAGATTATCCTGGCAAAACGGGAGGCGTGCAGCAGCTCCATGAGGCCTTCCTCGCTGTTCTCCTTTAGTTTAACGGTAGTGAGTCCTAGCCTCGAAGTAGGCCCTGATTTGCCTTGCCAAACGGGAGGTATGGAGCAGCTCCATCAGGCCTTCTTCAGTATTCTGCTTTAGTTTCACTGTAGTAAGCTTTTCAAGACTCCTAGGGACCTTGTTTCAGCACCTGTTTCGGTACCAGTATACTGAGTAGAGCCAAGAACCTCAGGGGCAGCTAACAACTTCAGCCCCGTAGGCCTTTTGGAACACTCCAGTGTTGGCTAGAGAAAGGCAACACACGGCACTCTTCCTTGGGAGAGCCAGATTACCTCAGCTCTACACAGCTTTCAGGAACACACTTCTAGACACTCCTCCATGCAATGGATGTAACCTCATTCCCCTAGCATAACTCTACTGAGAAAAACACTCTGCTTCTAATCCCTTTTCACCTTTTACACTTAGAGTCACGCATCCTCAAGGAGGCGATCGCCTTGCATTCCAAGTACAATTTAAGCACAGTTCTTGGTGTAACACTGCAGGTCTTTGGAGGATGCACAGGCCCCTAAGTCTCCATGTCGCATCCTTTGTTTAGGCAATTGGCTGCACGCAAAAATCGGACCTAGAAAAAATTAGAATTAGGGAAAGCCCCAGTGGGTAGCGTGAATCTCTTTTGACTTGTTAGCATCAACATCTCCTTATGCTGCGTGTGAATCTGGAAATGTGAGACTGAGACACAAATCTTGTCTTCCTATTTTGAAAGCTCCACTCATGCAGTCTCGAAGCTACCTGAAAAGCACTGTTGTTACTGTCCTTTTAGTTACTGCCTGCCTGCTTCTGCGAAGAAAATGAGTTCTCTCGATAGAAACCTTGTGCTTCCAAATCCTAGTTGGAAGCTCACCTGCTCTGCTCTATAACTAAAGTGAAAGTCAAGGGGAGCACTAGCCTCGAAGTAAAGCCCTGATTAACCTGGCAAAACGGGAGGCGTGCAGCAGCTCCATGAGGCCTTCCTCGCTGTTCTCCTTTAGTTTAACGGTAATGAGTCCTAGCCTCGAAGTAGGCCCTGATTTGCCTTGCCAAACGGGAGGTATGGAGCAGCTCCATCAGGCCTTCTTCAGTGTTCTGCTTTAGTTTCACTGTAGTAAGCTTTTCAAGACTCCTAAGGACCTTGCTTCAGCACCTGTTTCTGTACCAGTATACTGAGTAGAGCCAAGAACCTCAGGGGCAGCTGAAAACTTCAGCCCCGTAGGCCTTTTGGAACACTGCTGGGTTAGCTAGAGAAAGGCAACACACGGCACTCTTCCTTGGGAGACCCAGATTACCTCAGCTCTCCACAGGTTTCAGGAACACACTTCTAGACACTCCTCCATGCAATGGATGTAACCTCATTCCCCTAGCATAACTCTACTGAGAAAAACACTCTGCTTCTAATCCCTTTTCACCTTTTACACTTAGAGTCACGCATCCTCAAGGAGGCGATCGCCTTGCATTCCAAGTACAATTTAAGCACAGTTCTTGGTGTAACACTGCAGGTCTTTGGAGGATGCACAGGCCCCTAAGTCTCCATGTCGCATCCTTTGTTTAGGCACTTGGCTGCACGCAAAAATCGGACCTAGAAAAAATTAGAATTAGGGAAAGCCCCAGTGGGTAGCGTGAATCTCTTTTGACTTGTTAGCATCAACATCTCCTTATGCTGCGTGTGAATCTGGAAATGTGAGACTGAGACACAAATCTTGTTTTCCTATTTTGAAAGCTCCACTCATGCAGTCTCGAAGCTACCTGAAAAGCACTGTTGTTACTGTCCTTTTAGTTACTGCCTGCCTGCTTCTGCGAAGAAAATGAGTTCTCCCGATAGAAACCTTGTGCTTCCAAATCCTAGTTGGAAGCTCACCTGCTCTGCTCTATAACTAAAGTGAAAGTCAAGGGGAGCACTAGCCTCGAAGTAAAGCCCTGATTAACCTGGCAAAACGGGAGGCGTGCAGCAGCTCCATGAGGCCTTCCTCGCTGTTCTCCTTTAGTTTAACGGTAGTGAGTCCTAGCCTCGAAGTAGGCCCTGATTTGCCTTGCCAAACGGGAGGTATGGAGCAGCTCCATCAGGCCTTCTTCAGTGTTCTGCTTTAATTTCACTGTAGTAAGCTTTTCAAGACTCCTAGGGACCTTGTTTCAGCACCTGTTTCGGTACCAGTATACTGAGTAGAGCCAAGAACCTCAGGGGCAGCTGAAAACTTCAGCCCCGTAGGCCTTTTGGAACACTCCAGTGTTGGCTAGAGAAAGGCAACACACGGCACTCTTCCTTGGGAGAGCCAGATTACCTCAGCTCTCCACAGGTTTCAGGAACACACTTCTAGACACTCCTCCATGCAATGGATGTAACCTCATTCCCCTAGCTGAACTCTACTGAGAAAAACACTCTGCTTCTAATCCCTTTTCACCTTTTACACTTAGAGTCACGCATCCTCAAGGAGGCAGTCGCCTTGCATTCCAAGTACAATTTAAGCACAGTTCTTGGTGTAACACTGCAGGTCTTTGGAAGATGCACAGGCCCCTAAGTTTCCTGGCGCATCCTTTGTTTAGGCACTTGACTGCACGCAAAAAAGCGGTCGTAGAAAAAATTAAAATTAGGGAAAGCTCCAGTGGGTATTGTGAATCTCTTTTGACTTGTTAGCATCAACATCTCCTTATGCTGCGTGTGATTCTGGAAATGTGAGACTGAGACACAAATCTTGTTTTCCTATTTTGAAAGCTCCACTCATGCAGTCTGGAAGCTACCTGAAAAGCACTGTTGTTACTATCCTTTTAGTTACTGCCTGCCTGCTTCAGCGAAGAAAATGAGTTCTCCCGAAAGAAACCTTGTGCTTCCAGTTCCTAGTTGAAAGCTCACCTGCTCTGCTCTATAACTAAAGTGAAAGTCAAGGGGAGCACTAGCCTCGAAGTAATGCCCAGATTATCCTGGCAAAACGGGAGGCGTGCAGCAGCTCCATGAGGCCTTCCTCGCTGTTCTCCTTTAGTTTAACGGTAGTGAGTCCTAGCCTCGAAGTAGGCCCTGATTTGCCTTGCCAAACGGGAGGTATGGAGCAGCTCCATCAGGCCTTCTTCAGTATTCTGCTTTAGTTTCACTGTAGTAAGCTTTTCAAGACTCCTAGGGACCTTGTTTCAGCACCTGTTTCGGTACCAGTATACTGAGTAGAGCCAAGAACCTCAGGGGCAGCTAACAACTTCAGCCCCGTAGGCCTTTTGGAACACTCCAGTGTTGGCTAGAGAAAGGCAACACACGGCACTCTTCCTTGGGAGAGCCAGATTACCTCAGCTCTACACAGCTTTCAGGAACACACTTCTAGACACTCCTCCATGCAATGGATGTAACCTCATTCCCCTAGCATAACTCTACTGAGAAAAACACTCTGCTTCTAATCCCTTTTCACCTTTTACACTTAGAGTCACGCATCCTCAAGGAGGCGATCGCCTTGCATTCCAAGTACAATTTAAGCACAGTTCTTGGTGTAACACTGCAGGTCTTTGGAGGATGCACAGGCCCCTAAGTCTCCATGTCGCATCCTTTGTTTAGGCAATTGGCTGCACGCAAAAATCGGACCTAGAAAAAATTAGAATTAGGGAAAGCCCCAGTGGGTAGCGTGAATCTCTTTTGACTTGTTAGCATCAACATCTCCTTATGCTGCGTGTGAATCTGGAAATGTGAGACTGAGACACAAATCTTGTCTTCCTATTTTGAAAGCTCCACTCATGCAGTCTCGAAGCTACCTGAAAAGCACTGTTGTTACTGTCCTTTTAGTTACTGCCTGCCTGCTTCTGCGAAGAAAATGAGTTCTCTCGATAGAAACCTTGTGCTTCCAAATCCTAGTTGGAAGCTCACCTGCTCTGCTCTATAACTAAAGTGAAAGTCAAGGGGAGCACTAGCCTCGAAGTAAAGCCCTGATTAACCTGGCAAAACGGGAGGCGTGCAGCAGCTCCATGAGGCCTTCCTCGCTGTTCTCCTTTAGTTTAACGGTAATGAGTCCTAGCCTCGAAGTAGGCCCTGATTTGCCTTGCCAAACGGGAGGTATGGAGCAGCTCCATCAGGCCTTCTTCAGTGTTCTGCTTTAGTTTCACTGTAGTAAGCTTTTCAAGACTCCTAAGGACCTTGCTTCAGCACCTGTTTCTGTACCAGTATACTGAGTAGAGCCAAGAACCTCAGGGGCAGCTGAAAACTTCAGCCCCGTAGGCCTTTTGGAACACTGCTGGGTTAGCTAGAGAAAGGCAACACACGGCACTCTTCCTTGGGAGACCCAGATTACCTCAGCTCTCCACAGGTTTCAGGAACACACTTCTAGACACTCCTCCATGCAATGGATGTAACCTCATTCCCCTAGCATAACTCTACTGAGAAAAACACTCTGCTTCTAATCCCTTTTCACCTTTTACACTTAGAGTCACGCATCCTCAAGGAGGCGATCGCCTTGCATTCCAAGTACAATTTAAGCACAGTTCTTGGTGTAACACTGCAGGTCTTTGGAGGATGCACAGGCCCCTAAGTCTCCATGTCGCATCCTTTGTTTAGGCACTTGGCTGCACGCAAAAATCGGACCTAGAAAAAATTAGAATTAGGGAAAGCCCCAGTGGGTAGCGTGAATCTCTTTTGACTTGTTAGCATCAACATCTCCTTATGCTGCGTGTGAATCTGGAAATGTGAGACTGAGACACAAATCTTGTTTTCCTATTTTGAAAGCTCCACTCATGCAGTCTCGAAGCTACCTGAAAAGCACTGTTGTTACTGTCCTTTTAGTTACTGCCTGCCTGCTTCTGCGAAGAAAATGAGTTCTCCCGATAGAAACCTTGTGCTTCCAAATCCTAGTTGGAAGCTCACCTGCTCTGCTCTATAACTAAAGTGAAAGTCAAGGGGAGCACTAGCCTCGAAGTAATGCCCAGATTATCCTGGCAAAACGGGAGGCGTGCAGCAGCTCCATGAGGCCTTCCTCGCTGTTCTCCTTTAGTTTAACGGTAGTGAGTCCTAGCCTCGAAGTAGGCCCTGATTTGCCTTGCCAAACGGGAGGTATGGAGCAGCTCCATCAGGCCTTCTTCAGTGTTCTGCTTTAGTTTCACTGTAGTAAGCTTTTCAAGACTCCTAGGGACCTTGTTTCAGCACCTGTTTCGGTACCAGTATACTGAGTAGAGCCAAGAACCTCAGGGGCAGCTGAAAACTTCAGCCCCGTAGGCCTTTTGGAACACTCCAGTGTTGGCTAGAGAAAGGCAACACACGGCACTCTTCCTTGGGAGAGCCAGATTACCTCAGCTCTCCACAGGTTTCAGGAACACACTTCTAGACACTCCTCCATGCAATGGATGTAACCTCATTCCCCTAGCTGAACTCTACTGAGAAAAACACTCTGCTTCTAATCCCTTTTCACCTTTTACACTTAGAGTTACGCATCCTCAAGGAGGCGATCGCCTTGCATTCCAAGTACAATTTAAGCACAGTTCTTGGTGTAACACTGCAGGTCTTTGGAGGATGCACAGGCCCCTAAGTCTCCATGTCGCATCCTTTGTTTAGGCACTTGGCTGCACGCAAAAATCGGACCTAGAAAAAATTAGAATTAGGGAAAGCCCCAGTGGGTAGCGTGAATCTCTTTTGACTTGTTAGCATCAACATCTCCTTATGCTGCGTGTGAATCAGGAAATGTGAGAATGAGACACAAATCTTGTTTTCCTATTTTGAAAGCTCCACTCATGCAGTCTCGAAGCTACCTGAAAAGCACTGTTGTTACTGTCCTTTTAGTTACTGCCTGCCTGCTTCTGCGAAGAAAATGAGTTCTCCCGATAGAAACCTTGTGCTTCCAAATCCTAGTTGGAAGCTCACCTGCTCTGCTCTATAACTAAAGTGAAAGTCAAGGGGAGCACTAGCCTCGAAGTAAAGCCCTGATTAACCTGGCAAAACGGGAGGCGTGCAGCAGCTCCATGAGGCCTTCGTCGCTGTTCTCCTTTAGTTTAACGGTAGTGAGTCCTAGCCTCGAAGTAGGCCCTGATTTGCCTTGCCAAACGGGAGGTATGGAGCAGCTCCATCAGGCCTTCTTCAGTGTTCTGCTTTAGTTTCACTGTAGTAAGCTTTTCAAGACTCCGAGGGACCTTGCTTCAGCACCTGCTTCGGTACCAGTATATTGAGTAGAGCCAAGAACCTCAGGGGCAGTTAACAACTTCAGCCCCGTAGGCCTTTTGGAACACTGCAGGGTTAGCTAGAGAAAGGCAACACACGGCACTCTTCCTTGGGAGAGCCAGATTACCTCAGCTCTACACAGGTTTCAGGAACACACTTCTAGACTGTCCTCCATGCAATGGTTGTAACCTCATTCCCCTAGCTGAACTCTATTGATAAAAACACTCTGCTTCTTATCACTTTTCACATTTTTCACATAGTCACGCATCCTCAAGTTGGCGGTCACCTTGCATTCCAAGTACAATTTAAGCACAGTTCTTGGTGAAACACTGCAGGTCTTTGGAGGATGCACATGTCCCTAATTCTCCATGTCGCATCCTTTGTTTAGGCACTTGGCTGCATGCAGAAAAGTGGTCGTAGAAAAAGGTTGAATAAGGTAAAGCCCCAGTGGGTATCGTGAATCTCTTTTGACTTGTTAGCATCAACATCTCCTTATGCTGCGTGTGAATCTGGAAATGTGAGACTGAGACACAAATTTTGTTTTCCCATTTTGAAAGCTCCACTCATGCAGTCTGGAAGCTACCTGAAAAGCACTCTTGTTACCGTCCTTTTAGTTACTGCCTGCCTGCTTCTGCGAAGAAAATGAGTTCTCCCGAAAGAAACCTTGTGCTTCCAGTTCCTAGTTGGAAGCTCAACTGCTCTCCTCTATAACTAAAGTGAAAGTCAGGGAACACTAGCCTCGAAGTAATGCCCTGATTATCCTGGCACAACGGGAGGCGTGCTGCAGCTCCATGAGGCCTTCATCGCTGTTCTTTAGTTTAGCCGTAGTAAGTTTTCCTAGACTCCTAGAGACCTTGCTTCAGCACCCCTATCGCAATCAGAAAACTGCCTAGAGCCGGGAAGCTCTGGTCCTGCGTGTATGCTGCGTACCAACTTACTATTTGGAGACTGATGGCACAAGGTTTCTTTGCCCATTTGGAAAGCTCTGTTCATGCGGCCTCCTTTATACCTGAAAAGCATTGTTGTTGCCGGGGTTTTAGTCACTGCCTGCACGGTTCTGAGAAGATATTGAGTTTTCCCGTCCGAAACCTTGTGCTTCCACTTCCTACTTGGAAGCTCACCCTGCTCTGCTCTATATCTAAAGTGAAAGTCCACGTGAGCCCTAGCCCCGAAGTAAGGCCCTGATTTGCCTTGCCAAACGGGAGGTATGGAGAAGCTCCATCAGGCCTTCTTCACTGTTCTGCTTTAGTTTCACGGTAGTAAGCTTTTCCACACTTCTAGGGACCTTGTTGCACACCCGTTCTGCTACCATTATACTGAGTAAAGCCAGGAAGCTCAGGGTCAGGTAAGGAACTTCAGCCCCGTAGGCCTTTTGGGACACCCCAGTGTTGGCTAGAGAAAGGCAACACACTGCACTCTTCCTTGAGAGAGCCAGTTTACCTCAGCTCTACACAGGATTAAGGAACACACTTCTAGACTGTCCTCCATTAAATGGATGTAACCTCATTCCCCTAGTTGAACTCTTTTGAGAAGAACACTCTTTTTAATCCCTTTTCCCCTATTACACTTAGAGTCACGCATCCTCAGGAGGTGGTCGGCTTGCATTCCAAGTACAATTTAAGCACAGTTCTTGGTATAACACGGCAGGACTTTGGAAGAAGCACAGGCCCCTATATCGCCCTCGCGCATCCTTTGTTTAGGCACTTGACTGCACGCAAAAAAGCGGTCGTAGAAAAAATTAGAATTAGGGAAAGCTCCAGTGGGTATCGTGAATCTCTTTTGACTTGTTAGCATCAACATCTCCTTATGCTGCGTGTGAATCTGGAAATGTGAGACTGAGACACAAATCTTGTTTTCCTATTTTGAAAGCTCCACTCATGCAGTCTGGAAGCTACCTGAAAAGCACTGTTGTTACTGTCCTTTTAGTTACTGCCTGCCTGCTTCTGCGAAGAAAATGAGTTCTCCCGATAGAAACCTTGTGCTTCCAAATCCTAGTTGGAAGCTCACCTGCTCTGCTCTATAACTAAAGTGAAAGTCAAGGGGAGCACTAGCCTCGAAGTAAAGCCCTGATTAACCTGGCAAAACGGGAGGCGTGCAGCAGCTCCATGAGGCCTTCGTCGCTGTTCTCCTTTAGTTTAACGGTAGTGAGTCCTAGCCTCGAAGTAGGCCCTGATTTGCCTTGCCAAACGGGAGGTATGGAGCAGCTCCATCAGGCCTTCTTCAGTGTTCTGCTTTAGTTTCACTGTAGTAAGCTTTTCAAGACTCCTAGGGACCTTGCTTCAGCACCTGTTTCTGTACCAGTGTACTGAGTAGAGCCAAGAACCTCAGGGGCAGTTAACAACTTCAGCCCCGTAGGCCTTTTGGAACACTGCAGGGTTAGCTAGAGAAAGGCAACACACGGCACTCTTCCTTGGGAGACCCAGAGTACCTCAGCTCTCCACAGGTTTCAGGAACACACTTCTAGACACTCCTCCATGCAATGGATGTAACCTCATTCCCCTAGCATAACTCTACTGAGAAAAACACTCTGCTTCTAATCCCTTTTCACCTTTTACACTTAGAGTCACGCATCCTCAAGGAGGCGATCGCCTTGCATTCCAAGTACAATTTAAGCACAGTTCTTGGTGTAACACTGCAGGTCTTTGGAGGATGCACAGGCCCCTAAGTCTCCATGTCGCATCCTTTGTTTAGGCACTTGGCTGCACGCAAAAATCGGACCTAGAAAAAATTAGAATTAGGGAAAGCCCCAGTGGGTAGCGTGAATCTCTTTTGACTTGTTAGCATCAACATCTCCTTATGCTGCGTGTGAATCTGGAAATGTGAGACTGAGACACAAATCTTGTTTTCCTATTTTGAAAGCTCCACTCATGCAGTCTCGAAGCTACCTGAAAAGCACTGTTGTTACTGTCCTTTTAGTTACTGCCTGCCTGCTTCTGCGAAGAAAATGAGTTCTCCCGATAGAAACCTTGTGCTTCCAAATCCTAGTTGGAAGCTCACCTGCTCTGCTCTATAACTAAAGTGAAAGTCAAGGGGAGCACTAGCCTCGAAGTAATGCCCAGATTATCCTGGCAAAACGGGAGGCGTGCAGCAGCTCCATGAGGCCTTCCTCGCTGTTCTCCTTTAGTTTAACGGTAGTGAGTCCTAGCCTCGAAGTAGGCCCTGATTTGCCTTGCCAAACGGGAGGTATGGAGCAGCTCCATCAGGCCTTCTTCAGTGTTCTGCTTTAGTTTCACTGTAGTAAGCTTTTCAAGACTCCTAGGGACCTTGCTTCAGCACCTGTTTCTGTACCAGTGTACTGAGTAGAGCCAAGAACCTCAGGGGCAGTTAACAACTTCAGCCCCGTAGGCCTTTTGGAACACTGCAGGGTTAGCTAGAGAAAGGCAACACACGGCACTCTTCCTTGGGAGACCCAGAGTACCTCAGCTCTCCACAGGTTTCAGGAACACACTTCTAGACACTCCTCCATGCAATGGATGTAACCTCATTCCCCTAGCATAACTCTACTGAGAAAAACACTCTGCTTCTAATCCCTTTTCACCTTTTACACTTAGAGTCACGCATCCTCAAGGAGGCGATCGCCTTGCATTCCAAGTACAATTTAAGCACAGTTCTTGGTGTAACACTGCAGGTCTTTGGAGGATGCACAGGCCCCTAAGTCTCCATGTCGCATCCTTTGTTTAGGCACTTGGCTGCACGCAAAAATCGGACCTAGAAA
Source organism: Balaenoptera physalus (assembly GCF_965194825.1). NCBI lineage: Eukaryota > Metazoa > Chordata > Mammalia > Artiodactyla > Balaenopteridae > Balaenoptera > Balaenoptera physalus. The sequence goes on along the minus strand of NC_138884.1, from coordinate 42,125,256 downwards.
AAATTAGAATTAGGGAAAGCCCCAGTGGGTAGCGTGAATCTCTTTTGACTTGTTAGCATCAACATCTCCTTATGCTGCGTGTGAATCTGGAAATGTGAGACTGAGACACAAATCTTGTTTTCCTATTTTGAAAGCTCCACTCATGCAGTCTGGAAGCTACCTGAAAAGCACTGTTGTTACTGTCCTTTTAGTTACTGCCTGCCTGCTTCTGCGAAGAAAATGAGTTCTCCCGATAGAAACCTTGTGCTTCCAAATCCTAGTTGGAAGCTCACCTGCTCTGCTCTATAACTAAAGTGAAAGTCAAGGGGAGCACTAGCCTCGAAGTAATGCCCAGATTATCCTGGCAAAACGGGAGGCGTGCAGCAGCTCCATGAGGCCTTCCTCGCTGTTCTCCTTTAGTTTAACGGTAGTGAGTCCTAGCCTCGAAGTAGGCCCTGATTTGCCTTGCCAAACGGGAGGTATGGAGCAGCTCCATCAGGCCTTCTTCAGTGTTCTGCTTTAGTTTCACTGTAGTAAGCTTTTCAAGACTCCTAGGGACCTTCTTTCAGCACCTGTTTCGGTACCAGTATACTGAGTAGAGCCAAGAACCTCAGGGGCAGCTGAAAACTTCAGCCCCGTAGGCCTTTTGGAACACTCCAGTGTTGGCTAGAGAAAGGCAACACACGGCACTCTTTCTTGGGAGAGCCAGATTACCTCAGCTCTCCACAGGTTTCAGGAACACACTTCTAGACACTCCTCCATGCAATGGATGTAACCTCATTCCCCTAGCTGAACTCTACTGAGAAAAACACTCTGCTTCTAATCCCTTTTCACCTTTTACACTTAGAGTTACGCATCCTCAAGGAGGCGATCGCCTTGCATTCCAAGTACAATTTAAGCACAGTTCTTGGTGTAACACTGCAGGTCTTTGGAGGATGCACAGGCCCCTAAGTCTCCATGTCGCATCCTTTGTTTAGGCACTTGGCTGCACGCAAAAATCGGACCTAGAAAAAATTAGAATTAGGGAAAGCCCCAGTGGGTAGCGTGAATCTATTTTGACTTGTTAGCATCAACATCTCCTTATGCTGCGTGTGAATCTGGAAATGTGAGACTGAGACACAAATCTTGTTTTCCTATTTTGAAAGCTCCACTCATGCAGTCTGGAAGCTACCTGAAAAGCACTGTTGTTACTGTCCTTTTAGTTACTGCCTGCCTGCTTCTGCGAAGAAAATGAGTTCTCCCGATAGAAACCTTGTGCTTCCAAATCCTAGTTGGAAGCTCACCTGCTCTGCTCTATAACTAAAGTGAAAGTCAAGGGGAGCACTAGCCTCGAAGTAAAGCCCTGATTAACCTGGCAAAACGGGAGGCGTGCAGCAGCTCCATGAGGCCTTCCTCGCTGTTCTCCTTTAGTTTAACGGTAGTGAGTCCTAGCCTCGAAGTAGGCCCTGATTTGCCTTGCCAAACGGGAGGTATGGAGCAGCTCCATCAGGCCTTCTTCAGTGTTCTGCTTTAGTTTCACTGTAGTAAGATTTTCAAGACTCCGAGGGACCTTGCTTCAGCACCTGCTTCGGTACCAGTATACTGAGTAGAGCCAAGAACCTCAGGGGCAGTTAACAACTTCAGCCCCGTAGGCCTTTTGGAACACTGCAGGGTTAGCTAGAGAAAGGCAACACACGGCACTCTTCCTTGGGAGAGCCAGATTACCTCAGCTCTACACAGGTTTCAGGAACACACTTCTAGACTGTCCTCCATGCAATGGTTGTAACCTCATTCCCCTAGCTGAACTCTATTGATAAAAACACTCTGCTTCTTATCACTTTTCATATTTTTCACATAGTCACGCATCCTCAAGTTGGCGGTCACCTTGCATTCCAAGTACAATTTAAGCACAGTTCTTGGTGAAACACTGCAGGTCTTTGGAGGATGCACATGTCCCTAATTCTCCATGTCGCATCCTTTGTTTAGGCACTTGGCTGCATGCAGAAAAGTGGTCGTAGAAAAAGGTTGAATAAGGTAAAGCCCCAGTGGGTATCGTGAATCTCTTTTGACTTGTTAGCATCAACATCTCCTTATGCTGCGTGTGAATCTGGAAATGTGAGACTGAGACACAAATTTTGTTTTCCCATTTTGAAAGCTCCACTCATGCAGTCTGGAAGCTACCTGAAAAGCACTCTTGTTACCGTCCTTTTAGTTACTGCCTGCCTGCTTCTGCGAAGAAAATGAGTTCTCCCGAAAGAAACCTTGTGCTTCCAGTTCCTAGTTGGAAGCTCAACTGCTCTCCTCTATAACTAAAGTGAAAGTCAGGGAACACTAGCCTCGAAGTAATGCCCTGATTATCCTGGCACAACGGGAGGCGTGCTGCAGCTCCATGAGGCCTTCATCGCTGTTCTTTAGTTTAGCCGTAGTAAGTTTTCCTAGACTCCTAGAGACCTTGCTTCAGCACCCCTATCGCAATCAGAAAACTGCCTAGAGCCGGGAAGCTCTGGTCCTGCGTGTATGCTGCGTACCAACTTACTATTTGGAGACTGATGGCACAAGGTTTCTTTGCCCATTTGGAAAGCTCTGTTCATGCGGCCTCCTTTATACCTGAAAAGCATTGTTGTTGCCGGGGTTTTAGTCACTGCCTGCACGGTTCTGAGAAGATATTGAGTTTTCCCGTCCGAAACCTTGTGCTTCCACTTCCTACTTGGAAGCTCACCCTGCTCTGCTCTATATCTAAAGTGAAAGTCCACGTGAGCCCTAGCCCCGAAGTAAGGCCCTGATTTGCCTTGCCAAACGGGAGGTATGGAGAAGCTCCATCAGGCCTTCTTCACTGTTCTGCTTTAGTTTCACGGTAGTAAGCTTTTCCACACTTCTAGGGACCTTGTTGCACACCCGTTCTGCTACCATTATACTGAGTAAAGCCAGGAAGCTCAGGGTCAGGTAAGGAACTTCAGCCCCGTAGGCCTTTTGGGACACCCCAGTGTTGGCTAGAGAAAGGCAACACACTGCACTCTTCCTTGAGAGAGCCAGTTTACCTCAGCTCTACACAGGATTAAGGAACACACTTCTAGACTGTCCTCCATTAAATGGATGTAACCTCATTCCCCTAGTTGAACTCTTTTGAGAAGAACACTCTTTTTAATCCCTTTTCCCCTATTACACTTAGAGTCACGCATCCTCAGGAGGTGGTCGGCTTGCATTCCAAGTACAATTTAAGCACAGTTCTTGGTATAACACGGCAGGACTTTGGAAGAAGCACAGGCCCCTATATCGCCCTCGCGCATCCTTTGTTTAGGCACTTGACTGCACGCAAAAAAGCGGTCGTAGAAAAAATTAGAATTAGGGAAAGCTCCAGTGGGTATCGTGAATCTCTTTTGACTTGTTAGCATCAACATCTCCTTATGCTGCGTGTGAATCTGGAAATGTGAGACTGAGACACAAATCTTGTTTTCCTATTTTGAAAGCTCCACTCATGCAGTCTGGAAGCTACCTGAAAAGCACTGTTGTTACTGTCCTTTTAGTTACTGCCTGCCTGCTTCTGCGAAGATAATGAGTTCTCCCGATAGAAACCTTGTGCTTCCAAATCCTAGTTGGAAGCTCACCTGCTCTGCTCTATAACTAAAGTGAAAGTCAAGGGGAGCACTAGCCTCGAAGTAAAGCCCTGATTAACCTGGCAAAACGGGAGGCGTGCAGCAGCTCCATGAGGCCTTCGTCGCTGTTCTCCTTTAGTTTAACGGTAGTGAGTCCTAGCCTCGAAGTAGGCCCTGATTTGCCTTGCCAAACGGGAGGTATGGAGCAGCTCCATCAGGCCTTCTTCAGTGTTCTGCTTTAGTTTCACGGTAGTAAGCTTTTCAAGACTCCTAGGGACCTTGCTTCAGCACCTGTTTCTGTACCAGTGTACTGAGTAGAGCCAAGAACCTCAGGGGCAGTTAACAACTTCAGCCCCGTAGGCCTTTTGGAACACTGCAGGGTTAGCTAGAGAAAGGCAACACACGGCACTCTTCCTTGGGAGACCCAGAGTACCTCAGCTCTCCACAGGTTTCAGGAACACACTTCTAGACACTCCTCCATGCAATGGATGTAACCTCATTCCCCTAGCATAACTCTACTGAGAAAAACACTCTGCTTCTAATCCCTTTTCACCTTTTACACTTAGAGTCACGCATCCTCAAGGAGGCGATCGCCTTGCATTCCAAGTACAATTTAAGCACAGTTCTTGGTGTAACACTGCAGGTCTTTGGAGGATGCACAGGCCCCTAAGTCTCCATGTCGCATCCTTTGTTTAGGCACTTGGCTGCACGCAAAAATCGGACCTAGAAAAAATTAGAATTAGGGAAAGCCCCAGTGGGTAGCGTGAATCTCTTTTGACTTGTTAGCATCAACATCTCCTTATGCTGCGTGTGAATCTGGAAATGTGAGACTGAGACACAAATCTTGTTTTCCTATTTTGAAAGCTCCACTCATGCAGTCTCGAAGCTACCTGAAAAGCACTGTTGTTACTGTCCTTTTAGTTACTGCCTGCCTGCTTCTGCGAAGAAAATGAGTTCTCCCGATAGAAACCTTGTGCTTCCAAATCCTAGTTGGAAGCTCACCTGCTCTGCTCTATAACTAAAGTGAAAGTCAAGGGGAGCACTAGCCTCGAAGTAATGCCCAGATTATCCTGGCAAAACGGGAGGCGTGCAGCAGCTCCATGAGGCCTTCCTCGCTGTTCTCCTTTAGTTTAACGGTAGTGAGTCCTAGCCTCGAAGTAGGCCCTGATTTGCCTTGCCAAACGGGAGGTATGGAGCAGCTCCATCAGGCCTTCTTCAGTGTTCTGCTTTAGTTTCATTGTAGTAAGCTTTTCAAGACTCCGAGGGACCTTGCTTCAGCACCTGCTTCGGTACCAGTATACTGAGTAGAGCCAAGAACTTCAGGGGCAGTTAACAACTTCAGCCCCGTAGGCCTTTTGGAACACTGCAGGGTTAGCTAGAGAAAGGCAACACACGGCACTCTTCCTTGGGAGAGCCAGATTACCTCAGCTCTACACAGCCTTCAGGAACACACTTCTAGACACTCCTCCATGCAATGGATGTAACCTCATTCCCCTAGCTGAACTCTACTGAGAAAAACACTCTGCTTCTAATCCCTTTTCACCTTTTACACTTAGAGTCACGCATCCTCAAGGAGGCAGTCGCCTTGCATTCCAAGTACAATTTAAGCACAGTTCTTGGTGTAACACTGCAGGTCTTTGGAAGATGCACAGGCCCCTAAGTTTCCTGGCGCATCCTTTGTTTAGGCACTTGACTGCACGCAAAAAAGCGGTCGTAGAAAAAATTAGAATTAGGGAAAGCTCCAGTGGGTATCGTGAATCTCTTTTGACTTGTTAGCATCAACATCTCCTTATGCTGCGTGTGAATCTGGAAATGTGAGACTGAGACACAAATCTTGTTTTCCTATTTTGAAAGCTCCACTCATGCAGTCTGGAAGCTACCTGAAAAGCACTGTTGTTACTGTCCTTTTAGTTACTGCCTGCCTGCTTCTGCGAAGAAAATGAGTTCTCCCGATAGAAACCTTGTGCTTCCAAATCCTAGTTGGAAGCTCACCTGCTCTGCTCTATAACTAAAGTGAAAGTCAAGGGGAGCACTAGCCTCGAAGTAAAGCCCTGATTAACCTGGCAAAACGGGAGGCGTGCAGCAGCTCCATGAGGCCTTCGTCGCTGTTCTCCTTTAGTTTAACGGTAGTGAGTCCTAGCCTCGAAGTAGGCCCTGATTTGCCTTGCCAAACGGGAGGTATGGAGCAGCTCCATCAGGCCTTCTTCAGTGTTCTGCTTTAGTTTCACGGTAGTAAGCTTTTCAAGACTCCTAGGGACCTTGCTTCAGCACCTGTTTCTGTACCAGTGTACTGAGTAGAGCCAAGAACCTCAGGGGCAGTTAACAACTTCAGCCCCGTAGGCCTTTTGGAACACTGCAGGGTTAGCTAGAGAAAGGCAACACACGGCACTCTTCCTTGGGAGACCCAGAGTACCTCAGCTCTCCACAGGTTTCAGGAACACACTTCTAGACACTCCTCCATGCAATGGATGTAACCTCATTCCCCTAGCATAACTCTACTGAGGAAAACACTCTGCTTCTAATCCCTTTTCACCTTTTACACTTAGAGTCACGCATCCTCAAGGAGGCGATCGCCTTGCATTCCAAGTACAATTTAAGCACAGTTCTTGGTGTAACACTGCAGGTCTTTGGAGGATGCACAGGCCCCTAAGTCTCCATGTCGCATCCTTTGTTTAGGCACTTGGCTGCACGCAAAAATCGGACCTAGAAAAAATTAGAATTAGGGAAAGCCCCAGTGGGTAGCGTGAATCTCTTTTGACTTGTTAGCATCAACATCTCCTTATGCTGCGTGTGAATCTGGAAATGTGAGACTGAGACACAAATCTTGTTTTCCTATTTTGAAAGCTCCACTCATGCAGTCTCGAAGCTACCTGAAAAGCACTGTTGTTACTGTCCTTTTAGTTACTGCCTGCCTGCTTCTGCGAAGAAAATGAGTTCTCCCGATAGAAACCTTGTGCTTCCAAATCCTAGTTGGAAGCTCACCTGCTCTGCTCTATAACTAAAGTGAAAGTCAAGGGGAGCACTAGCCTCGAAGTAATGCCCAGATTATCCTGGCAAAACGGGAGGCGTGCAGCAGCTCCATGAGGCCTTCCTCGCTGTTCTCCTTTAGTTTAACGGTAGTGAGTCCTAGCCTCGAAGTAGGCCCTGATTTGCCTTGCCAAACGGGAGGTATGGAGCAGCTCCATCAGGCCTTCTTCAGTGTTCTGCTTTAGTTTCATTGTAGTAAGCTTTTCAAGACTCCGAGGGACCTTGCTTCAGCACCTGCTTCGGTACCAGTATACTGAGTAGAGCCAAGAACTTCAGGGGCAGTTAACAACTTCAGCCCCGTAGGCCTTTTGGAACACTGCAGGGTTAGCTAGAGAAAGGCAACACACGGCACTCTTCCTTGGGAGAGCCAGATTACCTCAGCTCTACACAGCTTTCAGGAACACACTTCTAGACACTCCTCCATGCAATGGATGTAACCTCATTCCCCTAGCTGAACTCTACTGAGAAAAACACTCTGCTTCTAATCCCTTTTCACCTTTTACACTTAGAGTCACGCATCCTCAAGGAGGCAGTCGCCTTGCATTCCAAGTACAATTTAAGCACAGTTCTTGGTGTAACACTGCAGGTCTTTGGAAGATGCACAGGCCCCTAAGTTTCCTGGCGCATCCTTTGTTTAGGCACTTGACTGCACGCAAAAAAGCGGTCGTAGAAAAAATTAGAATTAGGGAAAGCTCCAGTGGGTATCGTGAATCTCTTTTGACTTGTTAGCATCAACATCTCCTTATGCTGCGTGTGAATCTGGAAATGTGAGACTGAGACACAAATCTTGTTTTCCTATTTTGAAAGCTCCACTCATGCAGTCTGGAAGCTACCTGAAAAGCACTGTTGTTACTGTCCTTTTAGTTACTGCCTGCCTGCTTCAGCGAAGAAAATGAGTTCTCCCGAAAGAAACCTTGTGCTTCCAGTTCCTAGTTGAAAGCTCACCTGCTCTGCTCTATAACTAAAGTGAAAGTCAAGGGGAGCACTAGCCTCGAAGTAATGCCCAGATTATCCTGGCAAAACGGGAGGCGTGCAGCAGCTCCATGAGGCCTTCCTCGCTGTTCTCCTTTAGTTTAACGGTAGTGAGTCCTAGCCTCGAAGTAGGCCCTGATTTGCCTTGCCAAACGGGAGGTATGGAGCAGCTCCATCAGGCCTTCTTCAGTGTTCTGCTTTAGTTTCACTGTAGTAAGCTTTTCAAGACTCCTAGGGACCTTGTTTCAGCACCTGTTTCGGTACCAGTATACTGAGTAGAGCCAAGAACCTCAGGGGCAGCTAACAACTTCAGCCCCGTAGGCCTTTTGGAACACTCCAGTGTTGGCTAGAGAAAGGCAACACACGGCACTCTTCCTTGGGAGAGCCAGATTACCTCAGCTCTACACAGGTTTCAGGAACACACTTCTAGACACTCCTCCATGCAATGGATGTAACCTCATTCCCCTAGCTGAACTCTATTGAGAAAAACACTCTGCTTCTAATCCCTTTTCATCTTTTACACTTAGAGTCACGCATCCTCAAGGTGGCGATCGCCTTGCATTCCAAGTACAATTTAAGCACAGTTCTTGGTGTAACACTGCAGGTCTTTGGAGGATGCACAGGCCCCTAAGTCTCCATGTCGCATCCTTTGTTTAGGCACTTGGCTGCACGCAAAAATCGGACCTAGAAAAAATTAGAATTAGGGAAAGCCCCAGTGGGTAGCGTGAATCTCTTTTGACTTGTTAGCATCAACATCTCCTTATGCTGCGTGTGAATCTGGAAATGTGAGACTGAGACACAAATCTTGTTTTCCTATTTTGAAAGCTCCACTCATGCAGTCTCGAAGCTACCTGAAAAGCACTGTTGTTACTGTCCTTTTAGTTACTGCCTGCCTGCTTCTGCGAAGAAAATGAGTTCTCTCGATAGAAACCTTGTGCTTCCAAATCCTAGTTGGAAGCTCACCTGCTCTGCTCTATAACTAAAGTGAAAGTCAAGGGGAGCACTAGCTTCGAAGTAAAGCCCTGATTAACCTGGCTAAACGGGAGGCGTGCAGCAGCTCCATGAGGCCTTCCTCGCTGTTCTCCTTTAGTTTAACGGTAGTGAGTCCTAGCCTCGAAGTAGGCCCTGATTTGCCTTGCCAAACGGGAGGTATGGAGCAGCTCCATCAGGCCTTCTTCAGTGTTCTGCTTTAGTTTCACTGTAGTAAGCTTTTCAAGACCCCTAAGGACCTTGCTTCAGCACCTGTTTCTGTACCAGTATACTGAGTAGAGCCAAGAACCTCAGGGGCAGCTGAAAACTTCAGCCCCGTAGGCCTTTTGGAACACTGCTGGGTTAGCTAGAGAAAGGCAACACACGGCACTCTTCCTTGGGAGACCCAGAGTACCTCAGCTCTCCACAGGTTTCAGGAACACACTTCTAGACACTCCTCCATGCAATGGATGTAACCTCATTCCCCTAGCATAACTCTACTGAGAAAAACACTCTGCTTCTAATCCCTTTTCACCTTTTACACTTAGAGTCACGCATCCTCAAGGAGGCGATCGCCTTGCATTCCAAGTACAATTTAAGCACAGTTCTTGGTGTAACACTGCAGGTCTTTGGATGATGCACAGGCCCCTAAGTCTCCATGTCGCATCCTTTGTTTAGGCACTTGGCTGCACGCAAAAATCGGACCTAGAAAAAATTAGAATTAGGGAAAGCCCCAGTGGGTAGCGTGAATCTCTTTTGACTTGTTAACATCAACATCTCCTTATGCTGCGTGTGAATCTGGAAATGTGAGACTGAGACACAAATCTTGTTTTCCTATTTTGAAAGCTCCACTCATGCAGTCTCGAAGCTACCTGAAAAGCACTGTTGTTACTGTCCTTTTAGTTACTGCCTGCCTGCTTCTGCGAAGAAAATGAGTTCTCTCGATAGAAACCTTGTGCTTCCAAATCCTAGTTGGAAGCTCACCTGCTCTGCTCTATAACTAAAGTGAAAGTCAAGGGGAGCACTAGCCTCGAAGTAAAGCCCTGATTAACCTGGCAAAACGGGAGGCGTGCAGCAGCTCCATGAGGCCTTCCTCGCTGTTCTCCTTTAGTTTAACGGTAGTGAGTCCTAGCCTCGAAGTAGGCCCTGATTTGCCTTGCCAAACGGGAGGTATGGAGCAGCTCCATCAGGCCTTCTTCAGTGTTCTGCTTTAGTTTCACTGTAGTAAGCTTTTCAAGACTCCTAAGGACCTTGCTTCAGCACCTGTTTCTGTACCAGTATACTGAGTAGAGCCAAGAACCTCAGGGGCAGCTGAAAACTTCAGCCCCGTAGGCCCTTTGGAACACTGCTGGGTTAGCTAGAGAAAGGCAACACACGGCACTCTTCCTTGGGAGACCCAGAGTACCTCAGCTCTCCACAGGTTTCAGGAACACACTTCTAGAAACTCCTCCATGCAATGGATGTAACCTCATTCCCCTAGCATAACTCTACTGAGAAAAACACTCTGCTTCTAATCCCTTTTCACCTTTTACACTTAGAGTCACGCATCCTCAAGGAGGCGATCGCCTTGCATTCCAAGTACAATTTAAGCACAGTTCTTGGTGTAACACTGCAGGTCTTTGGAGGATGCACAGGCCCCTAAGTCTCCATGTCGCATCCTTTGTTTAGCCACTTGGCTGCACGCAAAAATCGGACCTAGAAAAAATTAGAATTAGGGAAAGCCCCAGTGGGTAGCGTGAATCTCTTTTGACTTGTTAGCATCAACATCTCCTTATGCTGCGTGTGAATCTGGAAATGTGAGACTGAGACACAAATCTTGTTTTCCTATTTTGAAAGCTCCACTCATGCAGTCTCGAAGCTACCTGAAAAGCACTGTTGTTACTGTCCTTTTAGTTACTGCCTGCCTGCTTCTGCGAAGAAAATGAGTTCTCCCGATAGAAACCTTGTGCTTCCAAATCCTAGTTGGAAGCTCACCTGCTCTGCTCTATAACTAAAGTGAAAGTCAAGGGGAGCACTAGCCTCGAAGTAAAGCCCTGATTAACCTGGCAAAACGGGAGGCGTGCAGCAGCTCCATGAGTCCTTCCTCGCTGTTCTCCTTTAGTTTAACGGTAGTGAGTCCTAGCCTCGAAGTAGGCCCTGATTTGCCTTGCCAAACGGGAGGTATGGAGCAGCTCCATCAGGCCTTCTTCAGTGTTCTGCTTTAGTTTCACTGTAGTAAGCTTTTCAAGACTCCTAGGGACCTTGCTTCAGCACCTGCTTCGGTACCAGTATACTGAGTAGAGCCAAGAACCTAGGGGCAGTTAACAACTTCAGCCCCGTAGGCCTTTTGGAACACTGCAGGGTTAGCTAGAGAAAGGCAACACACGGCACTCTTCCTTGGGAGAGCCAGATTACCTCAGCTCTACACAGCTTTCAGGAACACACTTCTAGACACTCCTCCATGCAATGGATGTAACCTCATTCCCCTAGCTGAACTCTATTGAGAAAAACACTCTGCTTCTAATCCCTTTTCACCTTTTACACTTAGAGTCACGCATCCTCAAGGAGGCGATCGCCTTGCATTCCAAGTACAATTTAAGCACAGTTCTTGGTGTAACACTGCAGGTCTTTGGAGGATGCACAGGCCCCTAAGTCTCCATGTCGCATCCTTTGTTTAGGCACTTGGCTGCACGCAAAAATCGGACCTAGAAAAAATTAGAATTAGGGAAAGCCCTAGTGGGTAGCGTGAATCTCTTTTGACTTGTTAGCATCAACATCTCCTTATGCTGCGTGTGAATCTGGAAATGTGAGACTGAGACACAAATCTTGTTTTCCTATTTTGAAAGCTCCACTCATGCAGTCTGGAAGCTACCTGAAAAGCACTGTTGTTACTGTCCTTTTAGTTACTGCCTGCCTGCTTCTGCGAAGAAAATGAGTTCTCTCGATAGAAACCTTGTGCTTCCAAATCCTAGTTGGAAGCTCACCTGCTCTGCTCTATAACTAAAGTGAAAGTCAAGGGGAGCACTAGCCTCGAAGTAAAGCCCTGATTAACCTGGCAAAACGGGAGGCGTGCAGCAGCTCCATGAGGCCTTCCTCGCTGTTCTCCTTTAGTTTAACGGTAGTGAGTCCTAGCCTCGAAGTAGGCCCTGATTTGCCTTGCCAAACGGGAGGTATGGAGCAGCTCCATCAGGCCTTCTTCAGTGTTCTGCTTTAGTTTCACTGTAGTAAGCTTTTCAAGACTCCTAAGGACCTTGCTTCAGCACCTGTTTCTGTACCAGTATACTGAGTAGAGCCAAGAACCTCAGGGGCAGCTGAAAACTTCAGCCCCGTAGGCCCTTTGGAACACTGCTGGGTTAGCTAGAGAAAGGCAACACACGGCACTATTCCTTGGGAGACCCAGAGTACCTCAGCTCTCCACAGGTTTCAGGAACACACTTCTAGACACTCCTCCATGCAATGGATGTAACCTCATTCCCCTAGCATAACTCTACTGAGAAAAACACTCTGCTTCTAATCCCTTTTCACCTTTTACACTTAGAGTCACGCATCCTCAAGGAGGCGATCGCCTTGCATTCCAAGTACAATTTAAGCACAGTTCTTGGTGTAACACTGCAGGTCTTTGGAGGATGCACAGGCCCCTAAGTCTCCATGTCGCATCCTTTGTTTAGGCACTTGGCTGCACGCAAAAATCGGACCTAGAAAAAATTAGAATTAGGGAAAGCCCCAGTGGGTAGCGTGAATCTCTTTTGACTTGTTAGCATCAACATCTCCTTATGCTGCGTGTGAATCTGGAAATGTGAGACTGAGACACCAATCTTGTTTTCCTATTTTGAAAGCTCCACTCATGCAGTCTCGAAGCTACCTGAAAAGCACTGTTGTTACTGTCCTTTTAGTTACTGCCTGCCTGCTTCTGCGAAGAAAATGAGTTCTCTCGATAGAAACCTTGTGCTTCCAAATCCTAGTTGGAAGCTCACCTGCTCTGCTCTATAACTAAAGTGAAAGTCAAGGGGAGCACTAGCCTCGAAGTAATGCCCAGATTATCCTGGCAAAACGGGAGGCGTGCAGCAGCTCCATGAGGCCTTCCTCGCTGTTCTCCTTTAGTTTAACGGTAGTGAGTCCTAGCCTCGAAGTAGGCCCTGATTTGCCTTGCCAAACGGGAGGTATGGAGCAGCTCCATCAGGCCTTCTTCAGTGTTCTGCTTTAGTTTCACTGTAGTAAGCTTTTCAAGATTCCTAGGGACCTTGTTTGAGCACCTGTTTCGGTACCAGTATACTGAGTAGAGCCAAGAACCTCAGGGGCAGCTGAAAACTTCAGCCCCGTAGGCCTTTTGGAACACTCCAGTGTTGGCTAGAGAAAGGCAACACACGGCACTCTTCCTTGGGAGAGCCAGATTACCTCAGCTCTCCACAGGTTTCAGGAACACACTTCTAGACACTCCTCCATGCAATGGATGTAACCTCATTCCCCTAGCTGAACTCTATTGAGAAAAACACTCTGCTTCTAATCCCTTTTCACCTTTTACACTTAGAGTCACGCATCCTCAAGGAGGCGATCGCCTTGCATTCCAAGTACAATTTAAGCACAGTTCTTGGTGTAACACTGCAGGTCTTTGGATGTTGCACAGGCCCCTAAGTCTCCATGTCGCATCCTTTGTTTAGGCACTTGGCTGCACGCAAAAATCGGACCTAGAAAAAATTAGAATTAGGGAAAGCCCCAGTGGGTAGCGTGAATCTCTTTTGACTTGTTAGCATCAACATCTCCTTATGCTGCGTGTGAATCTGGAAATGAGAGACTGAGACACAAATCTTGTTTTCCTATTTTGAAAGCTCCACTCATGCAGTCTCGAAGCTACCTGAAAAGCACTGTTGTTACTGTCCTTTTAGTTACTGCCTGCCTGCTTCTGCGAAGAAAATGAGTTCTCCCGATAGAAACCTTGTGCTTCCAAATCCTAGTTGGAAGCTCACCTGCTCTGCTCTATAACTAAAGTGAAAGTCAAGGGGAGCACTAGCCTCGAAGTAAAGCCCTGATTAACGTGGCAAAACGGGAGGCGTGCAGCAGCTCCATGAGGCCTTCCTCGCTGTTCTCCTTTAGTTTAACGGTAGTGAGTCCTAGCCTCGAAGTAGGCCCTGATTTGCCTTGCCAAACGGGAGGTATGGAGCAGCTCCATCAGGCCTTCTTCAGTGTTCTGCTTTAGTTTCACTGTAGTAAGCTTTTCAAGACTCCGAGGGACCTTGCTTCAGCACCTGCTTCGGTACCAGTATACTGAGTAGAGCCAAGAACTTCAGGGGCAGTTAACAACTTCAGCCCCGTAGGCCTTTTGGAACACTGCAGGGTTAGCTAGAGAAAGGCAACACACGGCACTCTTCCTTGGGAGAGCCAGATTACCTCAGCTCTACACAGCTTTCAGGAACACACTTCTAGACACTCCTCCATGCAATGGATGTAACCTCATTCCCCTAGCTGAACTCTACTGAGAAAAACACTCTGCTTCTAATCCCTTTTCACCTTTTACACTTAGAGTCACGCATCCTCAAGGAGGCAGCCGCCTTACATTCCAAGTACAATTTAAGCACAGTTCTTGGTGTAACACTGCAGGTCTTTGGAAGATGCACAGGCCCCTAAGTTTCCTGGCGCATCCTTTGTTTAGGCACTTGACTGCACGCAAAAAAGCGGTCGTAGAAAAAATTAGAATTAGGGAAAGCTCCAGTGGGTATCGTGAATCTCTTTTGACTTGTTAGCATCAACATCTCCTTATGCTGCGTGTGAATCTGGAAATGTGAGACTGAGACACAAATCTTGTTTTCCTATTTTGAAAGCTCCACTCATGCAGTCTGGAAGCTACCTGAAAAGCACTGTTGTTACTGTCCTTTTAGTTACTGCCTGCCTGCTTCAGCGAAGAAAATGAGTTCTCCCGAAAGAAACCTTGTGCTTCCAGTTCCTAGTTGGAAGCTCACCTGCTCTGCTCTATAACTAAAGTGAAAGTCAAGGGGAGCACTAGCCTCGAAGTAATGCCCAGATTATCCTGGCAAAACGGGAGGCGTGCAGCAGCTCCATGAGGCCTTCCTCGCTGTTCTCCTTTAGTTTAACGGTAGTGAGTCCTAGCCTCGAAGTAGGCCCTGATTTGCCTTGCCAAACGGGAGGTATGGAGCAGCTCCATCAGGCCTTCTTCAGTGTTCTGCTTCAGTTTCACTGTAGTAAGCTTTTCAAGACTCCTAGGGACCTTGTTTCAGCACCTGTTTCGGTACTAGTATACTGAGTAGAGCCAAGAACCTCAGGGGCAGCTAACAACTTCAGCCCCGTAGGCCTTTTGGAACACTCCAGTGTTGGCTAGAGAAAGGCAACACACGGCACTCTTCCTTGGGAGAGCCAGATTACCTCAGCTCTACACAGGTTTCAGGAACACACTTCTAGACACTCCTCCATGCAATGGATGTAACCTCATTCCCCTAGCTGAACTCTATTGAGAAAAACACTCTGCTTCTAATCCCTTTTCATCTTTTACACTTAGAGTCACGCATCCTCAAGGAGGCGATCGCCTTGCATTCCAAGTACAATTTAAGCACAGTTCTTGGTGTAACACTGCAGGTCTTTGGAGGATGCACAGGCCCCTAAGTCTCCATGTCGCATCCTTTGTTTAGGCACTTGGCTGCACGCAAAAATCGGACCTAGAAAAAATTAGAATTAGGGAAAGCCCCAGTGGGTAGCGTGAATCTCTTTTGACTTGTTAGCATCAACATCTCCTTATGCTGCGTGTGAATCTGGAAATGTGAGACTGAGACACAAATCTTGTTTTCCTATTTTGAAAGCTCCACTCATGCAGTCTGGAAGCTACCTGAAAAGCACTGTTGTTACTGTCCTTTTAGTTACTGCCTGCCTGCTTCTGCGAAGAAAATGAGTTCTCTCGATAGAAACATTGTGCTTCCAAATCCTAGTTGGAAGCTCACCTGCTCTGCTCTATAACTAAAGTGGAAGTCAAGGGGAGCACTAGCCTCGAAGTAAAGCCCTGATTAACCTGGCTAAACGGGAGGCGTGCCGCAGCTCCATGAGGCCTTCCTCGCTGTTCTCCTTTAGTTTAACGGTAGTGAGTCCTAGCCTCGAAGTAGGCCCTGATTTGCCTTGCCAAACGGGAGGTATGGAGCAGCTCCATCAGGCCTTCTTCAGTGTTCTGCTTTAGTTTCACTGTAGTAAGCTTTTCAAGACTCCTAAGGACCTTGCTTCAGCACCTGTTTCTGTACCAGTATACTGAGTAGAGCCAAGAACCTCAGGGGCAGCTGAAAACTTCAGCCCCGTAGGCCTTTTGGAACACTGCTGGGTTAGCTAGAGAAAGGCAACACACGGCACTCTTCCTTGGGAGACCCAGAGTACCTCAGCTCTCCACAGGTTTCAGGAACACACTTCTAGACACTCCTCCATGCAATGGATGTAACCTCATTCCCCTAGCTGAACTCTATTGAGAAAAACACTCTGCTTCTAATCCCTTTTCACCTTTTACACTTAGAGTCACGCATCCTCAAGGAGGCGATCGCCTTGAATTCCAAGTACAATTTAAGCACAGTTCTTGGTGTAACACTGCAGGTCTTTGGAGGATGCACAGGCCCCTAAGTCTCCATGTCGCATCCTTTGTTTAGGCACTTGGCTGCACGCAAAAATCGGACCTAGAAAAAATTAGAATTAGGGAAAGCCCCAGTGGGTAGCGTGAATCTCTTTTGACTTGTTAGCATCAACATCTCCTTATGCTGCGTGTGAATCTGGAAATGTGAGACTGAGACACAAATCTTGTTTTCCTATTTTGAAAGCTCCACTCATGCAGTCTGGAAGCTACCTGAAAAGCACTGTTGTTACTGTCCTTTTAGTTACTGCCTGCCTGCTTCTGCGAAGAAAATGAGTTCTCCCGATAGAAACCTTGTGCTTCCAAATCCTAGTTGGAAGCTCACCTGCTCTTCTCTATAACTAAAGTGAAAGTCAAGGGGAGCACTAGCCTCGAAGTAAAGCCCTGATTAACCTGGCAAAACGGGAGGCGTGCAGCAGCTCCATGACGCCTTCATCGCTGTTCTCCTTTAGTTTAACGGTAGTGAGTCCTAGCCTCGAAGTAGGCCCTGATTTGCCTTGCCAAACGGGAGGTATGGAGCAGCTCCATCAGGCCTTCTTCAGTGTTCTGCTTTAGTTTCACTGTAGTAAGCTTTTCAAGACTCCTAGGGACCTTGCTTCAGCACCTGTTTCTGTACCAGTATACTGAGTAGAGCCAAGAACCTCAGGGGCAGCTGAAAACCTCAGCCCCGTAGGCCTTTTGGAACACTGCTGGGTTAGCTAGAGAAAGGCAACACACGGCACTCTTCCTTGGGAGAGCCAGATTACCTCAGCTCTCCACAGGTTTCAGGAACACACTTCTAGACACTCCTCCATGCAATGGATGTAACCTCATTCCCCTAGCATAACTCTACTGAGAAAAACACTCTGCTTCTAATCCCTTTTCACCTTTTACACTTAGAGTCACGCATCCTCAAGGAGGCGATCGCCTTGCATTCCAAGTACAATTTAAACACAGTTCTTGGTGTAACACTGCAGGTCTTTGGAGGATGCACAGGCCCCTAAGTCTCCATGTCGCATCCTTTGTTTAGGCCCTTGGCTGCACGCAAAAATCGGACCTAGAAAAAATTAGAATTAGGGAAAGCCCCAGTGGGTAGCGTGAATCTCTTTTGACTTGTTAGCATCAACATCTCCTTATGCTGCGTGTGAATCTGGAAATGTGAGACTGAGACACAAATCTTGTTTTCCTATTTTGAAAGCTCCACTCATGAAGTCTCGAAGCTACCTGAAAAGCACTGTTGTTACTGTCCTTTTAGTTACTGCCTGCCTGCTTCTGCGAAGAAAATGAGTTCTCCCGATAGAAACCTTGTGCTTCCAAATCCTAGTTGGAAGCTCACCTGCTCTGCTCTATAACTAAAGTGAAAGTCAAGGGGAGCACTAGCCTCGAAGTAAAGCCCTGATTAACCTGGCAAAACGGGAGGCGTGCAGCAGCTCCATGAGGCCTTCCTCGCTGTTCTCCTTTAGTTTAACGGTAGTGAGTCCTAGCCTCGAAGTAGGCCCTGATTTGCCTTGCCAAACGGGAGGTATGGAGCAGCTCCATCAGGCCTTCTTCAGTGTTCTGCTTTAGTTTCACTGTAGTAAGCTTTTCAAGACTCCTAAGGACCTTGCTTCAGCACCTGTTTCTGTACCAGTATACTGAGTAGAGCCAAGAACCTCAGGGGCAGCTGAAAACTTCAGCCCCGTAGGCCCTTTGGAACACTGCTGGGTTAGCTAGAGAAAGGCAACACACGGCACTCTTCCTTGGGAGACCCAGAGTACCTCAGCTCTCCACAGGTTTCAGGAACACACTTCTAGACACTCCTCCATGCAATGGATGTAACCTCATTCCCCTAGCATAACTCTACTGAGAAAAACACTCTGCTTCTAATCCCTTTTCACCTTTTACACTTAGAGTCACGCATCCTCAAGGAGGCGATCGCCTTGCATTCCAAGTACAATTTAAGCACAGTTCTTGGTGTAACACTGCAGGTCTTTGGAGGATGCACAGGCCCCTAAGTCTCCATGTCGCATCCTTTGTTTAGCCACTTGGCTGCACGCAAAAATCGGACCTAGAAAAAATTAGAATTAGGGAAAGCCCCAGTGGGTAGCGTGAATCTCTTTTGACTTGTTAGCATCAACATCTCCTTATGCTGCGTGTGAATCTGGAAATGTGAGACTGAGACACAAATCTTGTTTTCCTATTTTGAAAGCTCCACTCATGCAGTCTCGAAGCTACCTGAAAAGCACTGTTGTTACTGTCCTTTTAGTTACTGCCTGCCTGCTTCTGCGAAGAAAATGAGTTCTCCCGATAGAAACCTTGTGCTTCCAAATCCTAGTTGGAAGCTCACCTGCTCTGCTCTATAACTAAAGTGAAAGTCAAGGGGAGCACTAGCCTCGAAGTAAAGCCCTGATTAACCTGGCAAAACGGGAGGCGTGCAGCAGCTCCATGAGTCCTTCCTCGCTGTTCTCCTTTAGTTTAACGGTAGTGAGTCCTAGCCTCGAAGTAGGCCCTGATTTGCCTTGCCAAACGGGAGGTATGGAGCAGCTCCATCAGGCCTTCTTCAGTGTTCTGCTTTAGTTTCACTGTAGTAAGCTTTTCAAGACTCCTAGGGACCTTGCTTCAGCACCTGCTTCGGTACCAGTATACTGAGTAGAGCCAAGAACCTAGGGGCAGTTAACAACTTCAGCCCCGTAGGCCTTTTGGAACACTGCAGGGTTAGCTAGAGAAAGGCAACACACGGCACTCTTCCTTGGGAGAGCCAGATTACCTCAGCTCTACACAGCTTTCAGGAACACACTTCTAGACACTCCTCCATGCAATGGATGTAACCTCATTCCCCTAGCTGAACTCTATTGAGAAAAACACTCTGCTTCTAATCCCTTTTCACCTTTTACACTTAGAGTCACGCATCCTCAAGGAGGCGATCGCCTTGCATTCCAAGTACAATTTAAGCACAGTTCTTGGTGTAACACTGCAGGTCTTTGGAGGATGCACAGGCCCCTAAGTCTCCATGTCGCATCCTTTGTTTAGGCACTTGGCTGCACGCAAAAATCGGACCTAGAAAAAATTGGAATTAGGGAAAGCCCTAGTGGGTAGCGTGAATCTCTTTTGACTTGTTAGCATCAACATCTCCTTATGCTGCGTGTGAATCTGGAAATGTGAGACTGAGACACAAATCTTGTTTTCCTATTTTGAAAGCTCCACTCATGCAGTCTCGAAGCTACCTGAAAAGCACTGTTGTTACTGTCCTTTTAGTTACTGCCTGCCTGCTTCTGCGAAGAAAATGAGTTCTCTCGATAGAAACCTTGTGCTTCCAAATCCTAGTTGGAAGCTCACCTGCTCTGCTCTATAACTAAAGTGAAAGTCAAGGGGAGCACTAGCCTCGAAGTAAAGCCCTGATTAACCTGGCAAAACGGGAGGCGTGCAGCAGCTCCATGAGGCCTTCCTCGCTGTTCTCCTTTAGTTTAACGGTAGTGAGTCCTAGCCTCGAAGTAGGCCCTGATTTGCCTTGCCAAACGGGAGGTATGGAGCAGCTCCATCAGGCCTTCTTCAGTGTTCTGCTTTAGTTTCACTGTAGTAAGCTTTTCAAGACTCCTAAGGACCTTGCTTCAGCACCTGTTTCTGTACCAGTATACTGAGTAGAGCCAAGAACCTCAGGGGCAGCTGAAAACTTCAGCCCCGTAGGCCCTTTGGAACACTGCTGGGTTAGCTAGAGAAAGGCAACACACGGCACTCTTCCTTGGGAGACCCAGAGTACCTCAGCTCTCCACAGGTTTCAGGAACACACTTCTAGACACTCCTCCATGCAATGGATGTAACCTCATTCCCCTAGCATAACTCTACTGAGAAAAACACTCTGCTTCTAATCCCTTTTCACCTTTTACACTTAGAGTCACGCATCCTCAAGGAGGCGATCGCCTTGCATTCCAAGTACAATTTAAGCACAGTTCTTGGTGTAACACTGCAGGTCTTTGGAGGATGCACAGGCCCCTAAGTCTCCATGTCGCATCCTTTGTTTAGGCACTTGGCTGCACGCAAAAATCGGACCTAGAAAAAATTAGAATTAGGGAAAGCCCCAGTGGGTAGCGTGAATCTCTTTTGACTTGTTAGCATCAACATCTCCTTATGCTGCGTGTGAATCTGGAAATGTGAGACTGAGACACCAATCTTGTTTTCCTATTTTGAAAGCTCCACTCATGCAGTCTCGAAGCTACCTGAAAAGCACTGTTGTTACTGTCCTTTTAGTTACTGCCTGCCTGCTTCTGCGAAGAAAATGAGTTCTCTCGATAGAAACCTTGTGCTTCCAAATCCTAGTTGGAAGCTCACCTGCTCTGCTCTATAACTAAAGTGAAAGTCAAGGGGAGCACTAGCCTCGAAGTAATGCCCAGATTATCCTGGCAAAACGGGAGGCGTGCAGCAGCTCCATGAGGCCTTCCTCGCTGTTCTCCTTTAGTTTAACGGTAGTGAGTCCTAGCCTCGAAGTAGGCCCTGATTTGCCTTGCCAAACGGGAGGTATGGAGCAGCTCCATCAGGCCTTCTTCAGTGTTCTGCTTTAGTTTCACTGTAGTAAGCTTTTCAAGACTCCTAGGGACCTTGTTTGAGCACCTGTTTCGGTACCAGTATACTGAGTAGAGCCAAGAACCTCAGGGGCAGCTGAAAACTTCAGCCCCGTAGGCCTTTTGGAACACTCCAGTGTTGGCTAGAGAAAGGCAACACACGGCACTCTTCCTTGGGAGAGCCAGATTACCTCAGCTCTCCACAGGTTTCAGGAACACACTTCTAGACACTCCTCCATGCAATGGATGTAACCTCATTCCCCTAGCTGAACTCTATTGAGAAAAACACTCTGCTTCTAATCCCTTTTCACCTTTTACACTTAGAGTCACGCATCCTCAAGGAGGCGATCGCCTTGCATTCCAAGTACAATTTAAGCACAGTTCTTGGTGTAACACTGCAGGTCTTTGGATGTTGCACAGGCCCCTAAGTCTCCATGTCGCATCCTTTGTTTAGGCACTTGGCTGCACGCAAAAATCGGACCTAGAAAAAATTAGAATTAGGGAAAGCCCCAGTGGGTAGCGTGAATCTCTTTTGACTTGTTAGCATCAACATCTCCTTATGCTGCGTGTGAATCTGGAAATGAGAGACTGAGACACAAATCTTGTTTTCCTATTTTGAAAGCTCCACTCATGCAGTCTCGAAGCTACCTGAAAAGCACTGTTGTTACTGTCCTTTTAGTTACTGCCTGCCTGCTTCTGCGAAGAAAATGAGTTCTCCCGATAGAAACCTTGTGCTTCCAAATCCTAGTTGGAAGCTCACCTGCTCTGCTCTATAACTAAAGTGAAAGTCAAGGGGAGCACTAGCCTCGAAGTAAAGCCCTGATTAACGTGGCAAAACGGGAGGCGTGCAGCAGCTCCATGAGGCCTTCCTCGCTGTTCTCCTTTAGTTTAACGGTAGTGAGTCCTAGCCTCGAAGTAGGCCCTGATTTGCCTTGCCAAACGGGAGGTATGGAGCAGCTCCATCAGGCCTTCTTCAGTGTTGTGCTTTAGTTTCACTGTAGTAAGCTTTTCAAGACTCCGAGGGACCTTGCTTCAGCACCTGCTTCGGTACCAGTATACTGAGTAGAGCCAAGAACTTCAGGGGCAGTTAACAACTTCAGCCCCGTAGGCCTTTTGGAACACTGCAGGGTTAGCTAGAGAAAGGCAACACACGGCACTCTTCCTTGGGAGAGCCAGATTACCTCAGCTCTACACAGCTTTCAGGAACACACTTCTAGACACTCCTCCATGCAATGGATGTAACCTCATTCCCCTAGCTGAACTCTACTGAGAAAAACACTCTGCTTCTAATCCCTTTTCACCTTTTACACTTAGAGTCACGCATCCTCAAGGAGGCAGCCGCCTTACATTCCAAGTACAATTTAAGCACAGTTCTTGGTGTAACACTGCAGGTCTTTGGAAGATGCACAGGCCCCTAAGTTTCCTGGCGCATCCTTTGTTTAGGCACTTGACTGCACGCAAAAAAGCGGTCGTAGAAAAAATTAGAATTAGGGAAAGCTCCAGTGGGTATCGTGAATCTCTTTTGACTTGTTAGCATCAACATCTCCTTATGCTGCGTGTGAATCTGGAAATGTGAGACTGAGACACAAATCTTGTTTTCCTATTTTGAAAGCTCCACTCATGCAGTCTGGAAGCTACCTGAAAAGCACTGTTGTTACTGTCCTTTTAGTTACTGCCTGCCTGCTTCAGCGAAGAAAATGAGTTCTCCCGAAAGAAACCTTGTGCTTCCAGTTCCTAGTTGGAAGCTCACCTGCTCTGCTCTATAACTAAAGTGAAAGTCAAGGGGAGCACTAGCCTCGAAGTAATGCCCAGATTATCCTGGCAAAACGGGAGGCGTGCAGCAGCTCCATGAGGCCTTCCTCGCTGTTCTCCTTTAGTTTAACGGTAGTGAGTCCTAGCCTCGAAGTAGGCCCTGATTTGCCTTGCCAAACGGGAGGTATGGAGCAGCTCCATCAGGCCTTCTTCAGTGTTCTGCTTTAGTTTCACTGTAGTAAGCTTTTCAAGACTCCTAGGGACCTTGTTTCAGCACCTGTTTCGGTACTAGTATACTGAGTAGAGCCAAGAACCTCAGGGGCAGCTAACAACTTCAGCCCCGTAGGCCTTTTGGAACACTCCAGTGTTGGCTAGAGAAAGGCAACACACGGCACTCTTCCTTGGGAGAGCCAGATTACCTCAGCTCTACACAGGTTTCAGGAACACACTTCTAGACACTCCTCCATGCAATGGATGTAACCTCATTCCCCTAGCTGAACTCTATTGAGAAAAACACTCTGCTTCTAATCCCTTTTCATCTTTTACACTTAGAGTCACGCATCCTCAAGGAGGCGATCGCCTTGCATTCCAAGTACAATTTAAGCACAGTTCTTGGTGTAACACTGCAGGTCTTTGGAGGATGCACAGGCCCCTAAGTCTCCATGTCGCATCCTTTGTTTAGGCACTTGGCTGCACGCAAAAATCGGACCTAGAAAAAATTAGAATTAGGGAAAGCCCCAGTGGGTAGCGTGAATCTCTTTTGACTTGTTAGCATCAACATCTCCTTATGCTGCGTGTGAATCTGGAAATGTGAGACTGAGACACAAATCTTGTTTTCCTATTTTGAAAGCTCCACTCATGCAGTCTGGAAGCTACCTGAAAAGCACTGTTCTTACTGTCCTTTTAGTTACTGCCTGCCTGCTTCTGCGAAGAAAATGAGTTCTCCCGATAGAAACCTTGTGCTTCCAAATCCTAGTTGGAAGCTCACCTGCTCTTCTCTATAACTAAAGTGAAAGTCAAGGGGAGCACTAGCCTCGAAGTAAAGCCCTGATTAACCTGGCAAAACGGGAGGCGTGCAGCAGCTCCATGACGCCTTCATCGCTGTTCTCCTTTAGTTTAACGGTAGTGAGTCCTAGCCTCGAAGTAGGCCCTGATTTGCCTTGCCAAACGGGAGGTATGGAGCAGCTCCATCAGGCCTTCTTCAGTGTTCTGCTTTAGTTTCACTGTAGTAAGCTTTTCAAGACTCCTAGGGACCTTGCTTCAGCACCTGTTTCTGTACCAGTATACTGAGTAGAGCCAAGAACCTCAGGGGCAGCTGAAAACTTCAGCCCCGTAGGCCTTTTGGAACACTGCTGGGTTAGCTAGAGAAAGGCAACACACGGCACTCTTCCTTGGGAGAGCCAGATTACCTCAGCTCTCCACAGGTTTCAGGAACACACTTCTAGACACTCCTCCATGCAATGGATGTAACCTCATTCCCCTAGCATAACTCTACTGAGAAAAACACTCTGCTTCTAATCCCTTTTCACCTTTTACCCTTAGAGTCACGCATCCTCAAGGAGGCGATCGCCTTGCATTCCAAGTACAATTTAAACACAGTTCTTGGTGTAACACTGCAGGTCTTTGGAGGATGCACAGGCCCCTAAGTCTCCATGTCGCATCCTTTGTTTAGGCCCTTGGCTGCACGCAAAAATCGGACCTAGAAAAAATTAGAATTAGGGAAAGCCCCAGTGGGTAGCGTGAATCTCTTTTGACTTGTTAGCATCAACATCTCCTTATGCTGCGTGTGAATCTGGAAATGTGAGACTGAGACACAAATCTTGTTTTCCTATTTTGAAAGCTCCACTCATGAAGTCTCGAAGCTACCTGAAAAGCACTGTTGTTACTGTCCTTTTAGTTACTGCCTGCCTGCTTCTGCGAAGAAAATGAGTTCTCCCGATAGAAACCTTGTGCTTCCAAATCCTAGTTGGAAGCTCACCTGCTCTGCTCTATAACTAAAGTGAAAGTCAAGGGGAGCACTAGCCTCGAAGTAAAGCCCTGATTAACCTGGCAAAACGGGAGGCGTGCAGCAGCTCCATGAGGCCTTCCTCGCTGTTCTCCTTTAGTTTAACGGTAGTGAGTCCTAGCCTCGAAGTAGGCCCTGATTTGCCTTGCCAAACGGGAGGTAAGGAGCAGCTCCATCAGGCCTTCTTCAGTGTTCTGCTTTAGTTTCACTGTAGTAAGCTTTTCAAGACTCCTAGGGACCTTGCTTCAGCACCTGCTTCGGTACCAGTATACTGAGTAGAGCCAAGAACCTCAGGGGCAGTTAACAACTTCAGCCCCGTAGCCCTTTTGGAACACTGCAGGGTAAGCTAGAGAAAGGCAACACACGGCACTCTTCCTTGGGAGAGCCAGATTTCCTCAGCTCTACACAGGTTTCAGGAACACACTTCTAGACTGTCCTCCATGAAATGGTTGTAACCTCATTCCCCTAGCTGAACTCTATTGATAAAAACACTCTGCTTCTTATCCCTTTTCACATTTTTCACATAGTCACGCATCCTCAAGTTGGCGGTCGCCTTGCATTCCAAGTACAATTTAAGCACAGTTCTTGGTGAAACACTGCAGGTCTTTGGAGGATGCACATGTCCCTAAGTCTCCATGTCACATCCTTTTTTTAGGCACTTGGCTGCATGCAGAAAAGTGGTCGTAGAAAAAGGTTGAATAAGGTAAAGCCCCAGTGGGTATCGTGAATCTCTTTTGACTTGTTAGCATCAACATCTCCTTATGCTGCGTGTGAATCTGGAAATGTGAGACTGAGACACAAATTTTGTTTTCGCATTTTGAAAGCTCCACTCATGCAGTCTGGAAGCTACCTGAAAAGCACTCTTGTTACCGTCCTTTTAGTTACTGCCTGCCTGCTTCTGCGAAGAAAATGAGTTCTCCCGAAAGAAACCTTGTGCTTCCAGTTCCTAGTTGGAAGCTCAACTGCTCTCCTCTATAACTAAAGTGAAAGTCAGGGAACACTAGCCTCGAAGTAATGCCCTGATTATCCTGGCAAAATGGGAGGCGTGCAGCAGCTCCATGAGGCCTTCATCGCTGTTCTTTAGTTTAACCGTAGTAAGTTTTCCTAGACTCCTAGAGACCTTGCTTCAGCACCCCTATCGCAATCAGAAAACTGCCTAGAGCCGGGAAGCTCTGGTCCTGCGTGTATGCTGCGTACCAACTTACTATTTGCAGACTGATGGCACAAGGTTTCTTTGCCCATTTGGAAAGCTCTGTTCATGCGGCCTCCTTTATACCTGAAAAGCATTGTTGTTGCCGGGGTTTTAGTCACTGCCTGCACGGTTCTGAGAAGATATTGAGTTTTCCCGTCCGAAACCTTGTGCTTCCACTTCCTACTTGGAAGCTCACCCTGCTCTGCTCTATATCTAAAGTGAAAGTCCACGTGAGCCCTAGCCCCGAAGTAAGGCCCTGATTTGCCTTGCCAAACGGGAGGTATGGAGAAGCTCCATCAGGCCTTCTTCACTGTTCTGCTTTAGTTTCACGGTAGTAAGCTTTTCCACACTTCTAGGGACCTTGTTGCACACCCGTTCTGCTACCATTATACTGAGTAAAGCCAGGAAGCTCAGGGTCAGGTAAGGAACTTCAGCCCCGTAGGCCTTTTGGGACACCCCAGTGTTGGCTAGAGAAAGGCAACACACTGCACTCTTCCTTGAGAGAGCCAGTTTACCTCACCTCTACACAGGATTAAGGAACACACTTCTAGACTGTCCTCCATTAAATGGATGTAACCTCATTCCCCTAGTTGAACTCTTTTGAGAAGAACACTCTTTTTAATCCCTTTTCCCCTATTACACTTAGAGTCACGCATCCTCAGGAGGTGGTCGGCTTGCATTCCAAGTACAATTTAAGCACAGTTCTTGGTGTAACACTGCAGGTCTTTGGATGATGCACAGGCCCCTAAGTCTCCATGTCGCATCCTTTGTTTAGGCACTTGGCTGCACGCAAAAATCGGACCTAGAAAAAATTAGAATTAGGGAAAGCCCCAGTGGGTAGCGTGAATCTCTTTTGACTTGTTAGCATCAACATCTCCTTATGCTGCGTGTGAATCTGGAAATGAGAGACTGAGACACAAATCTTGTTTTCCTATTTTGAAAGCTCCACTCATGCAGTCTGGAAGCTACCTGAAAAGCACTGTTGTTACTGTCCTTTTAGTTACTGCCTGCCTGCTTCTGCGAAGAAAATGAGTTCTCCCGATAGAAACCTTGTGCTTCCAAATCCTAGTTGGAAGCTCACGTGCTCTGCTCTATAACTAAAGTGAAAGTCAAGGGGAGCACTAGCCTCGAAGTAAAGCCCTGATTAACCTGGCAAAACGGGAGGCGTGCAGCAGCTCCATGAGGCCTTCGTCGCTGTTCTCCTTTAGTTTAACGGTAGTGAGTCCTAGCCTCGAAGTAGGCCCTGATTTGCCTTGCCAAACGGGAGGTATGGAGCAGCTCCATCAGGCCTTCTTCAGTGTTCTGCTTTAGTTTCACGGTAGTAAGCTTTTCAAGACTCCTAGGGACCTTGCTTCAGCACCTGTTTCTGTACCAGTGTACTGAGTAGAGCCAAGAACCTCAGGGGCAGTTAACAACTTCAGCCCCGTAGGCCTTTTGGAACACTCCAGTGTTGGCTAGAGAAAGGCAACACACGGCACTCTTCCTTGGGAGAGCCAGATTACCTCAGCTCTACACAGGTTTCAGGAACACACTTCTAGACACTCCTCCATGCAATGGATGTAACCTCATTCCCCTAGCTGAACTCTATTGAGAAAAACACTCTGCTTCTAATCCCTTTTCATCTTTTACACTTAGAGTCACGCATCCTCAAGGAGGCGATCGCCTTGCATTCCAAGTACAATTTAAGCACAGTTCTTGGTGTAACACTGCAGGTCTTTGGAGGATGCACAGGCCCCTAAGTCTCCATGTCGCATCCTTTGTTTAGGCACTTGGCTGCACGCAAAAATCGGACCTAGAAAAAATTAGAATTAGGGAAAGCCCCAGTGGGTAGCGTGAATCTCTTTTGACTTGTTAGCATCAACATCTCCTTATGCTGCGTGTGAATCTGGAAATGTGAGACTGAGACACAAATCTTGTTTTCCTATTTTGAAAGCTCCACTCATGCAGTCTGGAAGCTACCTGAAAAGCACTGTTCTTACTGTCCTTTTAGTTACTGCCTGCCTGCTTCTGCGAAGAAAATGAGTTCTCCCGATAGAAACCTTGTGCTTCCAAATCCTAGTTGGAAGCTCACCTGCTCTTCTCTATAACTAAAGTGAAAGTCAAGGGGAGCACTAGCCTCGAAGTAAAGCCCTGATTAACCTGGCAAAACGGGAGGCGTGCAGCAGCTCCATGACGCCTTCATCGCTGTTCTCCTTTAGTTTAACGGTAGTGAGTCCTAGCCTCGAAGTAGGCCCTGATTTGCCTTGCCAAACGGGAGGTATGGAGCAGCTCCATCAGGCCTTCTTCAGTGTTCTGCTTTAGTTTCACTGTAGTAAGCTTTTCAAGACTCCTAGGGACCTTGCTTCAGCACCTGTTTCTGTACCAGTATACTGAGTAGAGCCAAGAACCTCAGGGGCAGCTGAAAACTTCAGCCCCGTAGGCCTTTTGGAACACTGCTGGGTTAGCTAGAGAAAGGCAACACACGGCACTCTTCCTTGGGAGAGCCAGATTACCTCAGCTCTCCACAGGTTTCAGGAACACACTTCTAGACACTCCTCCATGCAATGGATGTAACCTCATTCCCCTAGCATAACTCTACTGAGAAAAACACTCTGCTTCTAATCCCTTTTCACCTTTTACCCTTAGAGTCACGCATCCTCAAGGAGGCGATCGCCTTGCATTCCAAGTACAATTTAAACACAGTTCTTGGTGTAACACTGCAGGTCTTTGGAGGATGCACAGGCCCCTAAGTCTCCATGTCGCATCCTTTGTTTAGGCCCTTGGCTGCACGCAAAAATCGGACCTAGAAAAAATTAGAATTAGGGAAAGCCCCAGTGGGTAGCGTGAATCTCTTTTGACTTGTTAGCATCAACATCTCCTTATGCTGCGTGTGAATCTGGAAATGTGAGACTGAGACACAAATCTTGTTTTCCTATTTTGAAAGCTCCACTCATGAAGTCTCGAAGCTACCTGAAAAGCACTGTTGTTACTGTCCTTTTAGTTACTGCCTGCCTGCTTCTGCGAAGAAAATGAGTTCTCCCGATAGAAACCTTGTGCTTCCAAATCCTAGTTGGAAGCTCACCTGCTCTGCTCTATAACTAAAGTGAAAGTCAAGGGGAGCACTAGCCTCGAAGTAAAGCCCTGATTAACCTGGCAAAACGGGAGGCGTGCAGCAGCTCCATGAGGCCTTCCTCGCTGTTCTCCTTTAGTTTAACGGTAGTGAGTCCTAGCCTCGAAGTAGGCCCTGATTTGCCTTGCCAAACGGGAGGTAAGGAGCAGCTCCATCAGGCCTTCTTCAGTGTTCTGCTTTAGTTTCACTGTAGTAAGCTTTTCAAGACTCCTAGGGACCTTGCTTCAGCACCTGCTTCGGTACCAGTATACTGAGTAGAGCCAAGAACCTCAGGGGCAGTTAACAACTTCAGCCCCGTAGCCCTTTTGGAACACTGCAGGGTAAGCTAGAGAAAGGCAACACACGGCACTCTTCCTTGGGAGAGCCAGATTTCCTCAGCTCTACACAGGTTTCAGGAACACACTTCTAGACTGTCCTCCATGAAATGGTTGTAACCTCATTCCCCTAGCTGAACTCTATTGATAAAAACACTCTGCTTCTTATCCCTTTTCACATTTTTCACATAGTCACGCATCCTCAAGTTGGCGGTCGCCTTGCATTCCAAGTACAATTTAAGCACAGTTCTTGGTGAAACACTGCAGGTCTTTGGAGGATGCACATGTCCCTAAGTCTCCATGTCACATCCTTTTTTTAGGCACTTGGCTGCATGCAGAAAAGTGGTCGTAGAAAAAGGTTGAATAAGGTAAAGCCCCAGTGGGTATCGTGAATCTCTTTTGACTTGTTAGCATCAACATCTCCTTATGCTGCGTGTGAATCTGGAAATGTGAGACTGAGACACAAATTTTGTTTTCGCATTTTGAAAGCTCCACTCATGCAGTCTGGAAGCTACCTGAAAAGCACTCTTGTTACCGTCCTTTTAGTTACTGCCTGCCTGCTTCTGCGAAGAAAATGAGTTCTCCCGAAAGAAACCTTGTGCTTCCAGTTCCTAGTTGGAAGCTCAACTGCTCTCCTCTATAACTAAAGTGAAAGTCAGGGAACACTAGCCTCGAAGTAATGCCCTGATTATCCTGGCAAAATGGGAGGCGTGCAGCAGCTCCATGAGGCCTTCATCGCTGTTCTTTAGTTTAACCGTAGTAAGTTTTCCTAGACTCCTAGAGACCTTGCTTCAGCACCCCTATCGCAATCAGAAAACTGCCTAGAGCCGGGAAGCTCTGGTCCTGCGTGTATGCTGCGTACCAACTTACTATTTGCAGACTGATGGCACAAGGTTTCTTTGCCCATTTGGAAAGCTCTGTTCATGCGGCCTCCTTTATACCTGAAAAGCATTGTTGTTGCCGGGGTTTTAGTCACTGCCTGCACGGTTCTGAGAAGATATTGAGTTTTCCCGTCCGAAACCTTGTGCTTCCACTTCCTACTTGGAAGCTCACCCTGCTCTGCTCTATATCTAAAGTGAAAGTCCACGTGAGCCCTAGCCCCGAAGTAAGGCCCTGATTTGCCTTGCCAAACGGGAGGTATGGAGAAGCTCCATCAGGCCTTCTTCACTGTTCTGCTTTAGTTTCACGGTAGTAAGCTTTTCCACACTTCTAGGGACCTTGTTGCACACCCGTTCTGCTACCATTATACTGAGTAAAGCCAGGAAGCTCAGGGTCAGGTAAGGAACTTCAGCCCCGTAGGCCTTTTGGGACACCCCAGTGTTGGCTAGAGAAAGGCAACACACTGCACTCTTCCTTGAGAGAGCCAGTTTACCTCACCTCTACACAGGATTAAGGAACACACTTCTAGACTGTCCTCCATTAAATGGATGTAACCTCATTCCCCTAGTTGAACTCTTTTGAGAAGAACACTCTTTTTAATCCCTTTTCCCCTATTACACTTAGAGTCACGCATCCTCAGGAGGTGGTCGGCTTGCATTCCAAGTACAATTTAAGCACAGTTCTTGGTGTAACACTGCAGGTCTTTGGATGATGCACAGGCCCCTAAGTCTCCATGTCGCATCCTTTGTTTAGGCACTTGGCTGCACGCAAAAATCGGACCTAGAAAAAATTAGAATTAGGGAAAGCCCCAGTGGGTAGCGTGAATCTCTTTTGACTTGTTAGCATCAACATCTCCTTATGCTGCGTGTGAATCTGGAAATGAGAGACTGAGACACAAATCTTGTTTTCCTATTTTGAAAGCTCCACTCATGCAGTCTGGAAGCTACCTGAAAAGCACTGTTGTTACTGTCCTTTTAGTTACTGCCTGCCTGCTTCTGCGAAGAAAATGAGTTCTCCCGATAGAAACCTTGTGCTTCCAAATCCTAGTTGGAAGCTCACGTGCTCTGCTCTATAACTAAAGTGAAAGTCAAGGGGAGCACTAGCCTCGAAGTAAAGCCCTGATTAACCTGGCAAAACGGGAGGCGTGCAGCAGCTCCATGAGGCCTTCGTCGCTGTTCTCCTTTAGTTTAACGGTAGTGAGTCCTAGCCTCGAAGTAGGCCCTGATTTGCCTTGCCAAACGGGAGGTATGGAGCAGCTCCATCAGGCCTTCTTCAGTGTTCTGCTTTAGTTTCACGGTAGTAAGCTTTTCAAGACTCCTAGGGACCTTGCTTCAGCACCTGTTTCTGTACCAGTGTACTGAGTAGAGCCAAGAACCTCAGGGGCAGTTAACAACTTCAGCCCCGTAGGCCTTTTGGAACACTGCAGGGTTAGCTAGAGAAAGGCAACACACGGCACTCTTCCTTGGGAGACCCAGAGTACCTCAGCTCTCCACAGGTTTCAGGAACACACTTCTAGACACTCCTCCATGCAATGGATGTAACCTCATTCCCCTAGCATAACTCTACTGAGAAAAACACTCTGCTTCTAATCCCTTTTCACCTTTTACACTTAGAGTCACGCATCCTCAAGGAGGCGATCGCCTTGCATTCCAAGTACAATTTAAGCACAGTTCTTGGTGTAACACTGCAGGTCTTTGGAGGATGCACAGGCCCCTAAGTCTCCATGTCGCATCCTTTGTTTAGGCACTTGGCTGCACGCAAAAATCGGACCTAGAAAAAATTAGAATTAGGGAAAGCCCCAGTGGGTAGCGTGAATCTCTTTTGACTTGTTAGCATCAACATCTCCTTATGCTGCGTGTGAATCTGGAAATGTGAGACTGAGACACAAATCTTGTTTTCCTATTTTGAAAGCTCCACTCATGCAGTCTCGAAGCTACCTGAAAAGCACTGTTGTTACTGTCCTTTTAGTTACTGCCTGCCTGCTTCTGCGAAGAAAATGAGTTCTCCCGATAGAAACCTTGTGCTTCCAAATCCTAGTTGGAAGCTCACCTGCTCTGCTCTATAACTAAAGTGAAAGTCAAGGGGAGCACTAGCCTCGAAGTAATGCCCAGATTATCCTGGCAAAACGGGAGGCGTGCAGCAGCTCCATGAGGCCTTCCTCGCTGTTCTCCTTTAGTTTAACGGTAGTGAGTCCTAGCCTCGAAGTAGGCCCTGATTTGCCTTGCCAAACGGGAGGTATGGAGCAGCTCCATCAGGCCTTCTTCAGTGTTCTGCTTTAGTTTCATTGTAGTAAGCTTTTCAAGACTCCGAGGGACCTTGCTTCAGCACCTGCTTCGGTACCAGTATACTGAGTAGAGCCAAGAACTTCAGGGGCAGTTAACAACTTCAGCCCCGTAGGCCTTTTGGAACACTGCAGGGTTAGCTAGAGAAAGGCAACACACGGCACTCTTCCTTGGGAGAGCCAGATTACCTCAGCTCTACACAGCTTTCAGGAACACACTTCTAGACACTCCTCCATGCAATGGATGTAACCTCATTCCCCTAGCTGAACTCTACTGAGAAAAACACTCTGCTTCTAATCCCTTTTCACCTTTTACACTTAGAGTCACGCATCCTCAAGGAGGCAGTCGCCTTGCATTCCAAGTACAATTTAAGCACAGTTCTTGGTGTAACACTGCAGGTCTTTGGAAGATGCACAGGCCCCTAAGTTTCCTGGCGCATCCTTTGTTTAGGCACTTGACTGCACGCAAAAAAGCGGTCGTA
The DNA here is from genome assembly GCF_965194825.1 of Balaenoptera physalus. Taxonomy (NCBI): domain Eukaryota; kingdom Metazoa; phylum Chordata; class Mammalia; order Artiodactyla; family Balaenopteridae; genus Balaenoptera; species Balaenoptera physalus. Next base: position 42,092,621 of record NC_138884.1, on the reverse strand, counting down.
GAAAAAATTAGAATTAGGGAAAGCTCCAGTGGGTATCGTGAATCTCTTTTGACTTGTTAGCATCAACATCTCCTTATGCTGCGTGTGAATCTGGAAATGTGAGACTGAGACACAAATCTTGTTTTCCTATTTTGAAAGCTCCACTCATGCAGTCTGGAAGCTACCTGAAAAGCACTGTTGTTACTGTCCTTTTAGTTACTGCCTGCCTGCTTCAGCGAAGAAAATGAGTTCTCCCGAAAGAAACCTTGTGCTTCCAGTTCCTAGTTGAAAGCTCACCTGCTCTGCTCTATAACTAAAGTGAAAGTCAAGGGGAGCACTAGCCTCGAAGTAATGCCCAGATTATCCTGGCAAAACGGGAGGCGTGCAGCAGCTCCATGAGGCCTTCCTCGCTGTTCTCCTTTAGTTTAACGGTAGTGAGTCCTAGCCTCGAAGTAGGCCCTGATTTGCCTTGCCAAACGGGAGGTATGGAGCAGCTCCATCAGGCCTTCTTCAGTGTTCTGCTTTAGTTTCACTGTAGTAAGCTTTTCAAGACTCCTAGGGACCTTGTTTCAGCACCTGTTTCGGTACCAGTATACTGAGTAGAGCCAAGAACCTCAGGGGCAGCTAACAACTTCAGCCCCGTAGGCCTTTTGGAACACTCCAGTGTTGGCTAGAGAAAGGCAACACACGGCACTCTTCCTTGGGAGAGCCAGATTACCTCAGCTCTACACAGGTTTCAGGAACACACTTCTAGACACTCCTCCATGCAATGGATGTAACCTCATTCCCCTAGCTGAACTCTATTGAGAAAAACACTCTGCTTCTAATCCCTTTTCATCTTTTACACTTAGAGTCACGCATCCTCAAGGTGGCGATCGCCTTGCATTCCAAGTACAATTTAAGCACAGTTCTTGGTGTAACACTGCAGGTCTTTGGAGGATGCACAGGCCCCTAAGTCTCCATGTCGCATCCTTTGTTTAGGCACTTGGCTGCACGCAAAAATCGGACCTAGAAAAAATTAGAATTAGGGAAAGCCCCAGTGGGTAGCGTGAATCTCTTTTGACTTGTTAGCATCAACATCTCCTTATGCTGCGTGTGAATCTGGAAATGTGAGACTGAGACACAAATCTTGTTTTCCTATTTTGAAAGCTCCACTCATGCAGTCTCGAAGCTACCTGAAAAGCACTGTTGTTACTGTCCTTTTAGTTACTGCCTGCCTGCTTCTGCGAAGAAAATGAGTTCTCTCGATAGAAACCTTGTGCTTCCAAATCCTAGTTGGAAGCTCACCTGCTCTGCTCTATAACTAAAGTGAAAGTCAAGGGGAGCACTAGCTTCGAAGTAAAGCCCTGATTAACCTGGCTAAACGGGAGGCGTGCAGCAGCTCCATGAGGCCTTCCTCGCTGTTCTCCTTTAGTTTAACGGTAGTGAGTCCTAGCCTCGAAGTAGGCCCTGATTTGCCTTGCCAAACGGGAGGTATGGAGCAGCTCCATCAGGCCTTCTTCAGTGTTCTGCTTTAGTTTCACTGTAGTAAGCTTTTCAAGACCCCTAAGGACCTTGCTTCAGCACCTGTTTCTGTACCAGTATACTGAGTAGAGCCAAGAACCTCAGGGGCAGCTGAAAACTTCAGCCCCGTAGGCCTTTTGGAACACTGCTGGGTTAGCTAGAGAAAGGCAACACACGGCACTCTTCCTTGGGAGACCCAGAGTACCTCAGCTCTCCACAGGTTTCAGGAACACACTTCTAGACACTCCTCCATGCAATGGATGTAACCTCATTCCCCTAGCATAACTCTACTGAGAAAAACACTCTGCTTCTAATCCCTTTTCACCTTTTACACTTAGAGTCACGCCTCCTCAAGGAGGCGATCGCCTTGCATTCCAAGTACAATTTAAGCACAGTTCTTGGTGTAACACTGCAGGTCTTTGGAAGATGCACAGGCCCCTAAGTCTCCATGTCGCATCCTTTGTTTAGGCACTTGGCTGCACGCAAAAATCGGACCTAGAAAAAATTAGAATTAGGGAAAGCCCCAGTGGGTAGCGTGAATCTCTTTTGACTTGTTAACATCAACATCTCCTTATGCTGCGTGTGAATCTGGAAATGTGAGACTGAGACACAAATCTTGTTTTCCTATTTTGAAAGCTCCACTCATGCAGTCTCGAAGCTACCTGAAAAGCACTGTTGTTACTGTCCTTTTAGTTACTGCCTGCCTGCTTCTGCGAAGAAAATGAGTTCTCTCGATAGAAACCTTGTGCTTCCAAATCCTAGTTGGAAGCTCACCTGCTCTGCTCTATAACTAAAGTGAAAGTCAAGGGGAGCACTAGCCTCGAAGTAAAGCCCTGATTAACCTGGCAAAACGGGAGGCGTGCAGCAGCTCCATGAGGCCTTCCTCGCTGTTCTCCTTTAGTTTAACGGTAGTGAGTCCTAGCCTCGAAGTAGGCCCTGATTTGCCTTGCCAAACGGGAGGTATGGAGCAGCTCCATCAGGCCTTCTTCAGTGTTCTGCTTTAGTTTCACTGTAGTAAGCTTTTCAAGACTCCTAAGGACCTTGCTTCAGCACCTGTTTCTGTACCAGTATACTGAGTAGAGCCAAGAACCTCAGGGGCAGCTGAAAACTTCAGCCCCGTAGGCCCTTTGGAACACTGCTGGGTTAGCTAGAGAAAGGCAACACACGGCACTATTCCTTGGGAGACCCAGAGTACCTCAGCTCTCCACAGGTTTCAGGAACACACTTCTAGAAACTCCTCCATGCAATGGATGTAACCTCATTCCCCTAGCATAACTCTACTGAGAAAAACACTCTGCTTCTAATCCCTTTTCACCTTTTACACTTAGAGTCACGCATCCTCAAGGAGGCGATCGCCTTGCATTCCAAGTACAATTTAAGCACAGTTCTTGGTGTAACACTGCAGGTCTTTGGAGGATGCACAGGCCCCTAAGTCTCCATGTCGCATCCTTTGTTTAGCCACTTGGCTGCACGCAAAAATCGGACCTAGAAAAAATTAGAATTAGGGAAAGCCCCAGTGGGTAGCGTGAATCTCTTTTGACTTGTTAGCATCAACATCTCCTTATGCTGCGTGTGAATCTGGAAATGTGAGACTGAGACACAAATCTTGTTTTCCTATTTTGAAAGCTCCACTCATGCAGTCTCGAAGCTACCTGAAAAGCACTGTTGTTACTGTCCTTTTAGTTACTGCCTGCCTGCTTCTGCGAAGAAAATGAGTTCTCCCGATAGAAACCTTGTGCTTCCAAATCCTAGTTGGAAGCTCACCTGCTCTGCTCTATAACTAAAGTGAAAGTCAAGGGGAGCACTAGCCTCGAAGTAAAGCCCTGATTAACCTGGCAAAACGGGAGGCGTGCAGCAGCTCCATGAGTCCTTCCTCGCTGTTCTCCTTTAGTTTAACGGTAGTGAGTCCTAGCCTCGAAGTAGGCCCTGATTTGCCTTGCCAAACGGGAGGTATGGAGCAGCTCCATCAGGCCTTCTTCAGTGTTCTGCTTTAGTTTCACTGTAGTAAGCTTTTCAAGACTCCTAGGGACCTTGCTTCAGCACCTGCTTCGGTACCAGTATACTGAGTAGAGCCAAGAACCTAGGGGCAGTTAACAACTTCAGCCCCGTAGGCCTTTTGGAACACTGCAGGGTTAGCTAGAGAAAGGCAACACACGGCACTCTTCCTTGGGAGAGCCAGATTACCTCAGCTCTACACAGCTTTCAGGAACACACTTCTAGACACTCCTCCATGCAATGGATGTAACCTCATTCCCCTAGCTGAACTCTATTGAGAAAAACACTCTGCTTCTAATCCCTTTTCACCTTTTACACTTAGAGTCACGCATCCTCAAGGAGGCGATCGCCTTGCATTCCAAGTACAATTTAAGCACAGTTCTTGGTGTAACACTGCAGGTCTTTGGAGGATGCACAGGCCCCTAAGTCTCCATGTCGCATCCTTTGTTTAGGCACTTGGCTGCACGCAAAAATCGGACCTAGAAAAAATTAGAATTAGGGAAAGCCCTAGTGGGTAGCGTGAATCTCTTTTGACTTGTTAGCATCAACATCTCCTTATGCTGCGTGTGAATCTGGAAATGTGAGACTGAGACACAAATCTTGTTTTCCTATTTTGAAAGCTCCACTCATGCAGTCTGGAAGCTACCTGAAAAGCACTGTTGTTACTGTCCTTTTAGTTACTGCCTGCCTGCTTCTGCGAAGAAAATGAGTTCTCTCGATAGAAACCTTGTGCTTCCAAATCCTAGTTGGAAGCTCACCTGCTCTGCTCTATAACTAAAGTGAAAGTCAAGGGGAGCACTAGCCTCGAAGTAAAGCCCTGATTAACCTGGCAAAACGGGAGGCGTGCAGCAGCTCCATGAGGCCTTCCTCGCTGTTCTCCTTTAGTTTAACGGTAGTGAGTCCTAGCCTCGAAGTAGGCCCTGATTTGCCTTGCCAAACGGGAGGTATGGAGCAGCTCCATCAGGCCTTCTTCAGTGTTCTGCTTTAGTTTCACTGTAGTAAGCTTTTCAAGACTCCTAAGGACCTTGCTTCAGCACCTGTTTCTGTACCAGTATACTGAGTAGAGCCAAGAACCTCAGGGGCAGCTGAAAACTTCAGCCCCGTAGGCCCTTTGGAACACTGCTGGGTTAGCTAGAGAAAGGCAACACACGGCACTATTCCTTGGGAGACCCAGAGTACCTCAGCTCTCCACAGGTTTCAGGAACACACTTCTAGACACTCCTCCATGCAATGGATGTAACCTCATTCCCCTAGCATAACTCTACTGAGAAAAACACTCTGCTTCTAATCCCTTTTCACCTTTTACACTTAGAGTCACGCATCCTCAAGGAGGCGATCGCCTTGCATTCCAAGTACAATTTAAGCACAGTTCTTGGTGTAACACTGCAGGTCTTTGGAGGATGCACAGGCCCCTAAGTCTCCATGTCGCATCCTTTGTTTAGGCACTTGGCTGCACGCAAAAATCGGACCTAGAAAAAATTAGAATTAGGGAAAGCCCCAGTGGGTAGCGTGAATCTCTTTTGACTTGTTAGCATCAACATCTCCTTATGCTGCGTGTGAATCTGGAAATGTGAGACTGAGACACCAATCTTGTTTTCCTATTTTGAAAGCTCCACTCATGCAGTCTCGAAGCTACCTGAAAAGCACTGTTGTTACTGTCCTTTTAGTTACTGCCTGCCTGCTTCTGCGAAGAAAATGAGTTCTCTCGATAGAAACCTTGTGCTTCCAAATCCTAGTTGGAAGCTCACCTGCTCTGCTCTATAACTAAAGTGAAAGTCAAGGGGAGCACTAGCCTCGAAGTAATGCCCAGATTATCCTGGCAAAACGGGAGGCGTGCAGCAGCTCCATGAGGCCTTCCTCGCTGTTCTCCTTTAGTTTAACGGTAGTGAGTCCTAGCTACGAAGTAGGCCCTGATTTGCCTTGCCAAACGGGAGGTATGGAGCAGCTCCATCAGGCCTTCTTCAGTGTTCTGCTTTAGTTTCACTGTAGTAAGCTTTTCAAGACTCCTAGGGACCTTGTTTGAGCACCTGTTTCGGTACCAGTATACTGAGTAGAGCCAAGAACCTCAGGGGCAGCTGAAAACTTCAGCCCCGTAGGCCTTTTGGAACACTCCAGTGTTGGCTAGAGAAAGGCAACACACGGCACTCTTCCTTGGGAGAGCCAGATTACCTCAGCTCTCCACAGGTTTCAGGAACACACTTCTAGACACTCCTCCATGCAATGGATGTAACCTCATTCCCCTAGCTGAACTCTATTGAGAAAAACACTCTGCTTCTAATCCCTTTTCACCTTTTACACTTAGAGTCACGCATCCTCAAGGAGGCGATCGCCTTGCATTCCAAGTACAATTTAAGCACAGTTCTTGGTGTAACACTGCAGGTCTTTGGATGTTGCACAGGCCCCTAAGTCTCCATGTCGCATCCTTTGTTTAGGCACTTGGCTGCACGCAAAAATCGGACCTAGAAAAAATTAGAATTAGGGAAAGCCCCAGTGGGTAGCGTGAATCTCTTTTGACTTGTTAGCATCAACATCTCCTTATGCTGCGTGTGAATCTGGAAATGAGAGACTGAGACACAAATCTTGTTTTCCTATTTTGAAAGCTCCACTCATGCAGTCTCGAAGCTACCTGAAAAGCACTGTTGTTACTGTCCTTTTAGTTACTGCCTGCCTGCTTCTGCGAAGAAAATGAGTTCTCCCGATAGAAACCTTGTGCTTCCAAATCCTAGTTGGAAGCTCACCTGCTCTGCTCTATAACTAAAGTGAAAGTCAAGGGGAGCACTAGCCTCGAAGTAAAGCCCTGATTAACGTGGCAAAACGGGAGGCGTGCAGCAGCTCCATGAGGCCTTCCTCGCTGTTCTCCTTTAGTTTAACGGTAGTGAGTCCTAGCCTCGAAGTAGGCCCTGATTTGCCTTGCCAAACGGGAGGTATGGAGCAGCTCCATCAGGCCTTCTTCAGTGTTCTGCTTTAGTTTCACTGTAGTAAGCTTTTCAAGACTCCGAGGGACCTTGCTTCAGCACCTGCTTCGGTACCAGTATACTGAGTAGAGCCAAGAACTTCAGGGGCAGTTAACAACTTCAGCCCCGTAGGCCTTTTGGAACACTGCAGGGTTAGCTAGAGAAAGGCAACACACGGCACTCTTCCTTGGGAGAGCCAGATTACCTCAGCTCTACACAGCTTTCAGGAACACACTTCTAGACACTCCTCCATGCAATGGATGTAACCTCATTCCCCTAGCTGAACTCTACTGAGAAAAACACTCTGCTTCTAATCCCTTTTCACCTTTTACACTTAGAGTCACGCATCCTCAAGGAGGCAGCCGCCTTACATTCCAAGTACAATTTAAGCACAGTTCTTGGTGTAACACTGCAGGTCTTTGGAAGATGCACAGGCCCCTAAGTTTCCTGGCGCATCCTTTGTTTAGGCACTTGACTGCACGCAAAAAAGCGGTCGTAGAAAAAATTAGAATTAGGGAAAGCTCCAGTGGGTATCGTGAATCTCTTTTGACTTGTTAGCATCAACATCTCCTTATGCTGCGTGTGAATCTGGAAATGTGAGACTGAGACACAAATCTTGTTTTCCTATTTTGAAAGCTCCACTCATGCAGTCTGGAAGCTACCTGAAAAGCACTGTTGTTACTGTCCTTTTAGTTACTGCCTGCCTGCTTCAGCGAAGAAAATGAGTTCTCCCGAAAGAAACCTTGTGCTTCCAGTTCCTAGTTGGAAGCTCACCTGCTCTGCTCTATAACTAAAGTGAAAGTCAAGGGGAGCACTAGCCTCGAAGTAATGCCCAGATTATCCTGGCAAAACGGGAGGCGTGCAGCAGCTCCATGAGGCCTTCCTCGCTGTTCTCCTTTAGTTTAACGGTAGTGAGTCCTAGCCTCGAAGTAGGCCCTGATTTGCCTTGCCAAACGGGAGGTATGGAGCAGCTCCATCAGGCCTTCTTCAGTGTTCTGCTTTAGTTTCACTGTAGTAAGCTTTTCAAGACTCCTAGGGACCTTGTTTCAGCACCTGTTTCGGTACTAGTATACTGAGTAGAGCCAAGAACCTCAGGGGCAGCTAACAACTTCAGCCCCGTAGGCCTTTTGGAACACTCCAGTGTTGGCTAGAGAAAGGCAACACACGGCACTCTTCCTTGGGAGAGCCAGATTACCTCAGCTCTACACAGGTTTCAGGAACACACTTCTAGACACTCCTCCATGCAATGGATGTAACCTCATTCCCCTAGCTGAACTCTATTGAGAAAAACACTCTGCTTCTAATCCCTTTTCATCTTTTACACTTAGAGTCACGCATCCTCAAGGAGGCGATCGCCTTGCATTCCAAGTACAATTTAAGCACAGTTCTTGGTGTAACACTGCAGGTCTTTGGAGGATGCACAGGCCCCTAAGTCTCCATGTCGCATCCTTTGTTTAGGCACTTGGCTGCACGCAAAAATCGGACCTAGAAAAAATTAGAATTAGGGAAAGCCCCAGTGGGTAGCGTGAATCTCTTTTGACTTGTTAGCATCAACATCTCCTTATGCTGCGTGTGAATCTGGAAATGTGAGACTGAGACACAAATCTTGTTTTCCTATTTTGAAAGCTCCACTCATGCAGTCTGGAAGCTACCTGAAAAGCACTGTTGTTACTGTCCTTTTAGTTACTGCCTGCCTGCTTCTGCGAAGAAAATGAGTTCTCTCGATAGAAACATTGTGCTTCCAAATCCTAGTTGGAAGCTCACCTGCTCTGCTCTATAACTAAAGTGAAAGTCAAGGGGAGCACTAGCCTCGAAGTAAAGCCCTGATTAACCTGGCTAAACGGGAGGCGTGCCGCAGCTCCATGAGGCCTTCCTCGCTGTTCTCCTTTAGTTTAACGGTAGTGAGTCCTAGCCTCGAAGTAGGCCCTGATTTGCCTTGCCAAACGGGAGGTATGGAGCAGCTCCATCAGGCCTTCTTCAGTGTTCTGCTTTAGTTTCACTGTAGTAAGCTTTTCAAGACTCCTAAGGACCTTGCTTCAGCACCTGTTTCTGTACCAGTATACTGAGTAGAGCCAAGAACCTCAGGGGCAGCTGAAAACTTCAGCCCCGTAGGCCTTTTGGAACACTGCTGGGTTAGCTAGAGAAAGGCAACACACGGCACTCTTCCTTGGGAGACCCAGAGTACCTCAGCTCTCCACAGGTTTCAGGAACACACTTCTAGACACTCCTCCATGCAATGGATGTAACCTCATTCCCCTAGCTGAACTCTATTGAGAAAAACACTCTGCTTCTAATCCCTTTTCACCTTTTACACTTAGAGTCACGCATCCTCAAGGAGGCGATCGCCTTGAATTCCAAGTACAATTTAAGCACAGTTCTTGGTGTAACACTGCAGGTCTTTGGAGGATGCACAGGCCCCTAAGTCTCCATGTCGCATCCTTTGTTTAGGCACTTGGCTGCACGCAAAAATCGGACCTAGAAAAAATTAGAATTAGGGAAAGCCCCAGTGGGTAGCGTGAATCTCTTTTGACTTGTTAGCATCAACATCTCCTTATGCTGCGTGTGAATCTGGAAATGTGAGACTGAGACACAAATCTTGTTTTCCTATTTTGAAAGCTCCACTCATGCAGTCTGGAAGCTACCTGAAAAGCACTGTTGTTACTGTCCTTTTAGTTACTGCCTGCCTGCTTCTGCGAAGAAAATGAGTTCTCCCGATAGAAACCTTGTGCTTCCAAATCCTAGTTGGAAGCTCACCTGCTCTTCTCTATAACTAAAGTGAAAGTCAAGGGGAGCACTAGCCTCGAAGTAAAGCCCTGATTAACCTGGCAAAACGGGAGGCGTGCAGCAGCTCCATGACGCCTTCATCGCTGTTCTCCTTTAGTTTAACGGTAGTGAGTCCTAGCCTCGAAGTAGGCCCTGATTTGCCTTGCCAAACGGGAGGTATGGAGCAGCTCCATCAGGCCTTCTTCAGTGTTCTGCTTTAGTTTCACTGTAGTAAGCTTTTCAAGACTCCTAGGGACCTTGCTTCAGCACCTGTTTCTGTACCAGTATACTGAGTAGAGCCAAGAACCTCAGGGGCAGCTGAAAACCTCAGCCCCGTAGGCCTTTTGGAACACTGCTGGGTTAGCTAGAGAAAGGCAACACACGGCACTCTTCCTTGGGAGAGCCAGATTACCTCAGCTCTCCACAGGTTTCAGGAACACACTTCTAGACACTCCTCCATGCAATGGATGTAACCTCATTCCCCTAGCATAACTCTACTGAGAAAAACACTCTGCTTCTAATCCCTTTTCACCTTTTACACTTAGAGTCACGCATCCTCAAGGAGGCGATCGCCTTGCATTCCAAGTACAATTTAAACACAGTTCTTGGTGTAACACTGCAGGTCTTTGGAGGATGCACAGGCCCCTAAGTCTCCATGTCGCATCCTTTGTTTAGGCCCTTGGCTGCACGCAAAAATCGGACCTAGAAAAAATTAGAATTAGGGAAAGCCCCAGTGGGTAGCGTGAATCTCTTTTGACTTGTTAGCATCAACATCTCCTTATGCTGCGTGTGAATCTGGAAATGTGAGACTGAGACACAAATCTTGTTTTCCTATTTTGAAAGCTCCACTCATGAAGTCTCGAAGCTACCTGAAAAGCACTGTTGTTACTGTCCTTTTAGTTACTGCCTGCCTGCTTCTGCGAAGAAAATGAGTTCTCCCGATAGAAACCTTGTGCTTCCAAATCCTAGTTGGAAGCTCACCTGCTCTGCTCTATAACTAAAGTGAAAGTCAAGGGGAGCACTAGCCTCGAAGTAAAGCCCTGATTAACCTGGCAAAACGGGAGGCGTGCAGCAGCTCCATGAGGCCTTCCTCGCTGTTCTCCTTTAGTTTAACGGTAGTGAGTCCTAGCCTCGAAGTAGGCCCTGATTTGCCTTGCCAAACGGGAGGTATGGAGCAGCTCCATCAGGCCTTCTTCAGTGTTCTGCTTTAGTTTCACTGTAGTAAGCTTTTCAAGACTCCTAAGGACCTTGCTTCAGCACCTGTTTCTGTACCAGTATACTGAGTAGAGCCAAGAACCTCAGGGGCAGCTGAAAACTTCAGCCCCGTAGGCCCTTTGGAACACTGCTGGGTTAGCTAGAGAAAGGCAACACACGGCACTCTTCCTTGGGAGACCCAGAGTACCTCAGCTCTCCACAGGTTTCAGGAACACACTTCTAGACACTCCTCCATGCAATGGATGTAACCTCATTCCCCTAGCATAACTCTACTGAGAAAAACACTCTGCTTCTAATCCCTTTTCACCTTTTACACTTAGAGTCACGCATCCTCAAGGAGGCGATCGCCTTGCATTCCAAGTACAATTTAAGCACAGTTCTTGGTGTAACACTGCAGGTCTTTGGAGGATGCACAGGCCCCTAAGTCTCCATGTCGCATCCTTTGTTTAGCCACTTGGCTGCACGCAAAAATCGGACCTAGAAAAAATTAGAATTAGGGAAAGCCCCAGTGGGTAGCGTGAATCTCTTTTGACTTGTTAGCATCAACATCTCCTTATGCTGCGTGTGAATCTGGAAATGTGAGACTGAGACACAAATCTTGTTTTCCTATTTTGAAAGCTCCACTCATGCAGTCTCGAAGCTACCTGAAAAGCACTGTTGTTACTGTCCTTTTAGTTACTGCCTGCCTGCTTCTGCGAAGAAAATGAGTTCTCCCGATAGAAACCTTGTGCTTCCAAATCCTAGTTGGAAGCTCACCTGCTCTGCTCTATAACTAAAGTGAAAGTCAAGGGGAGCACTAGCCTCGAAGTAAAGCCCTGATTAACCTGGCAAAACGGGAGGCGTGCAGCAGCTCCATGAGTCCTTCCTCGCTGTTCTCCTTTAGTTTAACGGTAGTGAGTCCTAGCCTCGAAGTAGGCCCTGATTTGCCTTGCCAAACGGGAGGTATGGAGCAGCTCCATCAGGCCTTCTTCAGTGTTCTGCTTTAGTTTCACTGTAGTAAGCTTTTCAAGACTCCTAGGGACCTTGCTTCAGCACCTGCTTCGGTACCAGTATACTGAGTAGAGCCAAGAACCTAGGGGCAGTTAACAACTTCAGCCCCGTAGGCCTTTTGGAACACTGCAGGGTTAGCTAGAGAAAGGCAACACACGGCACTCTTCCTTGGGAGAGCCAGATTACCTCAGCTCTACACAGCTTTCAGGAACACACTTCTAGACACTCCTCCATGCAATGGATGTAACCTCATTCCCCTAGCTGAACTCTATTGAGAAAAACACTCTGCTTCTAATCCCTTTTCACCTTTTACACTTAGAGTCACGCATCCTCAAGGAGGCGATCGCCTTGCATTCCAAGTACAATTTAAGCACAGTTCTTGGTGTAACACTGCAGGTCTTTGGAGGATGCACAGGCCCCTAAGTCTCCATGTCGCATCCTTTGTTTAGGCACTTGGCTGCACGCAAAAATCGGACCTAGAAAAAATTGGAATTAGGGAAAGCCCTAGTGGGTAGCGTGAATCTCTTTTGACTTGTTAGCATCAACATCTCCTTATGCTGCGTGTGAATCTGGAAATGTGAGACTGAGACACAAATCTTGTTTTCCTATTTTGAAAGCTCCACTCATGCAGTCTCGAAGCTACCTGAAAAGCACTGTTGTTACTGTCCTTTTAGTTACTGCCTGCCTGCTTCTGCGAAGAAAATGAGTTCTCTCGATAGAAACCTTGTGCTTCCAAATCCTAGTTGGAAGCTCACCTGCTCTGCTCTATAACTAAAGTGAAAGTCAAGGGGAGCACTAGCCTCGAAGTAAAGCCCTGATTAACCTGGCAAAACGGGAGGCGTGCAGCAGCTCCATGAGGCCTTCCTCGCTGTTCTCCTTTAGTTTAACGGTAGTGAGTCCTAGCCTCGAAGTAGGCCCTGATTTGCCTTGCCAAACGGGAGGTATGGAGCAGCTCCATCAGGCCTTCTTCAGTGTTCTGCTTTAGTTTCACTGTAGTAAGCTTTTCAAGACTCCTAAGGACCTTGCTTCAGCACCTGTTTCTGTACCAGTATACTGAGTAGAGCCAAGAACCTCAGGGGCAGCTGAAAACTTCAGCCCCGTAGGCCCTTTGGAACACTGCTGGGTTAGCTAGAGAAAGGCAACACACGGCACTCTTCCTTGGGAGACCCAGAGTACCTCAGCTCTCCACAGGTTTCAGGAACACACTTCTAGACACTCCTCCATGCAATGGATGTAACCTCATTCCCCTAGCATAACTCTACTGAGAAAAACACTCTGCTTCTAATCCCTTTTCACCTTTTACACTTAGAGTCACGCATCCTCAAGGAGGCGATCGCCTTGCATTCCAAGTACAATTTAAGCACAGTTCTTGGTGTAACACTGCAGGTCTTTGGAGGATGCACAGGCCCCTAAGTCTCCATGTCGCATCCTTTGTTTAGGCACTTGGCTGCACGCAAAAATCGGACCTAGAAAAAATTAGAATTAGGGAAAGCCCCAGTGGGTAGCGTGAATCTCTTTTGACTTGTTAGCATCAACATCTCCTTATGCTGCGTGTGAATCTGGAAATGTGAGACTGAGACACCAATCTTGTTTTCCTATTTTGAAAGCTCCACTCATGCAGTCTCGAAGCTACCTGAAAAGCACTGTTGTTACTGTCCTTTTAGTTACTGCCTGCCTGCTTCTGCGAAGAAAATGAGTTCTCTCGATAGAAACCTTGTGCTTCCAAATCCTAGTTGGAAGCTCACCTGCTCTGCTCTATAACTAAAGTGAAAGTCAAGGGGAGCACTAGCCTCGAAGTAATGCCCAGATTATCCTGGCAAAACGGGAGGCGTGCAGCAGCTCCATGAGGCCTTCCTCGCTGTTCTCCTTTAGTTTAACGGTAGTGAGTCCTAGCCTCGAAGTAGGCCCTGATTTGCCTTGCCAAACGGGAGGTATGGAGCAGCTCCATCAGGCCTTCTTCAGTGTTCTGCTTTAGTTTCACTGTAGTAAGCTTTTCAAGACTCCTAGGGACCTTGTTTGAGCACCTGTTTCGGTACCAGTATACTGAGTAGAGCCAAGAACCTCAGGGGCAGCTGAAAACTTCAGCCCCGTAGGCCTTTTGGAACACTGCTGGGTTAGCTAGAGAAAGGCAACACACGGCACTCTTCCTTGGGAGAGCCAGATTACCTCAGCTCTCCACAGGTTTCAGGAACACACTTCTAGACACTCCTCCATGCAATGGATGTAACCTCATTCCCCTAGCTGAACTCTATTGAGAAAAACACTCTGCTTCTAATCCCTTTTCACCTTTTACACTTAGAGTCACGCATCCTCAAGGAGGCGATCGACTTGAATTCCAAGTACAATTTAAGCACAGTTCTTGGTGTAACACTGCAGGTCTTTGGAGGATGCACAGGCCCCTAAGTCTCCATGTCGCATCCTTTGTTTAGGCACTTGGCTGCACGCAAAAATCGGACCTAGAAAAAATTAGAATTAGGGAAAGCCCCAGTGGGTAGCGTGAATCTCTTTTGACTTGTTAGCATCAACATCTCCTTATGCTGCGTGTGAATCTGGAAATGTGAGACTGAGACACAAATCTTGTTTTCCTATTTTGAAAGCTCCACTCATGCAGTCTGGAAGCTACCTGAAAAGCACTGTTGTTACTGTCCTTTTAGTTACTGCCTGCCTGCTTCTGCGAAGAAAATGAGTTCTCCCGATAGAAACCTTGTGCTTCCAAATCCTAGTTGGAAGCTCACCTGCTCTTCTCTATAACTAAAGTGAAAGTCAAGGGGAGCACTAGCCTCGAAGTAAAGCCCTGATTAACCTGGCAAAACGGGAGGCGTGCAGCAGCTCCATGACGCCTTCATCGCTGTTCTCCTTTAGTTTAACGGTAGTGAGTCCTAGCCTCGAAGTAGGCCCTGATTTGCTTTGCCAAACGGGAGGTATGGAGCAGCTCCATCAGGCCTTCCTCAGTGTTCTGCTTTAGTTTCACTGTAGTAAGCTTTTCAAGACTCCTAGGGACCTTGCTTCAGCACCTGTTTCTGTACCAGTATACTGAGTAGAGCCAAGAACCTCAGGGGCAGCTGAAAACTTCAGCCCCGTAGGCCCTTTGGAACACTGCTGGGTTAGCTAGAGAAAGGCAACACACGGCACTCTTCCTTGGGAGAGCCAGATTACCTCAGCTCTCCACAGGTTTCAGGAACACACTTCTAGACACTCCTCCATGCAATGGATGTAACCTCATTCCCCTAGCATAACTCTACTGAGAAAAACACTCTGCTTCTAATCCCTTTTCACCTTTTACACTTAGAGTCACGCATCCTCAAGGAGGCAATCGCCTTGCATTCCAAGTACAATTTAAGCACAGTTCTTGGTGTAACACTGCAGGTCTTTGGAGGATGCACATGCCCCTAAGTCTCCATGTCGCATCCTTTGTTTAGGCACTTGGTTGCACGCAAAAATCGGACCTAGAAAAAATTAGAATTAGGGAAAGCCCCAGTGGGTAGCGTGAATCTCTTTTGACTTGTTAGCATCAACATCTCCTTATGCTGCGTGTGAATCTGGAAATGTGAGACTGAGACAGAAATCTTGTTTTCCTATTTTGAAAGCTCCACTCATGAAGTCTCGAAGCTACCTGAAAAGCACTGTTGTTACTGTCCTTTTAGTTACTGCCTGCCTGCTTCTGCGAAGAAAATGAGTTCTCCCGATAGAAACCTTGTGCTTCCAAATCCTAGTTGGAAGCTCACCTGCTCTGCTCTATAACTAAAGTGAAAGTCAAGGGGAGCACTAGCCTCGAAGTAAAGCCCTGATTAACCTGGCAAAACGGGAGGCGTGCAGCAGCTCCATGAGGCCTTCCTCGCTGTTCTCCTTTAGTTTAACGGTAGTGAGTCCTAGCCTCGAAGTAGGCCCTGATTTGCCTTGCCAAACGGGAGGTATGGAGCAGCTCCATCAGGCCTTCTTCAGTGTTCTGCTTTAGTTTCACTGTAGTAAGCTTTTCAAGACTCCTAGGGACCTTGCTTCAGCACCTGCTTCGGTACCAGTATACTGAGTAGAGCCAAGAACCTCAGGGGCAGTTAACAACTTCAGCCCCGTAGCCCTTTTGGAACACTGCAGGGTAAGCTAGAGAAAGGCAACACACGGCACTCTTCCTTGGGAGAGCCAGATTTCCTCAGCTCTACACAGGTTTCAGGAACACACTTCTAGACTGTCCTCCATGAAATGGTTGTAACCTCATTCCCCTAGCTGAACTCTATTGATAAAAACACTCTGCTTCTTATCCCTTTTCACATTTTTCACATAGTCACGCATCCTCAAGTTGGCGGTCGCTTTGCATTCCAAGTACAATTTAAGCACAGTTCTTGGTGAAACACTGCAGGTCTTTGGAGGATGCACATGTCCCTAAGTCTCCATGTCACATCCTTTTTTTAGGCACTTGGCTGCATGCAGAAAAGTGGTCGTAGAAAAAGGTTGAATAAGGTAAAGCCCCAGTGGGTATCGTGAATCTCTTTTGACTTGTTAGCATCAACATCTCCTTATGCTGCGTGTGAATCTGGAAATGTGAGACTGAGACACAAATTTTGTTTTCGCATTTTGAAAGCTCCACTCATGCAGTCTGGAAGCTACCTGAAAAGCACTCTTGTTACCGTCCTTTTAGTTACTGCCTGCCTGCTTCTGCGAAGAAAATGAGTTCTCCCGAAAGAAACCTTGTGCTTCCAGTTCCTAGTTGGAAGCTCAACTGCTCTCCTCTATAACTAAAGTGAAAGTCAGGGAACACTAGCCTCGAAGTAATGCCCTGATTATCCTGGCAAAATGGGAGGCGTGCAGCAGCTCCATGAGGCCTTCATCGCTGTTCTTTAGTTTAACCGTAGTAAGTTTTCCTAGACTCCTAGAGACCTTGCTTCAGCACCCCTATCGCAATCAGAAAACTGCCTAGAGCCGGGAAGCTCTGGTCCTGCGTGTATGCTGCGTACCAACTTACTATTTGCAGACTGATGGCACAA
Source organism: Balaenoptera physalus (assembly GCF_965194825.1). Taxonomy (NCBI): domain Eukaryota; kingdom Metazoa; phylum Chordata; class Mammalia; order Artiodactyla; family Balaenopteridae; genus Balaenoptera; species Balaenoptera physalus. The sequence goes on along the minus strand of NC_138884.1, from coordinate 42,076,243 downwards.
GGTTTCTTTGCCCATTTGGAAAGCTCTGTTCATGCGGCCTCCTTTATACCTGAAAAGCATTGTTGTTGCCGGGGTTTTAGTCACTGCCTGCACGGTTCTGAGAAGATATTGAGTTTTCCCGTCCGAAACCTTGTGCTTCCACTTCCTACTTGGAAGCTCACCCTGCTCTGCTCTATATCTAAAGTGAAAGTCCACGTGAGCCCTAGCCCCGAAGTAAGGCCCTGATTTGCCTTGCCAAACGGGAGGTATGGAGAAGCTCCATCAGGCCTTCTTCACTGTTCTGCTTTAGTTTCACGGTAGTAAGCTTTTCCACACTTCTAGGGACCTTGTTGCACACCCGTTCTGCTACCATTATACTGAGTAAAGCCAGGAAGCTCAGGGTCAGGTAAGGAACTTCAGCCCCGTAGGCCTTTTGGGACACCCCAGTGTTGGCTAGAGAAAGGCAACACACTGCACTCTTCCTTGAGAGAGCCAGTTTACCTCAGCTCTACACAGGATTAAGGAACACACTTCTAGACTGTCCTCCATTAAATGGATGTAACCTCATTCCCCTAGTTGAACTCTTTTGAGAAGAACACTCTTTTTAATCCCTTTTCCCCTATTACACTTAGAGTCACGCATCCTCAGGAGGTGGTCGGCTTGCATTCCAAGTACAATTTAAGCACAGTTCTTGGTATAACACGGCAGGACTTTGGAAGAAGCACAGGCCCCTATATCGCCCTCGCGCATCCTTTGTTTAGGCACTTGACTGCACGCAAAAAAGCGGTCGTAGAAAAAATTAGAATTAGGGAAAGCTCCAGTGGGTATCGTGAATCTCTTTTGACTTGTTAGCATCAACATCTCCTTATGCTGCGTGTGAATCTGGAAATGTGAGACTGAGACACAAATCTTGTTTTCCTATTTTGAAAGCTCCACTCATGCAGTCTGGAAGCTACCTGAAAAGCACTGTTGTTACTGTCCTTTTAGTTACTGCCTGCCTGCTTCTGCGAAGAAAATGAGTTCTCCCGATAGAAACCTTGTGCTTCCAAATCCTAGTTGGAAGCTCACCTGCTCTGCTCTATAACTAAAGTGAAAGTCAAGGGGAGCACTAGCCTCGAAGTAAAGCCCTGATTAACCTGGCAAAACGGGAGGCGTGCAGCAGCTCCATGAGGCCTTCGTCGCTGATCTCCTTTAGTTTAACGGTAGTGAGTCCTAGCCTCGAAGTAGGCCCTGATTTGCCTTGCCAAACGGGAGGTATGGAGCAGCTCCATCAGGCCTTCTTCAGTGTTCTGCTTTAGTTTCACTGTAGTAAGCTTTTCAAGACTCCTAGGGACCTTGCTTCAGCACCTGTTTCTGTACCAGTATACTGTGTAGAGCCAAGAACCTCAGGGGCAGCTGAAATCTTCAGCCCCGTAGGCCTTTTGGAACACTGCAGGGTTAGCTAGAGAAAGGCAACACACGGCACTCTTCCTTGGGAGAGCCAGATTACCTCAGCTCTACACAGCTTTCAGGAACACACTTCTAGACAGTCCTCCATGCAATGGATGTAACCTCATTCCCCTAGCATAACTCTACTGAGAAAAACACTCTGCTTCTAATCCCTTTTCACCTTTTACACTTAGAGTCACGCATCCTCAAGGAGGCGATCGCCTTGCATTCCAAGTACAATTTAAGCACAGTTCTTGGTGTAACACTGCAGGTCTTTGGAAGATGCACAGGCCCCTAAGTCTCCATGTCGCATCCTTTGTTTAGGCACTTGGCTGCACGCAAAAATCGGACCTAGAAAAAATTAGAATTAGGGAAAGCCCCAGTGGGTAGCGTGAATCTCTTTTCACTTGTTAGCATCAACATCTCCTTATGATGCGTGTTAATCTGGAAATGTGAGACTGAGACACAAATCTTGTTTTCCTATTTTGAAAGCTTCACTCATGCAGTCTGGAAGCTACCTGAAAAGCACTGTTGTTACTGTCCTTTTAGTTACTGCCTGCCTGCTTCTGCGAAGAAAATGAGTTCTCCCGATAGAAACCTTGTGCTTCCAGTTCCTAGTTGGAAGCTCACCTGCTCTGCTCTATAACTAAAGTGAAAGTCAAGGGGAGCACTAGCCTCGAAGTAATGCCCAGATTATCCTGGCAAAACGGGAGGCGTGCAGCAGCTCCATGAGGCCTTCCTCGCTGTTCTCCTTTAGTTTAACGGTAGTGAGTCCTAGCCTCGAAGTAGGCCCTGATTTGCCTTGCCAAACGGGAGGTATGGAGCAGCTCCATCAGGCCTTCTTCAGTGTTCTGCTTTAGTTTCACTGTAGTAAGCTTTTCAAGACTCCTAGGGACCTTGTTTCAGCACCTGTTTCGGTACTAGTATACTGAGTAGAGCCAAGAACCTCAGGGGCAGCTAACAACTTCAGCCCCGTAGGCCTTTTGGAACACTCCAGTGTTGGCTAGAGAAAGGCAACACACGGCACTCTTCCTTGGGAGAGCCAGATTACCTCAGCTCTACACAGGTTTCAGGAACACACTTCTAGACACTCCTCCATGCAATGGATGTAACCTCATTCCCCTAGCTGAACTCTATTGAGAAAAACACTCTGCTTCTAATCCCTTTTCATCTTTTACACTTAGAGTCACGCATCCTCAAGGAGGCGATCGCCTTGCATTCCAAGTACAATTTAAGCACAGTTCTTGGTGTAACACTGCAGGTCTTTGGAGGATGCACAGGCCCCTAAGTCTCCATGTCGCATCCTTTGTTTAGGCACTTGGCTGCACGCAAAAATCGGACCTAGAAAAAATTAGAATTAGGGAAAGCCCCAGTGGGTAGCGTGAATCTCTTTTGACTTGTTAGCATCAACATCTCCTTATGCTGCGTGTGAATCTGGAAATGTGAGACTGAGACACAAATCTTGTTTTCCTATTTTGAAAGCTCCACTCATGCAGTCTGGAAGCTACCTGAAAAGCACTGTTGTTACTGTCCTTTTAGTTACTGCCTGCCTGCTTCTGCGAAGAAAATGAGTTCTCCCGATAGAAACCTTGTGCTTCCAAATCCTAGTTGGAAGCTCACCTGCTCTGCTCTATAACTAAAGTGAAAGTCAAGGGGAGCACTAGCCTCGAAGTAAAGCCCTGATTAACCTGGCTAAACGGGAGGCGTGCAGCAGCTCCATGAGGCCTTCCTCGCTGTTCTCCTTTAGTTTAACGGTAGTGAGTCCTAGCCTCGAAGTAGGCCCTGATTTGCCTTGCCAAACGGGAGGTATGGAGCAGCTCCATCAGGCCTTCTTCAGTGTTCTGCTTTAGTTTCACTGTAGTAAGCTTTTCAAGACTCCTAAGGACCTTGCTTCAGCACCTGTTTCTGTACCAGTATACTGAGTAGAGCCAAGAACCTCAGGGGCAGCTGAAAACTTCAGCCCCGTAGGCCTTTTGGAACACTGCTGGGTTAGCTAGAGAAAGGCAACACACGGCACTCTTCCTTGGGAGACCCAGAGTACCTCAGCTCTCCACAGGTTTCAGGAACACACTTCTAGACACTCCTCCATGCAATGGATGTAACCTCATTCCCCTAGCTGAACTCTATTGAGAAAAACACTCTGCTTCTAATCCCTTTTCACCTTTTACACTTAGAGTCACGCATCCTCAAGGAGGCGATCGACTTGAATTCCAAGTACAATTTAAGCACAGTTCTTGGTGTAACACTGCAGGTCTTTGGAGGATGCACAGGCCCCTAAGTCTCCATGTCGCATCCTTTGTTTAGGCACTTGGCTGCACGCAAAAATCGGACCTAGAAAAAATTAGAATTAGGGAAAGCCCCAGTGGGTAGCGTGAATCTCTTTTGACTTGTTAGCATCAACATCTCCTTATGCTGCGTGTGAATCTGGAAATGTGAGACTGAGACACAAATCTTGTTTTCCTATTTTGAAAGCTCCACTCATGCAGTCTGGAAGCTACCTGAAAAGCACTGTTGTTACTGTCCTTTTAGTTACTGCCTGCCTGCTTCTGCGAAGAAAATGAGTTCTCCCGATAGAAACCTTGTGCTTCCAAATCCTAGTTGGAAGCTCACCTGCTCTTCTCTATAACTAAAGTGAAAGTCAAGGGGAGCACTAGCCTCGAAGTAAAGCCCTGATTAACCTGGCAAAACGGGAGGCGTGCAGCAGCTCCATGACGCCTTCATCGCTGTTCTCCTTTAGTTTAACGGTAGTGAGTCCTAGCCTCGAAGTAGGCCCTGATTTGCTTTGCCAAACGGGAGGTATGGAGCAGCTCCATCAGGCCTTCTTCAGTGTTCTGCTTTAGTTTCACTGTAGTAAGCTTTTCAAGACTCCTAGGGACCTTGCTTCAGCACCTGTTTCTGTACCAGTATACTGAGTAGAGCCAAGAACCTCAGGGGCAGCTGAAAACTTCAGCCCCGTAGGCCCTTTGGAACACTGCTGGGATAGCTAGAGAAAGGCAACACACGGCACTCTTCCTTGGGAGAGCCAGATTACCTCAGCTCTCCACAGGTTTCAGGAACACACTTCTAGACACTCCTCCATGCAATGGATGTAACCTCATTCCCCTAGCATAACTCTACTGAGAAAAACACTCTGCTTCTAATCCCTTTTCACCTTTTACACTTAGAGTCACGCATCCTCAAGGAGGCAATCGCCTTGCATTCCAAGTACAATTTAAGCACAGTTCTTGGTGTAACACTGCAGGTCTTTGGAGGATGCACATGCCCCTAAGTCTCCATGTCGCATCCTTTGTTTAGGCACTTGGTTGCACGCAAAAATCGGACCTAGAAAAAATTAGAATTAGGGAAAGCCCCAGTGGGTAGCGTGAATCTCTTTTGACTTGTTAGCATCAACATCTCCTTATGCTGCGTGTGAATCTGGAAATGTGAGACTGAGACAGAAATCTTGTTTTCCTATTTTGAAAGCTCCACTCATGAAGTCTCGAAGCTACCTGAAAAGCACTGTTGTTACTGTCCTTTTAGTTACTGCCTGCCTGCTTCTGCGAAGAAAATGAGTTCTCCCGATAGAAACCTTGTGCTTCCAAATCCTAGTTGGAAGCTCACCTGCTCTGCTCTATAACTAAAGTGAAAGTCAAGGGGAGCACTAGCCTCGAAGTAAAGCCCTGATTAACCTGGCAAAACGGGAGGCGTGCAGCAGCTCCATGAGGCCTTCCTCGCTGTTCTCCTTTAGTTTAACGGTAGTGAGTCCTAGCCTCGAAGTAGGCCCTGATTTGCCTTGCCAAACGGGAGGTATGGAGCAGCTCCATCAGGCCTTCTTCAGTGTTGTGCTTTAGTTTCACTGTAGTAAGCTTTTCAAGACTCCTAGGGACCTTGCTTCAGCACCTGCTTCGGTACCAGTATACTGAGTAGAGCCAAGAACCTCAGGGGCAGTTAACAACTTCAGCCCCGTAGCCCTTTTGGAACACTGCAGGGTAAGCTAGAGAAAGGCAACACACGGCACTCTTCCTTGGGAGAGCCAGATTTCCTCAGCTCTACACAGGTTTCAGGAACACACTTCTAGACTGTCCTCCATGAAATGGTTGTAACCTCATTCCCCTAGCTGAACTCTATTGATAAAAACACTCTGCTTCTTATCCCTTTTCACATTTTTCACATAGTCACGCATCCTCAAGTTGGCGGTCGCCTTGCATTCCAAGTACAATTTAAGCACAGTTCTTGGTGAAACACTGCAGGTCTTTGGAGGATGCACATGTCCCTAAGTCTCCATGTCACATCCTTTTTTTAGGCACTTGGCTGCATGCAGAAAAGTGGTCGTAGAAAAAGGTTGAATAAGGTAAAGCCCCAGTGGGTATCGTGAATCTCTTTTGACTTGTTAGCATCAACATCTCCTTATGCTGCGTGTGAATCTGGAAATGTGAGACTGAGACACAAATTTTGTTTTCGCATTTTGAAAGCTCCACTCATGCAGTCTGGAAGCTACCTGAAAAGCACTCTTGTTACCGTCCTTTTAGTTACTGCCTGCCTGCTTCTGCGAAGAAAATGAGTTCTCCCGAAAGAAACCTTGTGCTTCCAGTTCCTAGTTGGAAGCTCAACTGCTCTCCTCTATAACTAAAGTGAAAGTCAGGGAACACTAGCCTCGAAGTAATGCCCTGATTATCCTGGCAAAATGGGAGGCGTGCAGCAGCTCCATGAGGCCTTCATCGCTGTTCTTTAGTTTAACCGTAGTAAGTTTTCCTAGACTCCTAGAGACCTTGCTTCAGCACCCCTATCGCAATCAGAAAACTGCCTAGAGCCGGGAAGCTCTGGTCCTGCGTGTATGCTGCGTACCAACTTACTATTTGCAGACTGATGGCACAAGGTTTCTTTGCCCATTTGGAAAGCTCTGTTCATGCGGCCTCCTTTATACCTGAAAAGCATTGTTGTTGCCGGGGTTTTAGTCACTGCCTGCACGGTTCTGAGAAGATATTGAGTTTTCCCGTCCGAAACCTTGTGCTTCCACTTCCTACTTGGAAGCTCACCCTGCTCTGCTCTATATCTAAAGTGAAAGTCCACGTGAGCCCTAGCCCCGAAGTAAGGCCCTGATTTGCCTTGCCAAACGGGAGGTATGGAGACGCTCCATCAGGCCTTCTTCACTGTTCTGCTTTAGTTTCACGGTAGTAAGCTTTTCCACACTTCTAGGGACCTTGTTGCACACCCGTTCTGCTACCATTATACTGAGTAAAGCCAGGAAGCTCAGGGTCAGGTAAGGAACTTCAGCCCCGTAGGCCTTTTGGGACACCCCAGTGTTGGCTAGAGAAAGGCAACACACTGCACTCTTCCTTGAGAGAGCCAGTTTACCTCAGCTCTACACAGGATTAAGGAACACACTTCTAGACTGTCCTCCATTAAATGGATGTAACCTCATTCCCCTAGTTGAACTCTTTTGAGAAGAACACTCTTTTTAATCCCTTTTCCCCTATTACACTTAGAGTCACGCATCCTCAGGAGGTGGTCGGCTTGCATTCCAAGTACAATTTAAGCACAGTTCTTGGTATAACACGGCAGGACTTTGGAAGAAGCACAGGCCCCTATATCGCCCTCGCGCATCCTTTGTTTAGGCACTTGACTGCACGCAAAAAAGCGGTCGTAGAAAAAATTAGAATTAGGGAAAGCTCCAGTGGGTATCGTGAATCTCTTTTGACTTGTTAGCATCAACATCTCCTTATGCTGCGTGTGAATCTGGAAATGTGAGACTGAGACACAAATCTTGTTTTCCTATTTTGAAAGCTCCACTCATGCAGTCTGGAAGCTACCTGAAAAGCACTGTTGTTACTGTCCTTTTAGTTACTGCCTGCCTGCTTCTGCGAAGAAAATGAGTTCTCCCGATAGAAACCTTGTGCTTCCAAATCCTAGTTGGAAGCTCACCTGCTCTGCTCTATAACTAAAGTGAAAGTCAAGGGGAGCACTAGCCTCGAAGTAAAGCCCTGATTAACCTGGCAAAACGGGAGGCGTGCAGCAGCTCCATGAGGCCTTCGTCGCTGTTCTCCTTTAGTTTAACGGTAGTGAGTCCTAGCCTCGAAGTAGGCCCTGATTTGCCTTGCCAAACGGGAGGTATGGAGCAGCTCCATCAGGCCTTCTTCAGTGTTCTGCTTTAGTTTCACTGTAGTAAGCTTTTCAAGACTCCTAGTGACCTTGCTTCAGCACCTGTTTCTGTACCAGTATACTGTGTAGAGCCAAGAACCTCAAGGGCAGCTGAAATCTTCAGCCCCGTAGGCCTTTTGGAACACTGCAGGGTTAGCTAGAGAAAGGCAACACACGGCACTCTTCCTTGGGAGAGCCAGATTACCTCAGCTCTCCACAGGTTTCAGGAACACACTTCTAGACACTCCTCCATGCAATGGATGTAACCTCATTCCCCTAGCTGAACTCTACTGAGAAAAACACTCTGCTTCTAATCCCTTTTCACCTTTTACACTTAGAGTCACGCATCCTCAAGGAGGCAGTCGCCTTGCATTCCAAGTACAATTTAAGCACAGTTCTTGGTGTAACACTGCAGGTCTTTGGAAGATGCACAGGCCCCTAAGTCTCCATGTCGCATCCTTTGTTTAGGCACTTGGCTGCACGCAAAAATCGGACCTAGAAAAAATTAGAATTAGGGAAAGCCCCAGTGGGTAGCGTGAATCTCTTTTCACTTGTTAGCATCAACATCTCCTTATGATGCGTGTTAATCTGGAAATGTGAGACTGAGACACAAATCTTGTTTTCCTATTTTGAAAGCTTCACTCATGCAGTCTCGAAGCTACCTGAAAAGCACTGTTGTTACTGTCTTTTTAGTTACTGCCTGCCTGCTTCAGCGAAGAAAATGAGTTCTCCCGAAAGAAACCTTGTGCTTCCAGTTCCTAGTTGGAAGCTCACCTGCTCTGCTCTATAACTAAAGTGAAAGTCAAGGGGAGCACTAGCCTCGAAGTAATGCCCAGATTATCCTGGCAAAACGGGAGGCGTGCAGCAGCTCCATGAGGCCTTCCTCGCTGTTCTCCTTATTTTAACGGTAGTGAGTCCTAGCCTCGAAGTAGGCCCTGATTTGCCTTGCCAAACGGGAGGTATGGAGCAGCTCCATCAGGCCTTCTTCAGTGTTCTGCTTTAGTTTCACTGTAGTAAGCTTTTCAAGACTCCTAGGGACCTTGTTTCAGCACCTGTTTCGGTACTAGTATACTGAGTAGAGCCAAGAACCTCAGGGGCAGCTAACAACTTCAGCCCCGTAGGCCTTTTGGAACACTCCAGTGTTGGCTAGAGAAAGGCAACACACGGCACTCTTCCTTGGGAGAGCCAGATTACCTCAGCTCTACACAGGTTTCAGGAACACACTTCTAGACACTCCTCCATGCAATGGATGTAACCTCATTCCCCTAGCTGAACTCTATTGAGAAAAACACTCTGCTTCTAATCCCTTTTCATCTTTTACACTTAGAGTCACGCATCCTCAAGGAGGCGATCGCCTTGCATTCCAAGTACAATTTAAGCACAGTTCTTGGTGTAACACTGCAGGTCTTTGGAGGATGCACAGGCCCCTAAGTCTCCATGTCGCATCCTTTGTTTAGGCACTTGGCTGCACGCAAAAATCGGACCTAGAAAAAATTAGAATTAGGGAAAGCCCCAGTGGGTAGCGTGAATCTCTTTTGACTTGTTAGCATCAACATCTCCTTATGCTGCATATGAATCTGGAAATGTGAGACTGAGACACAAATCTTGTTTTCCTATTTTGAAAGCTCCACTCATGCAGTCTGGAAGCTACCTGAAAAGCACTGTTGTTACTGTCCTTTTAGTTACTGCCTGCCTGCTTCTGCGAAGAAAATGAGTTCTCTCGATAGAAACCTTGTGCTTCCAAATCCTAGTTGGAAGCTCACCTGCTCTGCTCTATAACTAAAGTGAAAGTCAAGGGGAGCACTAGCCTCAAAGTAAAGCCCTGATTAACCTGGCTAAACGGGAGGCGTGCAGCAGCTCCATGAGGCCTTCCTCGCTGTTCTCCTTTAGTTTAACGGTAGTGAGTCCTAGCCTCGAAGTAGGCCCTGATTTGCCTTGCCAAACGGGAGGTATGGAGCAGCTCCATCAGGCCTTCTTCAGTGTTCTGCTTTAGTTTCACTGTAGTAAGCTTTTCAAGACTCCTAAGGACCTTGCTTCAGCACCTGTTTCTGTACCAGTATACTGAGTAGAGCCAAGAACCTCAGGGGCAGCTGAAAACTTCAGCCCCGTAGGCCTTTTGGAACACTGCTGGGTTAGCTAGAGAAAGGCAACACACGGCACTCTTCCTTGGGAGACCCAGAGTACCTCAGCTCTCCACAGGTTTCAGGAACACACTTCTAGACACTCCTCCATGAAATGGATGTAACCTCATTCCCCTAGCATAACTCTACTGAGAAAAACACTCTGCTTCTAATCCCTTTTCACCTTTTACACTTAGAGTCACGCATCCTCAAGGAGGCGATCGCCTTGCATTCCAAGTACAATTTAAGCACAGTTCTTGGTGTAACACTGCAGGTCTTTGGAGGATGCACAGGCCCCTAATTCTCCGTGTCGCATCCTTTGTTTAGGCACTTGGCTGCACGCAAAAATCGGACCTAGAAAAAATTAGAATTAGGGAAAGCCCCAGTGGGTAGCGTGAATCTCTTTTGACTTGTTAGCATCAACATCTCCTTATGCTGCGTGTGAATCTGGAAATGTGAGACTGAGACACAAATCTTGTTTTCCTATTTTGAAAGCTCCACTCATGCAGTCTGGAAGCTACCTGAAAAGCACTGTTGTTACTGTCCTTTTAGTTACTGCCTGCCTGCTTCTGCGAAGAAAATGAGTTCTCCCGATAGAAACCTTGTGCTTCCAAATCCTAGTTGGAAGCTCACCTGCTCTGCTCTATAACTAAAGTGAAAGTCAAGGGGAGCACTAGCCTCGAAGTAAAGCCCTGATTAACCTGGCAAAACGGGATGCGTGCAGCAGCTCCATGAGGCCTTCATCGCTGTTCTCCTTTAGTTTAACGGTAGTGAGTCCTAGCCTCGAAGTAGGCCCTGATTTGCCTTGCCAAACGGGAGGTATGGAGCAGCTCCATCAGGCCTTCTTCAGTGTTCTGCTTTCGTTTCACTGTAGTAAGCTTTTCAAGACTCCAAGGGACCTTGCTTCAGCACCTGTTTCTGTACCAGTATACTGAGTAGAGCCAAGAACCTCAGGGGCAGCTGAAAACTTCAGCCCCGTAGGCCTTTTGGAACACTGCAGGGTTAGCTAGAGAAAGGCAACACACGGCACTCTTCCTTGGGAGAGCCAGATTACCTCAGCTCTACACAGCTTTCAGTAACACACTTCTAGACAGTCCTCCATGCAATGGATGTAACCTCATTCCCCTAGCTGAACTCTATTGAGAAAAACACTCTGCTTCTAATCCCTTTTCACCTTTTACACTTAGAGTCACGCATCCTCAAGGAGGCGATCGCCTTGCATTCCAAGTACAATTTAAGCACAGTTCTTGGTGTAACACTGCAGGTCTTTGGAGGATGCACAGGCCCCTAAGTCTCCATGTCGCATCCTTTGTTTAGGCACTTGGCTGCACGCAAAAATCGGACCTAGAAAAAATTAGAATTAGGGAAAGCCCCAGTGGGTAGCGTGAATCTCTTTTGACTTGTTAGCATCAACATCTCCTTATGCTGCGTGTGAATCTGGAAATGTGAGACTGAGACACAAATCTTGTTTTCCTATTTTGAAAGCTCCACTCATGCAGTCTCGAAGCTACCTGAAAAGCACTGTTGTTACTGTCCTTTTAGTTACTGCCTGCCTGCTTCTGTGAAGAAAATGAGTTCTCCCGATAGAAACCTTGTGCTTCCAAATCCTAGTTGGAAGCTCACCTGCTCTGCTCTATAACTAAAGTGAAAGTCAAGGGGAGCACTAGCCTCGAAGTAATGCCCAGATTATCCTGGCAAAACTGGAGGCGTGCAGCAGCTCCATGAGGCCTTCCTCGCTGTTCTCCTTTAGTTTAACGGTAGTGAGTCCTAGCCTCGAAGTAGGCCCTGATTTGCCTTGCCAAACGGGAGGTATGGAGCAGCTCCATCAGGCCTTCTTCAGTGTTCTGCTTTAGTTTCACTGTAGTAAGCTTTTCAAGACTCCTAGGGACCTTGTTTCAGCACCTGTTTCGGTACCAGTATACTGAGTAGAGCCAAGAACCTCAGGGGCAGCTGAAAACTTCAGCCCCGTAGGCCTTTTGGAACACTCCAGTGTTGGCTAGAGAAAGGCAACACACGGCACTCTTCCTTGGGAGAGCCAGATTACCTCAGCTCTACACAGGTTTCAGGAACACACTTCTAGACACTCCTCCATGCAATGGATGTAACCTCATTCCCCTAGCATAACTCTACTGAGAAAAACACTCTGCTTCTAATCCCTTTTCACCTTTTACACTTAGAGTCACGCATCCTCAAGGAGGCGATCGCCTTGCATTCCAAGTACAATTTAAGCACAGTTCTTGGTGTAACACTGCAGGTCTTTGGAGGATGCACAGGCCCCTAAGTCTCCATGTCGCATCCTTTGTTTAGGCACTTGGCTGCACGCAAAAATCGGACCTAGAAAAAATTAGAATTAGGGAAAGCCCCAGTGGGTAGCGTGAATCTCTTTTGACTTGTTAGCATCAACATCTCCTTATGCTGCGTGTGAATCTGGAAATGTGAGACTGAGACACAAATCTTGTTTTCCTATTTTGAAAGCTCCACTAATGCAGTCTCGAAGCTACCTGAAAAGCACTGTTGTTACTGTCCTTTTAGTTACTGCCTGCCTGCTTCTGCGAAGAAAATGAGTTCTCCCGATAGAAACCTTGTGCTTCCAAATCCTAGTTGGAAGCTCACCTGCTCTGCTCTATAACTAAAGTGAAAGTCAAGGGGAGCACTAGCCTCGAAGTAATGCCCAGATTATCCTGGCAAAACTGGAGGCGTGCAGCAGCTCCATGAGGCCTTCCTCGCTGTTCTCCTTTAGTTTAACGGTAGTGAGTCCTAGCCTCGAAGTAGGCCCTGATTTGCCTTGCCAAACGGGAGGTATGGAGCAGCTCCATCAGGCCTTCTTCAGTGTTCTGCTTTAGTTTCACTGTAGTAAGCTTTTCAAGACTCCTAGGGACCTTGTTTCAGCACCTGTTTCGGTACCAGTATACTGAGTAGAGCCAAGAACCTCAGGGGCAGCTGAAAACTTCAGCCCCGTAGGCCTTTTGGAACACTCCAGTGTTGGCTAGAGAAAGGCAACACACGGCACTCTTCCTTGGGAGAGCCAGATTACCTCAGCTCTACACAGCTTTCAGGAACACACTTCTAGACACTCCTCCATGCAATGGATGTAACCTCATTCCCCTAGCTGAACTCTATTGAGAAAAACACTCTGCTTCTAATCCCTTTTCACCTTTTACACTTAGAGTCACGCATCCTCAAGGAGGCGATCGCCTTGCATTCCAAGTACAATTTAAGCACAGTTCTTGGTGTAACACTGCAGGTCTTTGGAGGATGCACAGGCCCCTAAGTCTCCATGTCGCATCCTTTGTTTAGGCACTTGGCTGCACGCAAAAATCGGACCTAGAAAAAATTAGAATTAGGGAAAGCCCCAGTGGGTAGCGTGAATCTCTTTTGACTTGTTAGCATCAACATCTCCTTATGCTGCGTGTGAATCTGGAAATGTGAGACTGAGACACAAATCTTGTTTTCCTATTTTGAAAGCTCCACTCATGCAGTCTCGAAGCTACCTGAAAAGCACTGTTGTTACTGTCCTTTTAGTTACTGCCTGCCTGCTTCTGCGAAGAAAATGAGTTCTCCCGATAGAAACCTTGTGCTTCCAAATCCTAGTTGGAAGCTCACCTGCTCTGCTCTATAACTAAAGTGAAAGTCAAGGGGAGCACTAGCCTCGAAGTAATGCCCAGATTATCCTGGCAAAACGGGAGGCGTGCAGCAGCTCCATGAGGCCTTCCTCGCTGTTCTCCTTATTTTAACGGTAGTGAGTCCTAGCCTCGAAGTAGGCCCTGATTTGCCTTGCCAAACGGGAGGTATGGAGCAGCTCCATCAGGCCTTCTTCAGTGTTCTGCTTTAGTTTCACTGTAGTAAGCTTTTCAAGACTCCTAGGGACCTTGTTTCAGCACCTGTTTCGGTACTAGTATACTGAGTAGAGCCAAGAACCTCAGGGGCAGCTAACAACTTCAGCCCCGTAGGCCTTTTGGAACACTCCAGTGTTGGCTAGAGAAAGGCAACACACGGCACTCTTCCTTGGGAGAGCCAGATTACCTCAGCTCTACACAGGTTTCAGGAACACACTTCTAGACACTCCTCCATGCAATGGATGTAACCTCATTCCCCTAGCTGAACTCTATTGAGAAAAACACTCTGCTTCTAATCCCTTTTCATCTTTTACACTTAGAGTCACGCATCCTCAAGGAGGCGATCGCCTTGCATTCCAAGTACAATTTAAGCACAGTTCTTGGTGTAACACTGCAGGTCTTTGGAGGATGCACAGGCCCCTAAGTCTCCATGTCGCATCCTTTGTTTAGGCACTTGGCTGCACGCAAAAATCGGACCTAGAAAAAATTAGAATTAGGGAAAGCCCCAGTGGGTAGCGTGAATCTCTTTTGACTTGTTAGCATCAACATCTCCTTATGCTGCGTATGAATCTGGAAATGTGAGACTGAGACACAAATCTTGTTTTCCTATTTTGAAAGCTCCACTCATGCAGTCTGGAAGCTACCTGAAAAGCACTGTTGTTACTGTCCTTTTAGTTACTGCCTGCCTGCTTCTGCGAAGAAAATGAGTTCTCTCGATAGAAACCTTGTGCTTCCAAATCCTAGTTGGAAGCTCACCTGCTCTGCTCTATAACTAAAGTGAAAGTCAAGGGGAGCACTAGCCTCAAAGTAAAGCCCTGATTAACCTGGCTAAACGGGAGGCGTGCAGCAGCTCCATGAGGCCTTCCTCGCTGTTCTCCTTTAGTTTAACGGTAGTGAGTCCTAGCCTCGAAGTAGGCCCTGATTTGCCTTGCCAAACGGGAGGTATGGAGCAGCTCCATCAGGCCTTCTTCAGTGTTCTGCTTTAGTTTCACTGTAGTAAGCTTTTCAAGACTCCTAAGGACCTTGCTTCAGCACCTGTTTCTGTACCAGTATACTGAGTAGAGCCAAGAACCTCAGGGGCAGCTGAAAACTTCAGCCCCGTAGGCCTTTTGGAACACTGCTGGGTTAGCTAGAGAAAGGCAACACACGGCACTCTTCCTTGGGAGACCCAGAGTACCTCAGCTCTCCACAGGTTTCAGGAACACACTTCTAGACACTCCTCCATGAAATGGATGTAACCTCATTCCCCTAGCATAACTCTACTGAGAAAAACACTCTGCTTCTAATCCCTTTTCACCTTTTACACTTAGAGTCACGCATCCTCAAGGAGGCGATCGCCTTGCATTCCAAGTACAATTTAAGCACAGTTCTTGGTGTAACACTGCAGGTCTTTGGAGGATGCACAGGCCCCTAATTCTCCGTGTCGCATCCTTTGTTTAGGCACTTGGCTGCACGCAAAAATCGGACCTAGAAAAAATTAGAATTAGGGAAAGCCCCAGTGGGTAGCGTGAATCTCTTTTGACTTGTTAGCATCAACATCTCCTTATGCTGCGTGTGAATCTGGAAATGTGAGACTGAGACACAAATCTTGTTTTCCTATTTTGAAAGCTCCACTCATGCAGTCTGGAAGCTACCTGAAAAGCACTGTTGTTACTGTCCTTTTAGTTACTGCCTGCCTGCTTCTGCGAAGAAAATGAGTTCTCCCGATAGAAACCTTGTGCTTCCAAATCCTAGTTGGAAGCTCACCTGCTCTGCTCTATAACTAAAGTGAAAGTCAAGGGGAGCACTAGCCTCGAAGTAAAGCCCTGATTAACCTGGCAAAACGGGATGCGTGCAGCAGCTCCATGAGGCCTTCATCGCTGTTCTCCTTTAGTTTAACGGTAGTGAGTCCTAGCCTCGAAGTAGGCCCTGATTTGCCTTGCCAAACGGGAGGTATGGAGCAGCTCCATCAGGCCTTCTTCAGTGTTCTGCTTTCGTTTCACTGTAGTAAGCTTTTCAAGACTCCAAGGGACCTTGCTTCAGCACCTGTTTCTGTACCAGTATACTGAGTAGAGCCAAGAACCTCAGGGGCAGCTGAAAACTTCAGCCCCGTAGGCCTTTTGGAACACTGCAGGGTTAGCTAGAGAAAGGCAACACACGGCACTCTTCCTTGGGAGAGCCAGATTACCTCAGCTCTACACAGCTTTCAGTAACACACTTCTAGACAGTCCTCCATGCAATGGATGTAACCTCATTCCCCTAGCTGAACTCTATTGAGAAAAACACTCTGCTTCTAATCCCTTTTCACCTTTTACACTTAGAGTCACGCATCCTCAAGGAGGCGATCGCCTTGCATTCCAAGTACAATTTAAGCACAGTTCTTGGTGTAACACTGCAGGTCTTTGGAGGATGCACAGGCCCCTAAGTCTCCATGTCGCATCCTTTGTTTAGGCACTTGGCTGCACGCAAAAATCGGACCTAGAAAAAATTAGAATTAGGGAAAGCCCCAGTGGGTAGCGTGAATCTCTTTTGACTTGTTAGCATCAACATCTCCTTATGCTGCGTGTGAATCTGGAAATGTGAGACTGAGACACAAATCTTGTTTTCCTATTTTGAAAGCTCCACTCATGCAGTCTCGAAGCTACCTGAAAAGCACTGTTGTTACTGTCCTTTTAGTTACTGCCTGCCTGCTTCTGTGAAGAAAATGAGTTCTCCCGATAGAAACCTTGTGCTTCCAAATCCTAGTTGGAAGCTCACCTGCTCTGCTCTATAACTAAAGTGAAAGTCAAGGGGAGCACTAGCCTCGAAGTAATGCCCAGATTATCCTGGCAAAACTGGAGGCGTGCAGCAGCTCCATGAGGCCTTCCTCGCTGTTCTCCTTTAGTTTAACGGTAGTGAGTCCTAGCCTCGAAGTAGGCCCTGATTTGCCTTGCCAAACGGGAGGTATGGAGCAGCTCCATCAGGCCTTCTTCAGTGTTCTGCTTTAGTTTCACTGTAGTAAGCTTTTCAAGACTCCTAGGGACCTTGTTTCAGCACCTGTTTCGGTACCAGTATACTGAGTAGAGCCAAGAACCTCAGGGGCAGCTGAAAACTTCAGCCCCGTAGGCCTTTTGGAACACTCCAGTGTTGGCTAGAGAAAGGCAACACACGGCACTCTTCCTTGGGAGAGCCAGATTACCTCAGCTCTACACAGGTTTCAGGAACACACTTCTAGACACTCCTCCATGCAATGGATGTAACCTCATTCCCCTAGCATAACTCTACTGAGAAAAACACTCTGCTTCTAATCCCTTTTCACCTTTTACACTTAGAGTCACGCATCCTCAAGGAGGCGATCGCCTTGCATTCCAAGTACAATTTAAGCACAGTTCTTGGTGTAACACTGCAGGTCTTTGGAGGATGCACAGGCCCCTAAGTCTCCATGTCGCATCCTTTGTTTAGGCACTTGGCTGCACGCAAAAATCGGACCTAGAAAAAATTAGAATTAGGGAAAGCCCCAGTGGGTAGCGTGAATCTCTTTTGACTTGTTAGCATCAACATCTCCTTATGCTGCGTGTGAATCTGGAAATGTGAGACTGAGACACAAATCTTGTTTTCCTATTTTGAAAGCTCCACTAATGCAGTCTCGAAGCTACCTGAAAAGCACTGTTGTTACTGTCCTTTTAGTTACTGCCTGCCTGCTTCTGCGAAGAAAATGAGTTCTCCCGATAGAAACCTTGTGCTTCCAAATCCTAGTTGGAAGCTCACCTGCTCTGCTCTATAACTAAAGTGAAAGTCAAGGGGAGCACTAGCCTCGAAGTAATGCCCAGATTATCCTGGCAAAACTGGAGGCGTGCAGCAGCTCCATGAGGCCTTCCTCGCTGTTCTCCTTTAGTTTAACGGTAGTGAGTCCTAGCCTCGAAGTAGGCCCTGATTTGCCTTGCCAAACGGGAGGTATGGAGCAGCTCCATCAGGCCTTCTTCAGTGTTCTGCTTTAGTTTCACTGTAGTAAGCTTTTCAAGACTCCTAGGGACCTTGTTTCAGCACCTGTTTCGGTACCAGTATACTGAGTAGAGCCAAGAACCTCAGGGGCAGCTGAAAACTTCAGCCCCGTAGGCCTTTTGGAACACTCCAGTGTTGGCTAGAGAAAGGCAACACACGGCACTCTTCCTTGGGAGAGCCAGATTACCTCAGCTCTACACAGCTTTCAGGAACACACTTCTAGACACTCCTCCATGCAATGGATGTAACCTCATTCCCCTAGCTGAACTCTATTGAGAAAAACACTCTGCTTCTAATCCCTTTTCACCTTTTACACTTAGAGTCACGCATCCTCAAGGAGGCGATCGCCTTGCATTCCAAGTACAATTTAAGCACAGTTCTTGGTGTAACACTGCAGGTCTTTGGAGGATGCACAGGCCCCTAAGTCTCCATGTCGCATCCTTTGTTTAGGCACTTGGCTGCACGCAAAAATCGGACCTAGAAAAAATTAGAATTAGGGAAAGCCCCAGTGGGTAGCGTGAATCTCTTTTGACTTGTTAGCATCAACATCTCCTTATGCTGCGTGTGAATCTGGAAATGTGAGACTGAGACACAAATCTTGTTTTCCTATTTTGAAAGCTCCACTCATGCAGTCTCGAAGCTACCTGAAAAGCACTGTTGTTACTGTCCTTTTAGTTACTGCCTGCCTGCTTCTGCGAAGAAAATGAGTTCTCCCGATAGAAACCTTGTGCTTCCAAATCCTAGTTGGAAGCTCACCTGCTCTGCTCTATAACTAAAGTGAAAGTCAAGGGGAGCACTAGCCTCGAAGTAAAGCCCTGATTAACCTGGCAAAACGGGAGGCGTGCAGCAGCTCCATGAGGCCTTCATCGCTGTTCTCCTTTAGTTTAACGGTAGTGAGTCCTAGCCTCGAAGTAGGCCCTGATTTGCCTTGCCAAACGGGAGGTATGGAGCAGCTCCATCAGGCCTTCTTCAGTGTTCTGCTTTAGTTTCACTGTAGTAAGCTTTTCAAGACTCCTAGGGACCTTGCTTCAGCACCTGTTTCTGTACCAGTATACTGAGTAGAGCCAAGAACCTCAGGGGCAGCTGAAAACTTCAGCCCCGTAGGCCTTTTGGAACACTGCTGGGTTAGCTAGAGAAAGGCAACACACAGCACTCTTCCTTGGGAGAGCCAGATTACCTCAGCTCTCCACAGGTTTCAGGAACACACTTCTAGACACTCCTCCATGCAATGGATGTAACCTCATTCCCCTAGCTGAACTCTATTGAGAAAAACACTCTGCTTCTAATCCCTTTTCACCTTTTACACTTAGAGTCACGCATCCTCAAGGAGGCGATCGCCTTGCATTCCAAGTACAATTTAAGCACAGTTCTTGGTGTAACACTGCAGGTCTTTGGATGATGCACAGGCCCCTAAGTCTCCATGTCGCATCCTTTGTTTAGGCACTTGGCTGCACGCAAAAATCGGACCTAGAAAAAATTAGAATTAGGGAAAGCCCCAGTGGGTACCGTGAATCTCTTTTGACTTGTTAGCATCAACATCTCCTTATGCTGCGTGTGAATCTGGAAATGTGAGACTGAGACACAAATTTTGTTTTCCCATTTTGAAAGCTCCACTCATGCAGTCTGGAAGCTACCTGAAAAGCACTCTTGTTACCGTCCTTTTAGTTACTGCCTGCCTGCTTCTGCGAAGAAAATGAGTTCTCCCGAAAGAAACCTTGTGCTTCCAGTTCCTAGTTGGAAGCTCAACTGCTCTCCTCTATAACTAAAGTGAAAGTCAGGGAACACTAGCCTCGAAGTAATGCCCTGATTATCCTGGCAAAACGGGAGGCGTGCAGCAGCTCCATGAGGCCTTCATCGCTGTTCTTTAGTTTAACCGTAGTAAGTTTTCCTAGACTCCTAGAGACCTTGCTTCAGCACCCCTATCGCAATCAGAAAACTGCCTAGAGCCGGGAAGCTCTGGTCCTGCGTGTATGCTGCGTACCAACTTACTATTTGCAGACTGATGGCACAAGGTTTCTTTGCCCATTTGGAAAGCTCTGTTCATGCGGCCTCCTTTATACCTGAAAAGCATTGTTGTTGCCGGGGTTTTAGTCACTGCCTGCACGGTTCTGAGAAGATATTGAGTTTTCCCGTCCGAAACCTTGTGCTTCCACTTCCTACTTGGAAGCTCACCCTGCTCTGCTCTATATCTAAAGTGAAAGTCCACGTGAGCCCTAGCCCCGAAGTAAGGCCCTGATTTGCCTTGCCAAACGGGAGGTATGGAGAAGCTCCATCAGGCCTTCTTCACTGTACTGCTTTAGTTTCACGGTAGTAAGCTTTTCCACACTTCTAGGAACCTTGTTGCACACCCGTTCTGCTACCATTATACTGAGTAAAGCCAGGAAGCTCAGGGTCAGGTAAGGAACTTCAGCCCCGTAGGCCTTTTGGGACACCCCAGTGTTGGCTAGAGAAAGGCAACACACTGCACTCTTCCTTGAGAGAGCCAGTTTACCTCAGCTCTACACAGGATTAAGGAACACACTTCTAGACTGTCCTCCATTAAATGGATGTAACCTCATTCCCCTAGTTGAACTCTTTTGAGAAGAACACTCTTTTTAATCCCTTTTCCCCTATTACACTTAGAGTCACGCATCCTCAGGAGGTGGTCGGCTTGCATTCCAAGTACAATTTAAGCACAGTTCTTGGTATAACACGGCAGGACTTTGGAAGAAGCACAGGCCCCTATATCGCCCTCGCGCATCCTTTGTTTAGGCACTTGACTGCACGCAAAAAAGCGGTCGTAGAAAAAATTAGAATTAGGGAAAGCTCCAGTGGGTATCGTGAATCTCTTTTGACTTGTTAGCATCAACATCTCCTTATGCTGCGTGTGAATCTGGAAATGTGAGACTGAGACACAAATCTTGTTTTCCTATTTTGAAAGCTCCACTCATGCAGTCTGGAAGCTACCTGAAAAGCACTGTTGTTACTGTCCTTTTAGTTACTGCCTGCCTGCTTCTGCGAAGAAAATGAGTTCTCCCGATAGAAACCTTGTGCTTCCAGTTCCTAGTTGGAAGCTCACCTGCTCTGCTCTATAACTAAAGTGAAAGTCAAGGGGAGCACTAGCCTCGAAGTAATGCCCAGATTATCCTGGCAAAACGGGAGGCGTGCAGCAGCTCCATGAGGCCTTCCTCGCTGTTCTCCTTTAGTTTAACGGTAGTGAGTCCTAGCCTCGAAGTAGGCCCTGATTTGCCTTGCCAAACGGGAGGTATGGAGCAGCTCCATCAGGCCTTCTTCAGTGTTCTGCTTTAGTTTCACTGTAGTAAGCTTTTCAAGACTCCTAGGGACCTTGTTTCAGCACCTGTTTCGGTACCAGTATACTGAGTAGAGCCAAGAACCTCAGGGGCAGCTAACAACTTCAGCCCCGTAGGCCTTTTGGAACACTCCAGTGTTGGCTAGAGAAAGGCAACACACGGCACTCTTCCTTGGGAGAGCCAGATTACCTCAGCTCTACACAGGTTTCAGGAACACACTTCTAGACACTCCTCCATGCAATGGATGTAACCTCATTCCCCTAGCTGAACTCTATTGAGAAAAACACTCTGCTTCTAATCCCTTTTCACCTTTTACACTTAGAGTCACGCATCCTCAAGGAGGCGATCGCCTTGCATTCCAAGTACAATTTAAGCACAGTTCTTGGTGTAACACTGCAGGTCTTTGGAGGATGCACAGGCCCCTAAGTCTCCATGTCGCATCCTTTGTTTAGGCACTTGGCTGCACGCAAAAATCGGACCTAGAAAAAATTAGAATTAGGGAAAGCCCCAGTGGGTAGCGTGAATCTCTTTTGACTTGTTAGCATCAACATCTCCTTATGCTGCGTGTGAATCTGGATATGTGAGACTGAGACACAAATCTTGTTTTCCTATTTTGAAAGCTCCACTCATGCAGTCTCGAAGCTACCTGAAAAGCACTGTTGTTACTGTCCTTTTAGTTACTGCCTGCCTGCTTCTGCGAAGAAAATGAGTTCTCTCGATAGAAACCTTGAGCTTCCAAATCCTAGTTGGAAGCTCACCTGCTCTGCTCTATAACTAAAGTGAAAGTCAAGGGGAGCACTAGCCTCGAAGTAAAGCCCTGATTAACCTGGCAAAACGGGAGGCGTGCAGCAGCTCCATGAGGCCTTCCTCGCTGTTCTCCTTTAGTTTAACGGTAGTGAGTCCTAGCCTCGAAGTAGGCCCTGATTTGCCTTGCCAAACGGGAGGTATGGAGCAGCTCCATCAGGCCTTCTTCAGTGTTCTGCTTTAGTTTCACTGTAGTAAGCTTTTCAAGACTCCTAGGGACCTTGCTTCAGCACCTGCTTCGGTACCAGTATACTGAGTAGAGCCAAGAACCTCAGGGGCAGTTAACAACTTCAGCCCCGTAGGCCTTTTGGAACACTGCAGGGTAAGCTAGAGAAAGGCAACACACGGCACTCTTCCTTGGGAGAGCCAGATTTCCTCAGCTCTACACAGGTTTCAGGAACACACTTCTAGACTGTCCCCCATGCAATGGTTGTAACCTCATTCCCCTAGCTGAACTCTATTGATAAAAACCCTCTGCTTCTTATCCCTTTTCACATTTTTCACATAGTCACGCATCCTCAAGTTGGCGGTCGCCTTGCATTCCAAGTACAATTTAAGCACAGTTCTTGGTGAAACACTGCAGGTCTTTGGAGGATGCACATGTCCCTAAGTCTCCATGTCACATCCTTTGTTTAGGCACTTGGCTGCATGCAGAAAAGTGGTCGTAGAAAAAGGTTGAATAAGGTAAAGCCCCAGTGGGTATCGTGAATCTCTTTTGACTTGTTAGCATCAACATCTCCTTATGCTGCGTGTGAATCTGGAAATGTGAGACTGAGACACAAATCTTGTTTTCCTATTTTGAAAGCTCCACTCATGCAGTCTGGAAGCTACCTGAAAAGCACTCTTGTTACCGACCTTTTAGTTACTGCCTGCCTGCTTCTGCGAAGAAAATGAGTTCTCCCGAAAGAAACCTTGTGCTTCCAGTTCCTAGTTGGAAGCTCAACTGCTCTCCTCTATAACTAAAGTGAAAGTCAGGGAACACTAGCCTCGAAGTAATGCCCTGATTATCCTGACAAAACGGGAGGCGTGCAGCAGCTCCATGAGGCCTTCCTCGCTGTTCTCCTTTAGTTTAACGGTAGTGAGTCCTAGCCTCGAAGTAGGCCCTGATTTGCCTTGCCAAACGGGAGGTATGGAGCAGCTCCATCAGGCCTTCTTCAGTGTTCTGCTTTAGTTTCACTGTAGTAAGCTTTTCAAGACTCCTAAGGACCTTGCTTCAGCACCTGTTTCTGTACCAGTATACTGAGTAGAGCCAAGAACCTCAGGGGCAGCTGAAAACTTCAGCCCCGTAGGCCTTTTGGAACACTGCTGCGTTAGCTAGAGAAAGGCAACACACGGCACTCTTCCTTGGGAGACCCAGAGTACCTCAGCTCTCCACAGGTTTCAGGAACACACTTCTAGACACTCCTCCATGCAATGGATGTAACCTCATTCCCCTAGCATAACTCTACTGAGAAAAACACTCTGCTTCTAATCCCTTTTCACCTTTTACACTTAGAGTCACGCATCCTCAAGGAGGCGATCGCCTTGCATTCCAAGTACAATTTAAGCACAGTTCTTGGTGTAACACTGCAGGTCTTTGGATGATGCACAGGCCCCTAAGTCTCCATGTCGCATCCTTTGTTTAGGCACTTGGCTGCACGCAAAAATCGGACCTAGAAAAAATTAGAATTAGGGAAAGCCCCAGTGGGTAGCGTGAATCTCTTTTGACTTGTTAGCATCAACATCTCCTTATGCTGCGTGTGAATCTGGAAATGTGAGACTGAGACACAAATCTTGTTTTCCTATTTTGAAAGCTCCACTCATGCAGTCTCGAAGCTACCTGAAAAGCACTGTTGTTACTGTCCTTTTAGTTACTGCCTGCCTGCTTCTGCGAAGAAAATGAGTTCTCCCGAAAGAAACCTTGTGCTTCCAAATCCTAGTTGGAAGCTCACCTGCTCTGCTCTATAACTAAAGTGAAAGTCAAGGGGAGCACTAGCCTCGAAGTAATGCCCAGATTATCCTGGCAAAACGGGAGGCGTGCAGCAGCTCCATGAGGCCTTCCTCGCTGTTCTCCTTTAGTTTAACGGTAGTGAGTCCTAGCCTCGAAGTAGGCCCTGATTTGCCTTGCCAAACGGGAGGTATGGAGCAGCTCCATCAGGCCTTCTTCAGTGTTCTGCTTTAGTTTCACTGTAGTAAGCTTTTCAAGACTCCTAGGGACCTTGTTTCAGCACCTGTTTCGGTACCAGTATACTGAGTAGAGCCAAGAACCTCAGGGGCAGCTAACAACTTCAGCCCCGTAGGCCTTTTGGAACACTCCAGTGTTGGCTAGAGAAAGGCAACACACGGCACTCTTCCTTGGGAGAGCCAGATTACCTCAGCTCTACACAGCTTTCAGGAACACACTTCTAGACACTCCTCCATGCAATGGATGTAACCTCATTCCCCTAGCTGAACTCTATTGAGAAAAACACTCTGCTTCTAATCCCTTTTCACCTTTTACACTTAGAGTCACGCATCCTCAAGGAGGCGATCGCCTTGCATTCCAAGTACAATTTAAGCACAGTTCTTGGTGTAACACTGCAGGTCTTTGGAGGATGCACAGGCCCCTAAGTCTCCATGTCGCATCCTTTGTTTATGCACTTGGCTGCACGCAAAAATCGGACCTAGAAAAAATTAGAATTAGGGAAAGCCCCAGTGGGTAGCGTGAATCTCTTTTGACTTGTTAGCATCAACATCTCCTTATGCTGCGTGTGAATCTGGAAATGTGAGACTGAGACACAAATCTTGTTTTCCTATTTTGAAAGCTCCACTCATGCAGTCTGGAAGCTACCTGAAAAGCACTGTTGTTACTGTCCTTTTAGTTACTGCCTGCCTGCTTCTGCGAAGAAAATGAGTTCTCCCGATAGAAACCTTGTGCTTCCAAATCCTAGTTGGAAGCTCACCTGCTCTGCTCTATAACTAAAGTGAAAGTCAAGGGGAGCACTAGCCTCGAAGTAAAGCCCTGATTAACCTGGCAAAACGGGAGGCGTGCAGCAGCTCCATGAGGCCTTCATCGCTGTTCTCCTTTAGTTTAACGGTAGTGAGTCCTAGCCTCGAAGTAGGCCCTGATTTGCCTTGCCAAACGGGAGGTATGGAGCAGCTCCATCAGGCCTTCTTCAGTGTTCTGCTTTAGTTTCACTGTAGTAAGCTTTTCAAGACTCCTAGGGACCTTGCTTCAGCACCTGTTTCTGTACCAGTATACTGAGTAGAGCGAAGAACCTCAGGGGCAGCTGAAAACTTCAGCCCCGTAGGCCTTTTGGAACACTGCTGGGTTAGCTAGAGAAAGGCAACACACAGCACTCTTCCTTGGGAGAGCCAGATTACCTCAGCTCTCCACAGGTTTCAGGAACACACTTCTAGACACTCCTCCATGCAATGGATGTAACCTCATTCTCCTAGCATAACTCTACTGAGAAAAACACTCTGCTTCTAATCCCTTTTCACCTTTTACACTTAGAGTCACGCATTCTCAAGGAGGCGATCGCCTTGCATTCCAAGTACAATTTAAGCACAGTTCTTGGTGTAAAACTGCAGGTCTTTGGAGGATGCACAGGCCCCTAAGTCTCCATGTCGCATCCTTTGTTTAGGCACTTGGCTGCACGCAAAAATCGGACCTAGAAAAAATTAGAATTAGGGAAAGCCCCAGTGGGTAGCGTGAATCTCTTTTGACTTGTTAGCATCAACATTTCCTTAAGCTGCGTGTGAATCTGGAAATGTGAGACTGAGACACAAATCTTGATTTCCTATTTTGAAAGCTCCACTCATGCAGTCTCGAAGCTACCTTAAAAGCACTGTTGTTACTGTCCTTTTAGTTACTGCCTGCCTGCTTCTGCGAAGAAAATGAGTTCTCCCGAAAGAAACCTTGTGCTTCCAAATCCTAGTTGGAAGCTCACCTGCTCTGCTCTATAACTAAAGTGAAAGTCAAGGGGAGCACTAGCCTCGAAGTAATGCCCAGATTATCCTGGCAAAACGGGAGGCGTGCAGCAGCTCCATGAGGCCTTCCTCGCTGTTCTCCTTTAGTTTAACGGTAGTGAGTCCTAGCCTCGAAGTAGGCCCTGATTTGCCTTGCCAAACGGGAGGTATGGAGCAGCTCCATCAGGCCTTCTTCAGTGTTCTGCTTTAGTTTCACTGTAGTAAGCTTTTCAAGACTCCTAGGGACCTTGTTTCAGCACCTGTTTCGGTACCAGTATACTGAGTAGAGCCAAGAACCTCAGGGGCAGCTAACAACTTCAGCCCCGTAGGCCTTTTGGAACACTCCAGTGTTGGCTAGAGAAAGGCAACACACGGCACTCTTCCTTTGGAGAGCCAGATTACCTCAGCTCTACACAGGTTTCAGGAACACACTTCTAGACACTCCTCCATGCAATGGATGTAACCTCATTCCCCTAGCTGAACTCTATTGAGAAAAACACTCTGCTTCTAATCCCTTTTCACGTTTTACACTTAGAGTCACGCATCCTCAAGGAGGCGATCGCCTTGCATTCCAAGTACAATTTAAGCACAGTTCTTGGTGTAACACTGCAGGTCTTTGGAGGATGCACAGGCCCCTAAGTCTCCATGTCGCATCCTTTGTTTATGCACTTGGCTGCACGCAAAAATCGGACCTAGAAAAAATTAGAATTAGGGAAAGCCCCAGTGGGTAGCGTGAATCTCTTTTGACTTGTTAGCATCAACATCTCCTTATGCTGCGTGTGAATCTGGAAATGTGAGACTGAGACACAAATCTTGTTTTCCTATTTTGAAAGCTCCACTCATGCAGTCTGGAAGCTACCTGAAAAGCACTGTTGTTACTGTCCTTTTAGTTACTGCCTGCCTGCTTCTGCGAAGAAAATGAGTTCTCCCGATAGAAACCTTGTGCTTCCAAATCCTAGTTGGAAGCTCACCTGCTCTGCTCTATAACTAAAGTGAAAGTCAAGGGGAGCACTAGCCTCGAAGTAAAGCCCTGATTAACCTGGCAAAACGGGAGGCGTGCAGCAGCTCCATGAGGCCTTCATCGCTGTTCTCCTTTAGTTTAACGGTAGTGAGTCCTAGCCTCGAAGTAGGCCCTGATTTGCCTTGCCAAACGGGAGGTATGGAGCAGCTCCATCAGGCCTTCTTCAGTGTTCTGCTTTAGTTTCACTGTAGTAAGCTTTTCAAGACTCCTAGGGACCTTGCTTCAGCACCTGCTTCGGTACCAGTATACTGAGTAGAGCCAAGAACCTCAGGGGCAGTTAACAACTTCAGCCCCGTAGGCCTTTTGGAACACTGCAGGGTTAGCTAGAGAAAGGCAACACACGGCACTCTTCCTTGGGAGAGCCAGATTTCCTCAGCTCTACACAGGTTTCAGGAACACACTTCTAGACTGTCCTCCATGCAATGGTTGTAACCTCATTCCCCTAGCTGAACTCTATTGATAAAAACACTCTGCTTCTTATCCCTTTTCACATTTTTCACATAGTCACGCATCCTCAAGTTGGCGGTCGCCTTGCATTCCAAGTACAATTTAAGCACAGTTCTTGGTGAAACACTGCAGGTCTTTGGAGGATGCACATGTCCCTAAGTCTCCATGTCACATCCTTTTTTTAGGCACTGGGCTGCATGCAGAAAAGTGGTCGTAGAAAAAGGTTGAATAAGGTAAAGCCCCAGTGGGTATCGTGAATCTCTTTTGACTTGTTAGCATCAACATCTCCTTATGCTGCGTGTGAATCTGGAAATGTGAGACTGAGACACAAATTTTGTTTTCCCATTTTGAAAGCTCCACTCATGCAGTCTGGAAGCTACCTGAAAAGCACTCTTGTTACCGTCCTTTTAGTTACTGCCTGCCTGCTTCTGCGAAGAAAATGAGTTCTCCCGAAAGAAACCTTGTGCTTCCAGTTCCTAGTTGGAAGCTCAACTGCTCTCCTCTATAACTAAAGTGAAAGTCAGGGAACACTAGCCTCGAAGTAATGCCCTGATTATCCTGGCAAAACGGGAGGCGTGCAGCAGCTCCATGAGGCCTTCATCGCTGTTCTTTAGTTTAACCGTAGTAAGTTTTCCTAGACTCCTAGAGACCTTGCTTCAGCACCCTTATCGCAATCAGAAAACTGCCTAGAGCCGGGAAGCTCTGGCCCTGCGTGTATGCTGCGTACCAACTTACTATTTGGAGACTGATGGCACAAGGTTTCTTTGCCCATTTGGAAAGCTCTGTTCATGCGGCCTCCTTTATACCTGAAAAGCATTGTTGTTGCCGGGGTTTTAGTCACTGCCTGCACGGTTCTGAGAAAATATTGAGTTTTCCCGTCCGAAACCTTGTGCTTCCACTTCCTACTTGGAAGCTCACCCAGCTCTGCTCTATATCTAAAGTGAAAGTCCACGTGAGCCCTAGCCCCGAAGTAAGGCCCTGATTTGCCTTGCCAAACGGGAGGTATGGAGAAGCTCCATCAGGCCTTCTTCACTGTTCTGCTTTAGTTTCACGGTAGTAAGCTTTTCCACACTTCTAGGGACCTTGTTGCACACCCGTTCTGCTACCATTATACTGAGTAAAGCCAGGAAGCTCAGGGTCAGGTAAGGAACTTCAGCCCCGTAGGCCTTTTGGGACACCCCAGTGTTGGCTAGAGAAAGGCAACACACTGCACTCTTCCTTGAGAGAGCCAGTTTACCTCAGCTCTACACAGGATTAAGGAACACACTTCTAGACTGTCCTCCATTAAATGGATGTAACCTCATTCCCCTAGTTGAACTCTTTTGAGAAGAACACTCTTTTTAATCCCTTTTCCCCTATTACACTTAGAGTCACGCATCCTCAGGAGGTGGTCGGCATGCATTCCAAGTACAATTTAAGCACAGTTCTTGGTATAACACGGCAGGACTTTGGAAGAAGCACAGGCCCCTATATCGCCCTCGCGCATCCTTTGTTTAGGCACTTGACTGCACGCAAAAAAGCGGTCGTAGAAAAAATTAGAATTAGGGAAAGCTCCAGTGGGTATCGTGAATCTCTTTTGACTTGTTAGCATCAACATCTCCTTATGCTGCGTGTGAATCTGGAAATGTGAGACTGAGACACAAATCTTGTTTTCCTATTTTGAAAGCTCCACTCATGCAGTCTGGAAGCTACCTGAAAAGCACTGTTGTTACTGTCCTTTTAGTTACTGCCTGCCTGCTTCTGCGAAGAAAATGAGTTCTCCCGATAGAAACCTTGTGCTTCCAGTTCCTAGTTGGAAGCTCACCTGCTCTGCTCTATAACTAAAGTGAAAGTCAAGGGGAGCACTAGCCTCGAAGTAAAGCCCTGATTAACCTGGCAAAACGGGAGGCGTGCAGCAGCTCCATGAGGCCTTCCTCGCTGTTCTCCTTTAGTTTAACGGTAGTGAGTCCTAGCCTCGAAGTAGGCCCTGATTTGCCTTGCCAAACGGGAGGTATGGAGCAGCTCCATCAGGCCTTCTTCAGTGTTCTGCTTTAGTTTCACTGTAGTAAGCTTTTCAAGACTCCTAGGGACCTTGTTTCAGCACCTGTTTCGGTACCAGTATACTGAGTAGAGCCAAGAACCTCAGGGGCAGCTAACAACTTCAGCCCCGTAGGCCTTTTGGAACACTCCAGTGTTGGCTAGAGAAATGCAACACACGGCACTCTTCCTTGGGAGAGCCAGATTACCTCAGCTC
Source organism: Balaenoptera physalus (assembly GCF_965194825.1). Classification (NCBI taxonomy): domain Eukaryota; kingdom Metazoa; phylum Chordata; class Mammalia; order Artiodactyla; family Balaenopteridae; genus Balaenoptera; species Balaenoptera physalus. The sequence continues at coordinate 42,047,078 of NC_138884.1, read as the reverse complement.
TACACAGGTTTCAGGAACACACTTCTAGACACTCCTCCATGCAATGGATGTAACCTCATTCCCCTAGCTGAACTCTATTGAGAAAAACACTCTGCTTCTAATCCCTTTTCATCTTTTACACTTAGAGTCACGCATCCTCAAGGAGGCGATCGCCTTGCATTCCAAGTACAATTTAAGCACAGTTCTTGGTGTAACACTGCAGGTCTTTGGAGGATGCACAGGCCCCTAAGTCTCCATGTCGCATCCTTTGTTTAGGCACTTGGCTGCACGCAAAAATCGGACCTAGAAAAAATTAGAATTAGGGAAAGCCCCAGTGGGTAGCGTGAATCTCTTTTGACTTGTTAGCATCAACATCTCCTTATGCTGCGTGTGAATCTGGAAATGTGAGACTGAGACACAAATCTTGTTTTCCTATTTTCAAAGCTCCACTCATGCAGTCTCGAAGCTACCTGAAAAGCACTGTTGTTACTGTCCTTTTAGTTACTGCCTGCCTGCTTCTGCGAAGAAAATGAGTTCTCTCGATAGAAACCTTGTGCTTCCAAATCCTAGTTGGAAGCTCACCTGCTCTGCTCTATAACTAAAGTGAAAGTCAAGGGGAGCACTAGCCTCGAAGTAAAGCCCTGATTAACCTGGCAAAATGGGAGGCGTGCAGCAGCTCCATGAGGCCTTCCTCGCTGTTCTCCTTTAGTTTAACGGTAGTGAGTCCTAGCCTCGAAGTAGGCCCTGATTTGCCTTGCCAAACGGGAGGTATGGAGCAGCTCCATCAGGCCTTCTTCAGTGTTCTGCTTTAGTTTCACTGTAGTAAGCTTTTCAAGACTCCTAGGGACCTTGTTTCAGCACCTGTTTCGGTACCAGTATACTGAGTAGAGCCAAGAACCTCAGGGGCAGCTAACAACTTCAGCCCCGTAGGCCTTTTGGAACACTCCAGTGTTGGCTAGAGAAAGGCAACACACGGCACTCTTCCTTGGGAGAGCCAGATTACCTCAGCTCTACACAGGTTTCAGGAACACACTTCTAGACACTCCTCCATGCAATGGATGTAACCTCATTCCCCTAGCTGAACTCTATTGAGAAAAACACTCTGCTTCTAATCCCTTTTCACCTTTTACACTTAGAGTCACGCATCCTCAAGGAGGCGATCGCCTTGCATTCCAAGTACAATTTAAGCACAGTTCTTGGTGTAACACTGCAGGTCTTTGGAGGATGCACAGGCCCCTAAGTCTCCATGTCGCATCCTTTGTTTAGGCACTTGGCTGCACGCAAAAATCGGACCTAGAAAAAATTAGAATTAGGGAAAGCCCCAGTGGGTAGCGTGAATCTCTTTTGACTTGTTAGCATCAACATCTCCTTATGCTGCGTGTGAATCTGGAAATGTGAGACTGAGACACAAATCTTGTTTTCCTATTTTGAAAGCTCCACTCATGCAGTCTGGAAGCTACCTGAAAAGCACTGTTGTTACTGTCCTTTTAGTTACTGCCTGCCTGCTTCTGCGAAGAAAATGAGTTCTCCCGATAGAAACCTTGTGCTTCCAAATCCTAGTTGGAAGCTCACCTGCTCTGCTCTATAACTAAAGTGAAAGTCAAGGGGAGCACTAGCCTCGAAGTAAAGCCCTGATTAACCTGGCAAAACGGGAGGCGTGCAGCAGCTCCATGAGGCCTTCCTCGCTGTTCTCCTTTAGTTTAACGGTAGTGAGTCCTAGCCTCGAAGTAGGCCCTGATTTGCCTTGCCAAACGGGAGGTATGGAGCAGCTCCATCAGGCCTTCTTCAGTGTTCTGCTTTAGTTTCACTGTAGTAAGCTTTTCAAGACTCCTAGGGACCTTGCTTCAGCACCTGTTTCTGTACCAGTATACTGAGTAGAGCGAAGAACCTCAGGGGCAGCTGAAAACTTCAGCCCCGTAGGCCTTTTGGAACACTGCTGGGTTAGCTAGAGAAAGGCAACACACAGCACTCTTCCTTGGGAGAGCCAGATTACCTCAGCTCTCCACAGGTTTCAGGAACACACTTCTAGACACTCCGCCATGCAATGGATGTAACCTCATTCTCCTAGCATAACTCTACTGAGAAAAACACTCTGCTTCTAATCCCTTTTCACCTTTTACACTTAGAGTCACGCATTCTCAAGGAGGCGATCGCCTTGCATTCCAAGTACAATTTAAGCACAGTTCTTGGTGTAACACTGCAGGTCTTTGGAGCATGCACAGGCCCCTAAGTCTCCATGTCGCATCCTTTGTTTAGGCACTTGGCTGCACGCAAAAATCGGACCTAGAAAAAATTAGAATTAGGGAAAGCCCCAGTGGGTAGCGTGAATCTCTTTTGACTTGTTAGCATCAACATTTCCTTAAGCTGCGTGTGAATCTGGAAATGTGAGACTGAGACACAAATCTTGATTTCCTATTTTGAAAGCTCCACTCATGCAGTCTCGAAGCTACCTTAAAAGCACTGTTGTTACTGTCCTTTTAGTTACTGCCTGCCTGCTTCTGCGAAGAAAATGAGTTCTCCCGAAAGAAACCTTGTGCTTCCAAATCCTAGTTGGAAGCTCACCTGCTCTGCTCTATAACTAAAGTGAAAGTCAAGGGGAGCACTAGCCTCGAAGTAATGCCCAGATTATCCTGGCAAAACGGGAGGCGTGCAGCAGCTCCATGAGGCCTTCCTCGCTGTTCTCCTTTAGTTTAACGGTAGTGAGTCCTAGCCTCGAAGTAGGCCCTGATTTGCCTTGCCAAACGGGAGGTATGGAGCAGCTCCATCAGGCCTTCTTCAGTGTTCTGCTTTAGTTTCACTGTAGTAAGCTTTTCAAGACTCCTAGGGACCTTGCTTCAGCACCTGTTTCTGTACCAGTATACTGAGTAGAGCCAAGAACCTCAGGGGCAGCTGAAAACTTCAGCCCCGTAGGCCTTTTGGAACACTGCTGCGTTAGCTAGAGAAAGGCAACACACGGCACTCTTCCTTGGGAGACCCAGAGTACCTCAGCTCTCCACAGGTTTCAGGAACACACTTCTAGACACTCCTCCATGCAATGGATGTAACCTCATTCCCCTAGCATAACTCTACTGAGTAAAACACTCTGCTTCTAATCCCTTTTCACCTTTTACACTTAGAGTTACGCATCCTCAAGGAGGCGATCGCCTTGCATTCCAAGTACAATTTAAGCACAGTTCTTGGTGTAACACTGCAGGTCTTTGGAGGATGCACAGGCCCCTAAGTCTCCATGTCGCATCCTTTGTTTAGGCACTTGGCTGCACGCAAAAATCGGACCTAGAAAAAATTAGAATTAGGGAAAGCCCCAGTGGGTAGCGTGAATCTCTTTTGACTTGTTAGCATCAACATCTCCTTATGCTGCGTGTGAATCTGGAAATGTGAGACTGAGACACAAATCTTGTTTTCCTATTTTGAAAGCTCCACTCATGCAGTCTGGAAGCTACCTGAAAAGCACTGTTGTTACTGTCCTTTTAGTTACTGCCTACCTGCTTCTGCGAAGAAAATGAGTTCTCCCGATAGAAACCTTGTGCTTCCAAATCCTAGTTGGAAGCTCACCTGCTCTGCTCTATAACTAAAGTGAAAGTCAAGGGGAGCACTAGCCTCGAAGTAAAGCCCTGATTAACCTGGCAAAACGGGAGGCGTACAGGGGCTCCATGAGGCCTTCCTCGCTGTTCTCCTTTAGTTTAACGGTAGTGAGTCCTAGCCTCGAAGTAGGCCCTGATTTGCCTTGCCAAACGGGAGGTTTGGAGCAGCTCCATCAGGCCTTCTTCAGTGTTCTGCTTTAGTTTCACTGTAGTAAGCTTTTCAAGACTCCTAGGGACCTTGCTTCAGCACCTGTTTCTGTACCAGTATACTGAGTAGAGCCAAGAACCTCAGGGGCAGCTGAAAACTTCAGCCCCGTAGGCCTTTTGGAACACTGCTGGGTTAGCTAGAGAAAGGCAACACACAGCACTCTTCCTTGGGAGAGCCAGATTACCTCAGCTCTCCACAGGTTTCAGGAACACACTTCTAGACACTCCTCCATGCAATGGATGTAACCTCATTCTCCTAGCATAACTCTACTGAGAAAAACACTCTGCTTCTAATCCCTTTTCACCTTTTACACTTAGAGTCACGCATCCTCAAGGAGGCGATCGCCTTGCATTCCAAGTACAATTTAAGCACAGTTCTTGGTGTAACACTGCAGGTCTTTGGAGGATGCACAGGCCCCTAAGTCTCCATGTCGCATCCTTTGTTTAGGCACTTGGCTGCACGCAAAAATCGGACCTAGAAAAAATTAGAATTAGGGAAAGCCCCAGTGGGTAGCGTGAATCTCTTTTGACTTGTTAGCATCAACATTTCCTTAAGCTGCGTGTGAATCTGGAAATGTGAGACTGAGACACAAATCTTGTTTTCCTATTTTGAAAGCTCCACTCATGCAGTCTCGAAGCTACCTGAAAAGCACTGTTGTTACTGTCCTTTTAGTTACTGCCTGCCTGCTTCTGCGAAGAAAATGAGTTCTCCCGATAGAAACCTTGTGCTTCCAAATCCTAGTTGGAAGCTCACCTGCTCTGCTCTATAACTAAAGTGAAAGTCAAGGGGAGCACTAGCCTCGAAGTAAAGCCCTGATTAACCTGGCAAAACGGGAGGCGTGCAGCAGCTCCATGAGGCCTTCCTCGCTGTTCTCCTTTAGTTTAACGGTAGTGAGTCCTAGCCTCGAAGTAGGCCCTGATTTGCCTTGCCAAACGGGAGGTATGGAGCAGCTCCATCAGGCCTTCTTCAGTGTTCTGCTTTAGTTTCACTGTAGTAAGCTTTTCAAGACTCCTAGGGACCTTGCTTCAGCACCTGTTTCTGTACCAGTATACTGAGTAGAGCCAAGAACCTCAGGGGCAGCTGAAAACTTCAGCCCCGTAGGCCTTTTGGAACACTGCTGGGTTAGCTAGAGAAAGGCAACACACAGCACTCTTCCTTGGGAGAGCCAGATTACCTCAGCTCTCCACAGGTTTCAGGAACACACTTCTAGACACTCCTCCATGCAATGGATGTAACCTCATTCCCCTAGCATAACTCTACTGAGAAAAACACTCTGCTTCTAATCCCTTTTCACCTTTTACACTTAGAGTCACGCATCCTCAAGGAGGCGATCGCCTTGCATTCCAAGTACAATTTAAGCACAGTTCTTGGTGTAACACTGCAGGTCTTTGGATGATGCACAGGCCCCTAAGTCTCCATGTCGCATCCTTTGTTTAGGCACTTGGCTGCACGCAAAAATCGGACCTAGAAAAAATTAGAATTAGGGAAAGCCCCAGTGGGTAGCGTGAATCTCTTTTGACTTGTTAGCATCAACATCTCCTTATGCTGCGTGTGAATCTGGAAATGTGAGACTGAGACACAAATTTTGTTTTCCCATTTTGAAAGCTCCACTCATGCAGTCTGGAAGCTACCTGAAAAGCACTCTTGTTACCGTCCTTTTAGTTACTGCCTGCCTGCTTCTGCGAAGAAAATGAGTTCTCCCGAAAGAAACCTTGTGCTTACAGTTCCTAGTTGGAAGCTCAACTGCTCTCCTCTATAACTAACGTGAAAATCAGGGAACACTAGCCTCGAAGTAATGCCCTGATTATCCTGGCAAAACGGGAGGCGTGCAGCAGCTCCATGAGTCCTTCATCGCTGTTCTTTAGTTTAACCGTAGTAAGTTTTCCTAGACTCCTAGAGACCTTGCTTCAGCACCCCTATCGCAATCAGAAAACTGCCTAGAGCCGGGAAGCTCTGGTCCTGCGTGTATGCTGCGTACCAACTTACTATTTGCAGACTGATGGCACAAGGTTTCTTTGCCCATTTGGAAAGCTCTGTTCATGCGGCCTCCTTTATACCTGAAAAGCATTGTTGTTGCCGGGGTTTTAGTCACTGCCTGCACGGTTCTGAGAAGATATTGAGTTTTCCCGTCCGAAACCTTGTGCTTCCACTTCCTACTTGGAAGCTCACCCTGCTCTGCTCTATATCTAAAGTGAAAGTCCACGTGAGCCCTAGCCCCGAAGTAAGGCCCTGATTTGCCTTGCCAAACGGGAGGTATGGAGAAGCTCCATCAGGCCTTCTTCACTGTTCTGCTTTAGTTTCACGGTAGTAAGCTTTTCCACACTTCTAGGGACCTTGTTGCACACCCGTTCTGCTACCATTATACTGAGTAAAGCCAGGAAGCTCAGGGTCAGGTAAGGAACTTCAGCCCCGTAGGCCTTTTGGGACACCCCAGTGTTGGCTAGAGAAAGGCAACACACTGCACTCTTCCTTGAGAGAGCCAGTTTACCTCAGCTCTACACAGGATTAAGGAACACACTTCTAGACTGTCCTCCATTAAATGGATGTAACCTCACTCCCCTAGTTGAACTCTTTTGAGAAGAACACTCTTTTTAATCCCTTTTCCCCTATTACACTTAGAGTCACGCATCCTCAGGAGGTGGTCGGCTTGCATTCCAAGTACAATTTAAGCACAGTTCTTGGTATAACACGGCAGGACTTTGGAAGAAGCACAGGCCCCTATATCGCCCTCACGAATCCTTTGTTTAGGCACTTGACTGCACGCAAAAAAGCGGTCGTAGAAAAAATTAGAATTAGGGAAAGCTCCAGTGAGTATCGTGAATCTCTTTTGACTTGTTAGCATCAACATCTCCTTATGCTGCGTGTGAATCTGGAAATGTGAGACTGAGACACAAATCTTGTTTTCCTATTTTGAAAGCTCCACTCATGCAGTCTGGAAGCTACCTGAAAAGCACTGTTGTTACTGTCCTTTTAGTTACTGCCTACCTGCTTCTGCGAAGAAAATGAGTTCTCCCGATAGAAACCTTGTGCTTCCAGTTCCTAGTTGGAAGCTCACCTGCTCTGCTCTATAACTAAAGTGAAAGTCAAGGGGAGCACTAGCCTCGAAGTAAAGCCCTGATTAACCTGGCAAAACGGGAGGCGTGCAGCAGCTCCATGAGGCTTTCATCGCTGTTCTCCTTTAGTTTAACGGTAGTGAGTCCTAGCCTCGAAGTAGGCCCTGATTTGCCTTGCCAAACGGGAGGTATGGAGCAGCTCCTTCAGGCCTTCTTCAGTGTTCTGCTTTAGTTTCACTGTAGTAAGCTTTTCAAGACTCCTAAGGACCTTGCTTCAGCACCTGTTTCTGTAGCAGTATACTGAGTAGAGCCAAGAACCTCAGGGGCAGCTGAAAACTTCAGCCCCGTAGGCCTTTTGGAACACTGCTGCGTTAGCTAGAGAAAGGCAACACACGGCACTCTTCCTTGGGAGACCCAGAGTAACTCAGCTCTCCACAGGTTTCAGGAACACACTTCTAGACACTCCTCCATGCAATGGATGTAACCTCATTCCCCTAGCATAACTCTACTGAGTAAAACACTCTGCTTCTAATCCCTTTTCACCTTTTACACTTAGAGTCACGCATCCTCAAGGAGGCGATCGCCTTGCATTCCAAGTACAATTTAAGCACAGTTCTTGGTGTAACACTGCAGGTCTTTGGAGGATGCACAGGCCCCTAAGTCTCCATGTCGCATCCTTTGTTTAGGCACTTGGCTGCAAGCAAAAATCGGACCTAGAAAAAATTAGAATTAGGGAAAGCCCCAGTGGGTAGCGTGAATCTCTTTTGACTTGTTAGCATCAACATCTCCTTATGCTGCGTGTGAATCTGGAAATGTGAGACTGAGACACAAATCTTGTTTTCCTATTTTGAAAGCTCCACTCATGCAGTCTGGAAGCTACCTGAAAAGCACTGTTGTTACTGTCCTTTTAGTTACTGCCTGCCTGCTTCTGCGAAGAAAATGAGTTCTCCCGATAGAAACCTTGTGCTTCCAAATCCTAGTTGGAAGCTCACCTGCTCTGCTCTATAACTAAAGTGAAAGTCAAGGGGAGCAGTAGCCTCGAAGTAAAGCCTTGATTAACCTGGCAAAACGGGAGGCGTGCAGCAGCTCCATGAGGCCTTCATCGCTGTTCTCCTTTAGTTTAACGGTAGTGAGTCCTAGCCTCGAAGTAGGCCCTGATTTGCCTTGCCAAACAGGAGGTATGGAGCAGCTCCATCAGGCCTTCTTCAGTGTTCTGCTTTAGTTTCACTGTAGTAAGCTTTTCAAGACTCCTAGGGACCTTGCTTCAGCACCTGTTTCTGTACCAGTATACTGAGTAGAGCCAAGAACCTCAGGGGCAGCTGAAAACTTCAGCCCCGTAGGCCTTTTGGAACACTGCTGGGTTAGCTAGAGAAAGGCAACACACAGCACTCTTCCTTGGGAGAGCCAGATTACCTCAGCTCTCCACAGGTTTCAGGAACACACTTCTAGACACTCCTCCATGCAATGGATGTAACCTCATTCTCCTAGCATAACTCTACTGAGAAAAACACTCTGCTTCTAATCCCTTTTCACCTTTTACACTTAGAGTCACGCATCCTCAAGGAGGCGATCGCCTTGCATTCCAAGTACAATTTAAGCACAGTTCTTGGTGTAACACTGCAGGTCTTTGGAGGATGCACAGGCCCCTAAGTCTCCATGTCGCATCCTTTGTTTAGGCACTTGGCTGCACGCAAAAATCGGACCTAGAAAAAATTAGAATTAGGGAAAGCCCCAGTGGGTAGCGTGAATCTCTTTTGACTTGTTAGCATCAACATCTCCTTATGCTGCGTGTGAATCTGGAAATGTGAGACTGAGACACAAATCTTGTTTTCCTATTTTGAAAGCTCCACTCATGCAGTCTGGAAGCTACCTGAAAAGCACTGTTGTTACTGTCCTTTTAGTTACTGCCTGCCTGCTTCTGCGAAGAAAATGAATTCTCCCGATAGAAACCTTGTGCTTCCAGTTCCTAGATGGAAGCTCACCTGCTCTGCTCTATAACTAAAGTGAAAGTCAAGGGGAGCACTAGCCTCGAAGTAAAGCCCTGATTAACCTGGCAAAACGGGAGGCGTGCAGCAGCTCCATGAGGCCTTCCTCGCTGTTCTCCTTTAGTTTAACGGTAGTGAGTCCTAGCCTCGAAGTAGGCCCTGATTTGCCTTGCCAAACGGGAGGTATGGAGCAGCTCCATCAGGCCTTCTTCAGTGTTCTGCTTTAGTTTCACTGTAGTAAGCTTTTCAAGACTCCTAGGGACCTTGCTTCAGCACCTGTTTCTGTACCAGTATACTGAGTAGAGCCAAGAACCTCAGGGGCAGCTGAAAACTTCAGCCCCGTAGGCCTTTTGGAACACTGCTGGGTTAGCTAGAGAAAGGCAACACACAGCACTCCTCCTTGGGAGAGCCAGATTACCTCAGCTCTCCACAGGTTTCAGGAACACACTTCTAGACACTCCTCCATGCAATGGATGTAACCTCATTCCCCTAGCATAACTCTACTGAGAAAAACACTCTGCTTCTAATCCCTTTTCACCTTTTACACTTAGAGTCACGCATCCTCAAGGAGGCGATCGCCTTGCATTCCAAGTACAATTTAAGCACAGTTCTTGGTGTAACACTGCAGGTCTTTGGAGGATGCACAGGCCCCTAAGTCTCCATGTCGCATCCTTTGTTTAGGCACTTGGCTGCACGCAAAAATCGGACCTAGAAAAAATTAGAATTAGGGAAAGCCCCAGTGGTTAGCGAGAATCTCTTTTGACTTGTTAGCATCAACATCTCCTTATGCTGCGTGTGAATCTGGAAATGTGAGACTGAGACACAAATCTTGTTTTCCTATTTTGAAAGCTCCACTCATGCAGTCTGGAAGCTACCTGAAAAGCACTGTTGTTACTGTCCTTTTAGTTACTGCCTGCCTGCTTCTGCGAAGAAAATGAATTCTCCCGATAGAAACCTTGTGCTTCCAGTTCCTAGTTGGAAGCTCACCTGCTCTGCTCTATAACTAAAGTGAAAGTCAAGGGGAGCACTAGCCTCGAAGTAAAGCCCTGATTAACCTGGCAAAACGGGAGGCGTGCAGCAGCTCCATGAGGCCTTCCTCGCTGTTCTCCTTTAGTTTAACGGTAGTGAGTCCTAGCCTCGAAGTAGGCCCTGATTTGCCTTGCCAAACGGGAGGTATGGAGCAGCTCCATCAGGCCTTCTTCAGTGTTCTGCTTTAGTTTCACTGTAGTAAGCTTTTCAAGACTCCTAGGGACCTTGCTTCAGCACCTGTTTCTGTACCAGTATACTGAGTAGAGCCAAGAACCTCAGGGGCAGCTGAAAACTTCAGCCCCGTAGGCCTTTTGGAACACTGCTGGGTTAGCTAGAGAAAGGCAACACACAGCACTCCTCCTTGGGAGAGCCAGATTACCTCAGCTCTCCACAGGTTTCAGGAACACACTTCTAGACACTCCTCCATGCAATGGATGTAACCTCATTCCCCTAGCATAACTCTACTGAGAAAAACACTCTGCTTCTAATCCCTTTTCACCTTTTACACTTAGAGTCACGCATCCTCAAGGAGGCGATCGCCTTGCATTCCAAGTACAATTTAAGCACAGTTCTTGGTGTAACACTGCAGGTCTTTGGAGGATGCACAGGCCCCTAAGTCTCCATGTCGCATCCTTTGTTTAGGCACTTGGCTGCACGCAAAAATCGGACCTAGAAAAAATTAGAATTAGGGAAAGCCCCAGTGGTTAGCGAGAATCTCTTTTGACTTGTTAGCATCAACATCTCCTTATGCTGCGTGTGAATCTGGAAATGTGAGACTGAGACACAAATCTTGTTTTCCTATTTTGAAAGCTCCACTCATGCAGTCTGGAAGCTACCTGAAAAGCACTGTTGTTACTGTCCTTTTAGTTACTGCCTGCCTGCTTCTGCGAAGAAAATGAGTTCTCCCGATAGAAACCTTGTGCTTCCAAATCCTAGTTGGAAGCTCACCTGCTCTGCTCTATAACTAAAGTGAAAGTCAAGGGGAGCACTAGCCTCGAAGTAAAGCCCTGATTAACCTGGCAAAACGGGAGGCGTGCAGCAGCTCCATGAGGCCTTCATCGCTGTTCTCCTTTAGTTTAACGGTAGTGAGTCCTAGCCTCGAAGTAGGCCCTGATTTGCCTTGCCAAACGGGAGGTATGGAGCAGCTCCATCAGGCCTTCTTCAGTGTTCTGCTTTAGTTTCACTGTAGTAAGCTTTTCAAGACTCCTAGGGACCTTGCTTCAGCACCTGTTTCGGTACCAGTATACTGAGTAGAGCCAAGAACCTCAGGGGCAGTTAACAACTTCAGCCCCGTAGGCCTTTTGGAACACTGCAGGGTAAGCTAGAGAAAGGCAACACACGGCACTCTTCCTTGGGAGAGCCAGATTTCCTCAGCTCTACACAGGTTTCAGGAACACACTTCTAGACTGTCCTCCATGCAATGGTTGTAACCTCATTCCACTAGCTGAACTCTATTGATAAAAACACTCTGCTTCTTATCCCTTTTCACATTTTTCACATAGTCACGCATCCTCAAGTTGGCGGTCGCCTTGCATTCCAAGTACAATTTAAGCACAGTTCTTGGTGAAACACTGCAGGTCTTTGGAGGATGCACATGTCCCTAAGTCTCCATGTCACATCCTTTTTTTAGGCACTTGGCTGCATGCAGAAAAGTGGTCGTAGAAAAAGGTTGAATAAGGTAAAGCCCCAGTGGGTATCGTGAATCTCTTTTGACTTGTTAGCATCAACATCTTCTTATGCTGCGTGTGAATCTGGAAATGTGAGACTGAGACACAAATTTTGTTTTCCCATTTTGAAAGCTCCACTCATGCAGTCTGGAAGCTACATGAAAAGCACTCTTGTTACCGTCCTTTTAGTTACTGCCTGCCTGCTTCTGCGAAGAAAATGAGTTCTCCCGAAAGAAACCTTGTGCTTCCAGTTCCTAGTTGGAAGCTCAACTGCTCTCCTCTATAACTAAAGTGAAAGTCAGGGAACACTAGCCTCGAAGTAATGCCCTGATTATCCTGGCAAAACGGGAGGCGTGCAGCAGCTCCATGAGGCCTTCATCGCTGTTCTTTAGTTTAACCGTAGTAAGTTTTCCTAGACTCCTAGAGACCTTGCTTCAGCACCCCTATTGCAATCAGAAAACTGCCTAGAGCCGGGAAGCTCTGGTCCTGCGTGTATGCTGCGTACCAACTTACTATTTGCAGACTGATGGCAAAAGGTTTCTTTGCCCATTTGGAAAGCTCTGTTCATGCGGCCTCCTTTATACCTGAAAAGCATTGTTGTTGCCGGGGTTTTAGTCACTGCCTGCACGGTTCTGAGAAGATATTGAGTTTTCCCGTCCGAAACCTTGTGCTTCCACTTCCTACTTGGAAGCTCACCCTGCTCTGCTCTATATCTAAAGTGAAAGTCCACGTGAGCCCTAGCCCCGAAGTAAGGCCCTGATTTGCCTTGCCAAACGGGAGGTATGGAGAAGCTCCATCAGGCCTTCTTCACTGTTCTGCTTTAGTTTCACGGTAGTAAGCTTTTCCACACTTCTAGGGACCTTGTTGCACACCCGTTCTGCTACCATTATACTGAGTAAAGCCAGGAAGCTCAGGGTCAGGTAAGGAACTTCAGCCCCGTAGGCCTTTTGGGACACCCCAGTGTTGGCTAGAGAAAGGCAACACACTGCACACTTCCTTGAGAGAGCCAGTTTACCTCAGCTCTACACAGGATTAAGGAACACACTTCTAGACTGTCCTCCATTAAATGGATGTAACCTCATTCCCCTAGTTGAACTCTTTTGAGAAGAACACTCTTTTTAATCCCTTTTCCCCTATTACACTTAGAGTCACGCATCCTCAGGAGGTGGGCGGCTTGCATTCCAAGTACAATTTAAGCACAGTTCTTGGTATAAAACGGCAGGACTTTGGAAGAAGCACAGGCCCCTATATCGCCCTCGCGCATCCTTTGTTTAGGCACTTGACTGCACGCAAAAAAGCGGTCGTAGAAAAAATTAGAATTAGGGAAAGCTCCAGTGGGTATCGTGAATCTCTTTTGACTTGTTAGCATCAACATCTCCTTATGCTGCGTGTGAATCTGGAAATGTGAGACTGAGACACAAATCTTGTTTTCCTATTTTGAAAGCTCCACTCATGCAGTCTCGAAGCTACCTGAAAAGCACTGTTGTTACTGTCCTTTTAGTTACCGCCTGCCTGCTTCTGCGAAGAAAATGAGTTCTCCCGATAGAAACCTTGTGCTTCCAAATCCTAGTTGGAAGCTCACCTGCTCTGCTCTATAACTAAAGTGAAAGTCAAGGGGAGCACTAGCCTCGAAGTAAAGCCCTGATTAACCTGGCAAAACGGGAGGCGTGCAGCAGCTCCATGAGGCCTTCCTCGCTGTTCTCCTTTAGTTTAACGGTAGTGAGTCCTAGCCTCGAAGTAGGCACTGATTTGCCTTGCCAAACGGGAGGTATGGAGCAGCTCCATCAGGCCTTCTTCAGTGTTCTGCTTTAGTTTCACTGTAGTAAGCTTTTCAAGACTCCTAGGGACCTTGCTTCAGCACCTGTTTCTGTACCAGTATACTGAGTAGAGCCAAGAACCTCAGGGGCAGCTGAAAACTTCAGCCCCGTAGGCCTTTTGGAACACTGCTGGGTTAGCTAGAGAAAGGCAACACACAGCACTCTTCCTTGGGAGAGCCAGATTACCTCAGCTCTCCACAGGTTTCAGGAACACACTTCTAGACACTCCTCCATGCAATGGATGTAACCTCATTCCCCTAGCATAACTCTACTGAGAAAAACACTCTGCTTCTAATCCCTTTTCACCTTTTACACTTAGAGTCACGCATCCTCAAGGAGGCGATCGCCTTGCATTCCAAGTACAATTTAAGCACAGTTCTTGGTGTAACACTGCAGGTCTTTGGAGGATGCACAGGCCCCTAAGTCTCCATGTCGCATCCTTTGTTTAGGCACTTGGCTGCACGCAAAAATCGGACCTAGAAAAAATTAGAATTAGGGAAAGCCCCAGTGGGTAGCGTGAATCTCTTTTGACTTGTTAGCATCAACATCTCCTTATGCTGCGTGTGAATCTGGAAATGTGAGACTGAGACACAAATTTTGTTTTCCCATTTTGAAAGCTCCACTCATGCAGTCTGGAAGCTACCTGAAAAGCACTCTTGTTACCGTCCTTTTAGTTACTGCCTGCCTGCTTCTGCGAAGAAAATGAGTTCTCCCGAAAGAAACCTTGTGCTTCCAGTTCCTAGTTGGAAGCTCAACTGCTCTCCTCTATAACTAAAGTGAAAGTCAGGGAACACTAGCCTCGAAGTAATGCCCTGATTATCCTGGCAAAACGGGAGGCGTGCAGCAGCTCCATGAGGCCTTCATCGCTGTTCTTTAGTTTAACCGTAGTAAGTTTTCCTAGACTCCTAGAGACCTTGCTTCAGCACCCCTATCGCAATCAGAAAACTGCCTAGAGCCGGGAAGCTCTGGTCCTGCGTGTATGCTGCGTACCAACTTACTATTTGGAGACTGATGGCACAAGGTTTCTTTGCCCATTTTGAAAGCTCTGTTCATGCGGCCTCCTTTATACCTGAAAAGCATTGTTGTTGCCGGGGTTTTAGTCACTGCCTGCACGGTTCTGAGAAGATATTGAGTTTTCCCGTCCGAAACCTTGTGCTTCCACTTCCTACTTGGAAGCTCACCCTGCTCTGCTCTATATCTAAAGTGAAAGTCCACGTGAGCCCTAGCCCCGAAGTAAGGCCCTGATTTGCCTTGCCAAACGGGAGGTATGGAGACGCTCCATCAGGCCTTCTTCACTGTTCTGCTTTAGTTTCACGGTAGTAAGCTTTTCCACACTTCTAGGGACCTTGTTGCACACCCGTTCTGCTACCATTATACTGAGTAAAGCCAGGAAGCTCAGGGTCAGGTAAGGAACTTCAGCCCCGTAGGCCTTTTGGGACACCCCAGTGTTGGCTAGAGAAAGGCAACACACTGCACTCTTCCTTGAGAGAGCCAGTTTACCTCAGCTCTACACAGGATTAAGGAACACACTTCTAGACTGTCCTCCATTAAATGGATGTAACCTCATTCCCCTAGTTGAACTCTTTTGAGAAGAACACTCTTTTTAATCCCTTTTCCCCTATTACACTTAGAGTCACGCATCCTCAGGAGGTGGTCGGCTTGCATTCCAAGTACAATTTAAGCACAGTTCTTGGTATAACACGGCAGGACTTTGGAAGAAGCACAGGCCCCTATATCGCCCTCGCGCATCCTTTGTTTAGGCACTTGACTGCACGCAAAAAAGCGGTCGTAGAAAAAATTAGAATTAGGGAAATCTCCAGTGGGTATCGTGAATCTCTTTTGACTTGTTAGCATCACCATGTACTTATGCTGCGTGTCATCTGGAAATGGGAGACTGATGGCCCAAAGATTGTTTCCAACTTTGAAAGCACCACTCATGCAGTCTTGAAACTACCTGAAAAGCACTGCTGTTACCAGGCTCTTAGTTACTGCCGGCTCAGAGAAGAAAATGAATTTTCACCAAAGAAACCTTGTCCTTCCAGTTCCTAGTTGGAAGCTCACCCTGCTCTCCTCTATACCAAAAGTGAAAATCAACGTGAGCAGTTACCTCCAAGTAAGGCCCTAATTATCCTTGCAAATCAGGAGGCATGAGGCAGCTCCATGAGGCCTTCATGGCAGTTCTGCTTTAGTTTAACGGTAGTAAGCTTTCCAAGACTCCTAGGAACCTTGCTTCAGCACACGTTTCGGTATCAGAAAACTGCCTAGAGACAGGAAGCTCTGGTCCTGCGTGGATGCTGCGTATCAACCTAGAAATTGTAGACTGATGGCACAAGCCTTCTTCTCCCATTAGGAAAGCTCCGTTCATGCGGCCTCGAAGCTACCTGAAAAGCATTGTTGTTGTCGGGGTTTTAGTCACTGCCTGCACGGTTCTGAGAAGATATTGAGTTTTCCCGTACGAAACCTTGCGCTTCCAGTTCCTAGTTGGAAGCTCACCCTGCTCTGCTCTATACCTAAAGTGAAAGTCCACGTGAGCCTTAGCCTCGAAGTAAGGTCCTGAATTGCCTTGCCAAAAGGGAGGTATGGAGCAGCTCCATCAGGCCTTCTTCAGTGTTCTGCTTTAGTTTCACTGTTGTAAGCTTTCTAAGACTCCTAGGGACCTTGCTTCAGCACCTGTTTCGGTACCAGTATACTGAGTAGAGCCAAGAACCTCAGGGGCAGCTAAAAACTTCAGCCCCGTAGGCCTTTTGGAACACTGCTGGGTTAGCTAGAGAAAGGCAACACACGGCACTCTTCCTTGGGAGAGCCAGATTACCTCAGCTCTACACAGGTTTCAGGAACACACTTCTAGACACTCCTCCATGCAATGGATGTAACCTCATTCCCATAGCTGAACTCTATTGAGAAAAACACTCTGCTTCTAATCCCTTTTCACCTTTTACACTAAGAGTCACGCATCCTCAAGGAGGCGATCGCCTTGCATTCCAAGTACAATTTAAGCACAGTTCTTGGTGTAACACTGCAGGTCTTTGGAGGATGCACAGGCCCCTATGTCTCCATGTCGCATCCTTTGTTTAGGCACTTGGCTGCATGCAGAAAAGTGGTCGTAGAAACAGGTTGAATAAGGGAAAGCCCCAGTGGGTATCGTGAATCTTTTTGACTTGTTAGCATCAACATGTCCTTATGCTGCGTGTCAATCTGGAAATGGGAGACTGATGGCACAAAGATTGTTTTCCAACTTTGAAAGCTCCACTCATGCAGTCTTGAAGCTACTTGAAAAGCACTCTTGTTACCGTCCTTTTACTTACTGCCTGCCTGCTTCTGCGTAGAAAATGAGTTCTCCCGAAAGAAACCTTGTGCTTCCGGTTCCTAGTTGGAAGCTCACCTGCTCTGCTCTATAACTGAAGTGAAAGTCAAGGGGAGCACTAGCCTCGAAGTAATGCCCTGATTATCCTGGCGAAAGAGGAGGCGTGCAGCAGCTCCATGAGGCCTTCATCGCTGTTCTCCTTTAGTTTAATGGTCGTATGTTTTCCAAGACTCCTAGAGACCTTGCTTCAGCACCCATATCGGAATCAGAAAACTGCCTAGAGTCGGGAAGCTCTGGTCATGCGTGTATGCTGCGTACCAACTTACTATTTGGAGACTGATGGCACAAGGCTTCTTTGCCCATTTGGAAAGCTCTGTTCATGCGGCCTCCTTTATACCTGAAAAGCATTGTTGTTGCAGGGGTTTTAGTCACTGCCTGCATGGTTTTGAGAAGATATTGAGTTTTCTCGTACGAAACCTTGCGCTTCCAGTTCCTAGCTGGAAGCTCACCCTGCTCTGCTCTATACCTAAAGTGAAAGTCCACGTGAGCCTTAGCCTCGAAGTAAGGCCCTGAATTGCCTTGCCAAAAGGGAGGTATGGAGCAGCTCCATCAGGCCTTCTTCAGTGTTCTGCTTTAGTTTCACTGTAGTAAGCTTTTCAAGACTCCTAGGGACCTTGCTTCAGCACCTGCTTCGGTACCAGTATACTGAGTAGAGCCAAGAACCTCAGGGGCAGTTAACAACTTCAGCCCCGTAGGCCTTTTGGAACACTGCAGGGTTAGCTAGAGAAAGGCAACACACGGCACTCTTCCTTAGGAGAGCCAGATTACCTCAGCTCTACACAGGTTTCAGGAACACACTTCTAGACACTCCTCCATGCAATGGATGTAACCTCATTCCCCTAGCTGAACTCTATTGAGAAAAACACTCTGCTTCTAATCCCTTTTCACCTTTTACACTTAGAGTCACGCATCCTCAAGGAGGCGATCGCCTTGCATTCCAAGTACAATTTAAGCACAGTTCTTGGTGTAACACTGCAGGTCTTTGGAGGATGCACAGGCCCCTAAGTCTCCATGTCGCATCCTTTGTTTAGGCACTTGGCTGCACGCAAAAATCGGACCTAGAAAAAATTAGAATTAGGGAAAGCCCCAGTGGGTAGCGTGAATCTCTTTTGACTTGTTAGCATCAACATCTCCTTATGCTGCGTGTGAATCTGGAAATGTGAGACTGAGACACAAATCTTGTTTTCCTATTTTGAAAGCTCCACTCATGCAGTCTGGAAGCTACCTGAAAAGCACTGTTGTTACTGTCCTTTTAGTTACTGCCTGCCTGCTTCTGCGAAGAAAATGAGTTCTCCCGATAGAAACCTTGTGCTTCCAAATCCTAGTTGAAAGCTCACCTGCTCTGCTCTATAACTAAAGTGAAAGTCAAGGGGAGCACTAGCCTCGAAGTAAAGCCCTGATTAACCTGGCAAAACGGGAGGCGTGCGGCAGCTCCATGAGGCCTTCATAGCTGTTCTCCTTTAGTTTAACGGTAGTGAGTCCTAGCCTCGAAGTAGGCCCTGATTTGCCTTGCCAAACGGGAGGTATGGAGCAGCTCCATCAGGCCTTCTTCAGTGTTCTGCTTTAGTTTCACTGTAGTAAGATTTTTAAGACTCCTAGGGACCTTGCTTCAGCACCTGTTTCGGTACCAGTATACTGAGTAGAGCCAAGAACCTCATGGGCAGCTAAAAACTTCAGCCCCGTAGGCCTTTTGGAACACTGCTGGGTTAGCTAGAGAAAGGCAACACACGGCACTCTTCCTTGGGAGAGCCAGATTACCTCTGCTCTACAGAGGTTTCAGGAACACACTTCTAGACACTCCTCCATGCAATGGATGTAACCTCATTCCCATAGCTGAACTCTATTGAGAAAAACACTCTGCTTCTAATCCCTTTTCACCTTTTACACTTAGAGTCACGCATCCTCAAGGAGGCGATCGCCTTGCATTCCAAGTACAATTTAAGCACAGTTCTTGGTGTAACACTGCAGGTCTTTGGAGGATGCACAGGCCCCTATGTCTCCATGTCGCATCCTTTGTTTAGGCACTTGGCTGCATGCAGAAAAGTGGTCGTAGAAACAGGTTGAATAAGGGAAAGCCCCAATGGGTATCGTGAATCTTTTTGACTTGTTAGCATCAACATGTCCTTATGCTGCGTGTCAATCTGGAAATGGGAGACTGATGGCACAAAGATTGTTTTCCAACTTTGAAAGCTCCACTCATGCAGTCTTGAAGCTACTTGAAAAGCACTCTTGTTACCGTCCTTTTACTTACTGCCTGCCTGCTTCTGCGAAGAAAATGAGTTCTCCCGAAAGAAACCTTGTGCTTCCGGTTCCTAGTTGGAAGCTCACCTGCTCTGCTCTATAACTGAAGTGAAAGTCAAGGGGAGCACTAGCCTCGAAGTAATGCCCTGATTATCCTGGCGAAAGAGGAGGCGTGCAGCAGCTCCATGAGGCCTTCATCGCTGTTCTCCTTTAGTTTAATGGTAGTATGTTTTCCAAGACTCCTAGAGACCTTGCTTCAGCACCCATATCGGAATCAGAAAACTGCCTAGAGTCGGGAAGCTCTGGTCCTGCGTGTATGCTGCGTACCAACTTACTATTTGGAGACTGATGGCACAAGCCTTCCTCTCCCATTAGGAAAGCTCCGTTCATGCGGCCTCGAAGCTACCTGAAAAGCATTGTTGTTGTCGGGGTTTTAGTCACTGCCTGCACGGTTCTGAGAAGATATTGAGTTTTCCCGTACGAAACCTTGCGCTTCCAGTTCCTAGTTGGAAGCTCACCCTGCTCTGCTCTATACCTAAAGTGAAAGTCCACGTGAGCCTTAGCCTCGAAGTAAGGCCCTGAATTGCCTTGCCAAAAGGGAGGTATGGAGCAGCTCCATCAGGCCTTCTTCAGTGTTCTGCTTTAGTTTCACTGTTGTAAGCTTTCTAAGACTCCTAGGGACCTTGCTTCAGCACCTGTTTCGGTACCAGTATACTGAGTAGAGCCAAGAACCTCAGGGGCAGCTAAAAACTTCAGCCCCGTAGGCCTTTTGGAACACTGCTGGGTTAGCTAGAGAAAGGCAACACACGGCACTCTTCCTTGGGAGAGCCAGATTACCTCAGCTCTACACAGGTTTCAGGAACACACTTCTAGACACTCCTCCATGCAATGGATGTAACCTCATTCCCATAGCTGAACTCTATTGAGAAAAACACTCTGCTTCTAATCCCTTTTCACCTTTTACACTAAGAGTCACGCATCCTCAAGGAGGCGATCGCCTTGCATTCCAAGTACAATTTAAGCACAGTTCTTGGTGTAACACTGCAGGTCTTTGGAGGATGCACAGGCCCCTATGTCTCCATGTCGCATCCTTTGTTTAGGCACTTGGCTGCATGCAGAAAAGTGGTCGTAGAAACAGGTTGAATAAGGGAAAGCCCCAGTGGGTATCGTGAATCTTTTTGACTTGTTAGCATCAACATGTCCTTATGCTGCGTGTCAATCTGGAAATGGGAGACTGATGGCACAAAGATTGTTTTCCAACTTTGAAAGCTCCACTCATGCAGTCTTGAAGCTACTTGAAAAGCACTCTTGTTACCGTCCTTTTACTTACTGCCTGCCTGCTTCTGCGTAGAAAATGAGTTCTCCCGAAAGAAACCTTGTGCTTCCGGTTCCTAGTTGGAAGCTCACCTGCTCTGCTCTATAACTGAAGTGAAAGTCAAGGGGAGCACTAGCCTCGAAGTAATGCCCTGATTATCCTGGCGAAAGAGGAGGCGTGCAGCAGCTCCATGAGGCCTTCATCGCTGTTCTCCTTTAGTTTAATGGTCGTATGTTTTCCAAGACTCCTAGAGACCTTGCTTCAGCACCCATATCGGAATCAGAAAACTGCCTAGAGTCGGGAAGCTCTGGTCATGCGTGTATGCTGCGTACCAACTTACTATTTGGAGACTGATGGCACAAGGCTTCTTTGCCCATTTGGAAAGCTCTGTTCATGCGGCCTCCTTTATACCTGAAAAGCATTGTTGTTGCCGGGGTTTTAGTCACTGCCTGCATGGTTTTGAGAAGATATTGAGTTTTCTCGTACGAAACCTTGCGCTTCCAGTTCCTAGTTGGAAGCTCACCCTGCTCTGCTCTATACCTAAAGTGAAAGTCCACGTGAGCCTTAGCCTCGAAGTAAGGCCCTGAATTGCCTTGCCAAAAGGGAGGTATGGAGCAGCTCCATCAGGCCTTCTTCAGTGTTCTGCTTTAGTTTCACTGTAGTAAGCTTTTCAAGACTCCTAGGGACCTTGCTTCAGCACCTGCTTCGGTACCAGTATACTGAGTAGAGCCAAGAACCTCAGGGGCAGTTAACAACTTCAGCCCCGTAGGCCTTTTGGAACACTGCAGGGTTAGCTAGAGAAAGGCAACACACGGCACTCTTCCTTAGGAGAGCCAGATTACCTCAGCTCTACACAGGTTTCAGGAACACACTTCTAGACACTCCTCCATGCAATGGATGTAACCTCATTCCCCTAGCTGAACTCTATTGAGAAAAACACTCTGCTTCTAATCCCTTTTCTCCTTTTACACTTAGAGTCACGCATCCTCAAGGAGGCGATCGCCTTGCATTCCAAGTACAATTTAAGCACAGTTCTTGGTGTAACACTGCAGGTCTTTGGAGGATGCACAGGCCCCTAAGTCTCCATGTCGCATCCTTTGTTTAGGCACTTGGCTGCACGCAAAAATCGGACCTAGAAAAAATTAGAATTAGGGAAAGCCCCAGTGGGTAGCGTGAATCTCTTTTGACTTGTTAGCATCAACATCTCCTTATGCTGCGTGTGAATCTGGAAATGTGAAACTGAGACACAAATCTTGTTTTCCTATTTTGAAAGCTCCACTCATGCAGTCTGGAAGCTACCTGAAAAGCACTGTTGTTACTGTCCTTTTAGTTACCGCCTGCCTGCTTCTGCGAAGAAAATGAGTTTTCCGATAGAAACCTTGTGCTTCCAAATCCTAGTTGGAAGCTCACCTGCTCTGCTCTATAACTAAAGTGAAAGTCAAGGGGAGCACTAGCCTCGAAGTAAAGCCCTGATTAACCTGGCAAAACGGGAGGCGTGCAGCAGCTCCATGAGGCCTTCCTCGCTGTTCTCCTTTAGTTTAACGGTAGTGAGTCCTAGCCTCGAAGTAGGCCCTGATTTGCCTTGCCAAACGGG
This sequence comes from Balaenoptera physalus, assembly GCF_965194825.1. NCBI lineage: Eukaryota > Metazoa > Chordata > Mammalia > Artiodactyla > Balaenopteridae > Balaenoptera > Balaenoptera physalus. The sequence goes on along the minus strand of NC_138884.1, from coordinate 42,025,245 downwards.
AGGTATGGAGCAGCTCCATCAGGCCTTCTTCAGTGTTCTGCTTTAGTTTCACTGTAGTAAGCTTTTCAAGACTCCTAGGGACCTTGCTTCAGCACCTTCTTCGGTACCAGTATACTGAGTAGAGCCAAGAACCTCAGGGGCAGTTAACAACTTCAGCCCCGTAGGCCTTTTGGAACACTGCAGGGTTAGCTAGAGAAAGGCAACACACGGCACTCTTCCTTTGGAGAGCCAGATTACCTCAGCTCTACACAGCTTTCAGGAACACACTTCTAGACACTCCTCCATGCAATGGATGTAACCTCATTCCCCTAGCTGAACTCTACTGAGAAAAAAACTCTGCTTCTAATCCCTTTTCACCTTTTACACTTAGAGTCACGCATCCTCAAGGAGGCAGTCGCCTTGCATTCCAAGTACAATTTAAGCACAGTTCTTGGTGTAACACTGCAGGTCTTTGGAAGATGCACAGGCCCCTAAGTTTCCTGGCGCATCCTTTGTTTAGGCACTTGGCTGCACGCAAAAATCGGACCTAGAAAAAATTAGAATTAGGGAAAGCCCCAGTGGGTAGCGTGAATCTCTTTTGACTTGTTAGCATCAACATCTCCTTATGCTGCGTGTGAATCTGGAAATGTGAGACTGAGACACAAATCTTGTTTTCCTATTTTGAAAGCTCCACTCATGCAGTCTGGAAGCTACCTGAAAAGCACTGTTGTTACTGTCCTTTTAGTTACCGCCTGCCTGCTTCTGCGAAGAAAATGAGTTTTCCGATAGAAACCTTGTGCTTCCAAATCCTAGTTGGAAGCTCACCTGCTCTGCTCTATAACTAAAGTGAAAGTCAAGGGGAGCACTAGCCTCGAAGTAAAGCCCTGATTAACCTGGCAAAACGGGAGGCGTGCAGCAGCTCCATGAGGCCTTCCTCGCTGTTCTCCTTTAGTTTAACGGTAGTGAGTCCTAGCCTCGAAGTAGGCCCTGATTTGCCTTGCCAAACGGGAGGTATGGAGCAGCTCCATCAGGCCTTCTTCAGTGTTCTGCTTTAGTTTCACTGTAGTAAGCTTTTCAAGACTCCTAGGGACCTTGTTTCAGCACCTGTTTCGGTACCACTATACTGAGTAGAGCCAAGAACCTCAGGGGCAGCTAACAACTTCAGCCCCGTAGGCCTTTTGGAACACTGCTGGGTTAGCTAGAGAAAGGCAACACACGGCACTCTTCCTTGGGAGAGCCAGATTACCTCAGCTCTACACAGGTTTCAGGAACACACTTCTAGACACTCCTCCATGCAATGGATGTAACCTCATTCCCATAGCTGAACTCTATTGAGAAAAACACTCTGCTTCTAATCCCTTTTCACCTTTTACACTAAGAGTCACGCATCCTCAAGGAGGCGATCGCCTTGCATTCCAAGTACAATTTAAGCACAGTTCTTGGTGTAACACTGCAGGTCTTTGGAGGATGCACAGGCCCCTATGTCTCCATGTCGCATCCTTTGTTTAGGCACTTGGCTGCATGCAGAAAAGTGGTCGTAGAAACAGGTTGAATAAGGGAAAGCCCCAGTGGGTATCGTGAATCTTTTTGACTTGTTAGCATCAACATGTCCTTATGCTGCGTGTCAATCTGGAAATGGGAGACTGATGGCACAAAGATTGTTTTCCAACTTTGAAAGCTCCACTCATGCAGTCTTGAAGCTACTTGAAAAGCACTCTTGTTACCGTCCTTTTACTTACTGCCTGCCTGCTTCTGCGTAGAAAATGAGTTCTCCCGAAAGAAACCTTGTGCTTCCGGTTCCTAGTTGGAAGCTCACCTGCTCTGCTCTATAACTGAAGTGAAAGTCAAGGGGAGCACTAGCCTCGAAGTAATGCCCTGATTATCCTGGCGAAAGAGGAGGCGTGCAGCAGCTCCATGAGGCCTTCATCGCTGTTCTCCTTTAGTTTAATGGTCGTATGTTTTCCAAGACTCCTAGAGACCTTGCTTCAGCACCCATATCGGAATCAGAAAACTGCCTAGAGTCGGGAAGCTCTGGTCATGCGTGTATGCTGCGTACCAACTTACTATTTGGAGACTGATGGCACAAGGCTTCTTTGCCCATTTGGAAAGCTCTGTTCATGCGGCCTCCTTTATACCTGAAAAGCATTGTTGTTGCAGGGGTTTTAGTCATTGCCTGCATGGTTTTGAGAAGATATTGAGTTTTCTCGTACGAAACCTTGCGCTTCCAGTTCCTAGCTGGAAGCTCACCCTGCTCTGCTCTATACCTAAAGTGAAAGTCCACGTGAGCCTTAGCCTCGAAGTAAGGCCCTGAATTGCCTTGCCAAAAGGGAGGTATGGAGCAGCTCCATCAGGCCTTCTTCAGTGTTCTGCTTTAGTTTCACTGTAGTAAGCTTTTCAAGACTCCTAGGGACCTTGCTTCAGCACCTGCTTCGGTACCAGTATACTGAGTAGAGCCAAGAACCTCAGGGGCAGTTAACAACTTCAGCCCCGTAGGCCTTTTGGAACACTGCAGGGTTAGCTAGAGAAAGGCAACACACGGCACTCTTCCTTAGGAGAGCCAGATTACCTCAGCTCTACACAGGTTTCAGGAACACACTTCTAGACACTCCTCCATGCAATGGATGTAACCTCATTCCCCTAGCTGAACTCTATTGAGAAAAACACTCTGCTTCTAATCCCTTTTCACCTTTTACACTTAGAGTCACGCATCCTCAAGGAGGCGATCGCCTTGCATTCCAAGTACAATTTAAGCACAGTTCTTGGTGTAACACTGCAGGTCTTTGGAGGATGCACAGGCCCCTAAGTCTCCATGTCGCATCCTTTGTTTAGGCACTTGGCTGCACGCAAAAATCGGACCTAGAAAAAATTAGAATTAGGGAAAGCCCCAGTGGGTAGCGTGAATCTCTTTTGACTTGTTAGCATCAACATCTCCTTATGCTGCGTGTGAATCTGGAAATGTGAGACTGAGACACAAATCTTGTTTTCCTATTTTGAAAGCTCCACTCATGCAGTCTGGAAGCTACCTGAAAAGCACTGTTGTTACTGTCCTTTTAGTTACTGCCTGCCTGCTTCTGCGAAGAAAATGAGTTCTCCCGATAGAAACCTTGTGCTTCCAAATCCTAGTTGGAAGCTCACCTGCTCTGCTCTATAACTAAAGTGAAAGTCAAGGGGAGCACTAGCCTCGAAGTAAAGCCCTGATTAACCTGGCAAAACGGGAGGCGTGCGGCAGCTCCATGAGGCCTTCATCGCTGTTCTCCTTTAGTTTAACGGTAGTGAGTCCTAGCCTCGAAGTAGGCCCTGATTTGCCTTGCCAAACGGGAGGTATGGAGCAGCTCCATCAGGCCTTCTTCAGTGTTCTGCTTTAGTTTCACTGTAGTAAGATTTTTAAGACTCCTAGGGACCTTGCTTCAGCACCTGTTTCGGTACCAGTATACTGAGTAGAGCCAAGAACCTCAGGGGCAGCTAAAAACTTCAGCCCCGTAGGCCTTTTGGAACACTGCTGGGTTAGCTAGAGAAAGGCAACACACGGCACTCTTCCTTGGGAGAGCCAGATTACCTCTGCTCTACACAGGTTTCAGGAACACACTTCTAGACACTCCTCCATGCAATGGATGTAACCTCATTCCCATAGCTGAACTCTATTGAGAAAAACACTCTGCTTCTAATCCCTTTTCACCTTTTACACTTAGAGTCACGCATCCTCAAGGAGGCGATCGCCTTGCATTCCAAGTACAATTTAAGCACAGTTCTTGGTGTAACACTGCAGGTCTTTGGAGGATGCACAGGCCCCTATGTCTCCATGTCGCATCCTTTGTTTAGGCACTTGGCTGCATGCAGAAAAGTGGTCGTAGAAACAGGTTGAATAAGGGAAAGCCCCAGTGGGTATCGTGAATCTTTTTGACTTGTTAGCATCAACATGTCCTTATGCTGCGTGTCAATCTGGAAATGGGAGACTGATGGCACAAAGATTGTTTTCCAACTTTGAAAGCTCCACTCATGCAGTCTTGAAGCTACTTGAAAAGCACTCTTGTTACCGTCCTTTTACTTACTGCCTGCCTGCTTCTGCGTAGAAAATGAGTTCTCCCGAAAGAAACCTTGTGCTTCCGGTTCCTAGTTGGAAGCTCACCTGCTCTGCTCTATAACTGAAGTGAAAGTCAAGGGGAGCACTAGCCTCGAAGTAATGCCCTGATTATCCTGGCGAAAGAGGAGGCGTGCAGCAGCTCCATGAGGCCTTCATCGCTGTTCTCCTTTAGTTTAATGGTAGTATGTTTTCCAAGACTCCTAGAGACCTTGCTTCAGCACCCATATCGGAATCAGAAAACTGCCTAGAGTCGGGAAGCTCTGGTCCTGCGTGTATGCTGCGTACCAACTTACTATTTGGAGACTGATGGCACAAGGCTTCTTTGCCCATTTGGAAAGCTCTGTTCATGCGGCATCCTTTATACCTGAAAAGCATTGTTGTTGCCGGGGTTTTAGTCACTGCCTGCATGGTTTTGAGAAGATATTGAGTTTTCTCGTACGAAACCTTGCGCTTCCAGTTCCTAGTTGGAAGCTCACCCTGCTCTGCTCTATACCTAAAGTGAAAGTCCACGTGAGCCTTAGCCTCGAAGTAAGGCCCTGAATTGCCTTGCCAAAAGGGAGGTATGGAGCAGCTCCATCAGGCCTTCTTCAGTGTTCTGCTTTAGTTTCACTGTAGTAAGCTTTTCAAGACTCCTAGGGACCTTGTTTCAGCACCTGTTTCGGTACCAGTATACTGAGTAGAGCTAAGAACCTCAGGGGCAGCTAACAACTTCAGCCCCGTAGGCCTTTTGGAACACTCCAGTGTTGGCTAGAGAAAGGCAACACACGGCACTCTTCCTTGGGAGAGCCAGATTACCTCAGCTCTACACAGGTTTCAGGAACACACTTCTAGACACTCCTCCATGCAATGGATGTAACCTCATTCCCCTAGCTGAACTCTATTGAGAAAAACACTCTGCTTCTAATCCCTTTTCTCCTTTTACACTTAGAGTCACGCATCCTCAAGGAGGCGATCGCCTTGCATTCCAAGTACAATTTAAGCACAGTTCTTGGTGTAACACTGCAGGTCTTTGGAGGATGCACAGGCCCCTAAGTCTCCATGTCGCATCCTTTGTTTAGGCACTTGGCTGCACGCAAAAATCGGACCTAGAAAAAATTAGAATTAGGGAAAGCCCCAGTGGGTAGCGTGAATCTCTTTTGACTTGTTAGCATCAACATCTCCTTATGCTGCGTGTGAATCTGGAAATGTGAGACTGAGACACAAATCTTGTTTTCCTATTTTGAAAGCTCCACTCATGCAGTCTGGAAGCTACCTGAAAAGCACTGTTGTTACTGTCCTTTTAGTTACCGCCTGCCTGCTTCTGCGAAGAAAATGAGTTTTCCGATAGAAACCTTGTGCTTCCAAATCCTAGTTGGAAGTTCACCTGCTCTGCTCTATAACTAAAGTGAAAGTCAAGGGGAGCACTAGCCTCGAAGTAAAGCCCTGATTAACCTGGCAAAACGGGAGGCGTGCAGCAGCTCCATGAGGCCTTCCTCGCTGTTCTCCTTTAGTTTAACGGTAGTGAGTCCTAGCCTCGAAGTAGGCCCTGATTTGCCTTGCCAAACGGGAGGTATGGAGCAGCTCCATCAGGCCTTCTTCAGTGTTCTGCTTTAGTTTCACTGTAGTAAGCTTTTCAAGACTCCTAGGGACCTTGCTTCAGCACCTGCTTCGGTACCAGTATACTGAGTAGAGCCAAGAACCTCAGGGGCAGTTAACAACTTCAGCCCCGTAGGCCTTTTGGAACACTGCAGGGTTAGCTAGAGAAAGGCAACACACGGCACTCTTCCTTGGGAGAGCCAGATTACCTCAGCTCTACACAGCTTTCAGGAACACACTTCTAGACACTCCTCCATGCAATGGATGTAACCTCATTCCCCTAGCTGAACTCTACTGAGAAAAAAACTCTGCTTCTAATCCCTTTTCACCTTTTACACTTAGAGTCACGCATCCTCAAGGAGGCAGTCGCCTTGCATTCCAAGTACAATTTAAGCACAGTTCTTGGTGTAACACTGCAGGTCTTTGGAAGATGCACAGGCCCCTAAGTTTCCTGGCGCATCCTTTGTTTAGGCACTTGGCTGCACGCAAAAATCGGACCTAGAAAAAATTAGAATTAGGGAAAGCCCCAGTGGGTAGCGTGAATCTCTTTTGACTTGTTAGCATCAACATCTCCTTATGCTGCGTGTGAATCTGGAAATGTGAGACTGAGACACAAATCTTGTTTTCCTATTTTGAAAGCTCCACTCATGCAGTCTGGAAGCTACCTGAAAAGCACTGTTGTTACTGTCCTTTTAGTTACCGCCTGCCTGCTTCTGCGAAGAAAATGAGTTTTCCGATAGAAACCTTGTGCTTCCAAATCCTAGTTGGAAGCTCACCTGCTCTGCTCTATAACTAAAGTGAAAGTCAAGGGGAGCACTAGCCTCGAAGTAAAGCCCTGATTAACCTGGCAAAACGGGAGGCGTGCAGCAGCTCCATGAGGCCTTCCTCGCTGTTCTCCTTTAGTTTAACGGTAGTGAGTCCTAGCCTCGAAGTAGGCCCTGATTTGACTTGCCAAACGGGAGGTATGGAGCAGCTCCATCAGGCCTTCTTCAGTGTTCTGCTTTAGTTTCACTGTAGTAAGCTTTTCAAGACTCCTAGGGACCTTGCTTCAGCACCTGCTTCGGTACCAGTATACTGAGTAGAGCCAAGAACCTCAGGGGCAGTTAACAACTTCAGCCCCGTAGGCCTTTTGGAACACTGCAGGGTTAGCTAGAGAAAGGCAACACACGGCACTCTTCCTTGGGAGAGCCAGATTACCTCAGCTCTACACAGCTTTCAGGAACACACTTCTAGACCCTCCTCCATGCAATGGATGTAACCTCATTCCCCTAGCTGAACTCTACTGAGAAAAAAACTCTGCTTCTAATCCCTTTTCACCTTTTACACTTAGAGTCACGCATCCTCAAGGAGGCAGTCGCCTTGCATTCCAAGTACAATTTAAGCACAGTTCTTGGTGTAACACTGCAGGTCTTTGGAAGATGCACAGGCCCCTAAGTTTCCTGGCGCATCCTTTGTTTAGGCACTTGGCTGCACGCAAAAATCGGACCTAGAAAAAATTAGAATTAGGGAAAGCCCCAGTGGGTAGCGTGAATCTCTTTTGACTTGTTAGCATCAACATCTCCTTATGCTGCGTGTGAATCTGGAAATGTGAGACTGAGACACAAATTTTGTTTTCCCATTTTGAAAGCTCCACTCATGCAGTCTGGAAGCTACCTGAAAAGCACTCTTGTTACCGTCCTTTTAGTTACTGCCTGCCTGCTTCTGCGAAGAAAATGAGTTCTCCCGAAAGAAACCTTGTGCTTCCAGTTCCTAGTTGGAAGCTCAACTGCTCTCCTCTATAACTAAAGTGAAAGTCAGGGAACACTAGCCTCGAAGTAATGCCCTGATTATCCTGGCAAAACGGGAGGCGTGCAGCAGCTCCATGAGGCCTTCATCGCTGTTCTTTAGTTTAACCGTAGTAAGTTTTCCTAGACTCCTAGAGACCTTGCTTCAGCACCCCTATCGCAATCAGAAAACTGCCTAGAGCCGGGAAGCTCTGGTCCTGCGTGTATGCTGCGTACCAACTTACTATTTGCAGACTGATGGCACAAGGTTTCTTTGCCCATTTGGAAAGCTCTGTTCATGCGGCCTCCTTTATACCTGAAAAGCATTGTTGTTGCCGGGGTTTTAGTCACTGCCTGCACGGTTCTGAGAAGATATTGAGTTTTCCCGTCCGAAACCTTGTGCTTCCACTTCCTACTTGGAAGCTCACCCTGCTCTGCTCTATATCTAAAGTGAAAGTCCACGTGAGCCCTAGCCCCGAAGTAAGGCCCTGATTTGCCTTGCCAAACGGGAGGTATGGAGAAGCTCCATCAGGCCTTCTTCACTGTTCTGCTTTAGTTTCACGGTAGTAAGCTTTTCCACACTTCTAGGGACCTTGTTGCACACCCGTTCTGCTACCATTATACTGAGTAAAGCCAGGAAGCTCAGGGTCAGGTAAGGAACTTCAGCCCCGTAGGCCTTTTGGGACACCCCAGTGTTGGCTAGAGAAAGGCAACACACTGCACTCTTCCTTGAGAGAGCCAGTTTACCTCAGCTCTACACAGGATTAAGGAACACACTTCTAGACTGTCCTCCATTAAATGGATGTAACCTCATTCCCCTAGTTGAACTCTTTTGAGAAGAACACTCTTTTTAATCCCTTTTCCCCTATTACACTTAGAGTCACGCATCCTCAGGAGGTGGTCGGCTTGCATTCCAAGTACAATTTAAGCACAGTTCTTGGTATAACACGGCAGGACTTTGGAAGAAGCACAGGCCCCTATATCGCCCTCGCGCATCCTTTGTTTAGGCACTTGACTGCACGCAAAAAAGCGGTCGTAGAAAAAATTAGAATTAGGGAAAGCTCCAGTGGGTATCGTGAATCTCTTTTGACTTGTTAGCATCAACATCTCCTTATGCTGGTGTGAATCTGGAAATGTGAGACTGAGACACAAATCTTGTTTTCCTATTTTGAAAGCTCCACTCATGCAGTCTGGAAGCTACCTGAAAAGCACTGTTGTTACTGTCCTTTTAGTTACTGCCTACCTGCTTCTGCGAAGAAAATGAGTTCTCCCGATAGAAACCTTGTGCTTCCAGTTCCTAGTTGGAAGCTCACCTGCTCTGCTCTATAACTAAAGTGAAAGTCAAGGGGAGCACTAGCCTCGAAGTAAAGCCCTGATTAACCTGGCAAAACGGGAGGCGTGCAGCAGCTCCATGAGGCCTTCATCGCTGTTCTCCTTTAGTTTAACGGTAGTGAGTCCTAGCCTCGAAGTAGGCCCTGATTTGCCTTGCCAAACGGGAGGTATGGAGCAGCTCCATCAGGCCTTCTTCAGTGTTCTGCTTTAGTTTCACTGTAGTAAGCTTTTCAAGACTCCTAAGGACCTTGCTTCAGCACCTGTTTCTGTAGCAGTATACTGAGTAGAGCCAAGAACCTCAGGGGCAGCTGAAAACTTCAGCCCCGTAGGCCTTTTGGAACACTGCTGCGTTAGCTAGAGAAAGGCAACACACGGCACTCTTCCTTGGGAGACCCAGAGTAACTCAGCTCTCCACAGGTTTCAGGAACACACTTCTAGACACTCCTCCATGCAATGGATGTAACCTCATTCCCCTAGCATAACTCTACTGAGTAAAACACTCTGCTTCTAATCCCTTTTCACCTTTTACACTTAGAGTCACGCATCCTCAAGGAGGCGATCGCCTTGCATTCCAAGTACAATTTAAGCACAGTTCTTGGTGTAACACTGCAGGTCTTTGGAGGATGCACAGGCCCCTAAGTCTCCATGTCGCATCCTTTGTTTAGGCACTTGGCTGCACGCAAAAATCGGACCTAGAAAAAATTAGAATTAGGGAAAGCCCCAGTGCTTAGTGTGAATCTCTTTTGACTTGTTAGCATCAACATCTCCTTATGCTGCGTGTGAATCTGGAAATGTGAGACTGAGACACAAATCTTGTTTTCCTATTTTGAAAGCTCCACTCATGCAGTCTCGAAGCTACCTGAAAAGCACTGTTGTTACTGTCCTTTTAGTTACTGCCTGCCTGCTTCTGCGAAGAAAATGAGTTCTCCCGAAAGAAACCTTGTGCTTCCAAATCCTAGTTGGAAGCTCACCTGCTCTGCTCTATAACTAAAGTGAAAGTCAAGGGGAGCACTAGCCTCGAAGTAATGCCCAGATTATCCTGGCAAAACGGGAGGCGTGCAGCAGCTCCATGAGGCCTTCCTCGCTGTTCTCCTTTAGTTTAACGGTAGTGAGTCCTAGCCTCGAAGTAGGCCCTGATTTGCCTTGCCAAACGGGAGGTATGGAGCAGCTCCATCAGGCCTTCTTCAGTGTTCTGCTTTAGTTTCACAGTAGTAAGCTTTTCAAGACTCCTAGGGACCTTGTTTCAGCACCTGTTTCGGTACCAGTATACTGAGTAGAGCCAAGAACCTCAGGGGCAGCTAACAACTTCAGCCCCGTAGGCCTTTTGGAACACTGCTGGGTTAGCTAGAGAAAGGCAACACACGGCACTCTTCCTTGGGAGAGCCAGATTACCTCTGCTCTACACAGGTTTCAGGAACACACTTCTAGACACTCCTCCATGCAATGGATGTAACCTCATTCCCATAGCTGAACTCTATTGAGAAAAACACTCTGCTTCTAATCCCTTTTCACCTTTTACACTTAGAGTCACGCATCCTCAAGGAGGCGATCGCCTTGCATTCCAAGTACAATTTAAGCACAGTTCTTGGTGTAACACTGCAGGTCTTTGGAGGATGCACAGGCCCCTATGTCTCCATGTCGCATCCTTTGTTTAGGCACTTGGCTGCATGCAGAAAAGTGGTCGTAGAAACAGGTTGAATAAGGGAAAGCCCCAGTGGGTATCGTGAATCTTTTTGACTTGTTAGCATCAACATGTCCTTATGCTGCGTGTCAATCTGGAAATGGGAGACTGATGGCACAAAGATTGTTTTCCAACTTTGAAAGCTCCACTCATGCAGTCTTGAAGCTACTTGAAAAGCACTCTTGTTACCGTCCTTTTACTTACTGCCTGCCTGCTTCTGCGTAGAAAATGAGTTCTCCCGAAAGAAACCTTGTGCTTCCGGTTCCTAGTTGGAAGCTCACCTGCTCTGCTCTATAACTGAAGTGAAAGTCAAGGGGAGCACTAGCCTCGAAGTAATGCCCTGATTATCCTGGCGAAAGAGGAGGCGTGCAGCAGCTCCATGAGGCCTTCATCGCTGTTCTCCTTTAGTTTAATGGTAGTATGTTTTCCAAGACTCCTAGAGACCTTGCTTCAGCACCCATATCGGAATCAGAAAACTGCCTAGAGTCGGGAAGCTCTGGTCCTGCGTGTATGCTGCGTACCAACTTACTATTTGGAGACTGATGGCACAAGGCTTCTTTGCCCATTTGGAAAGCTCTGTTCATGCGGCATCCTTTATACCTGAAAAGCATTGTTGTTGCCGGGGTTTTAGTCACTGCCTGCATGGTTTTGAGAAGATATTGAGTTTTCTCGTACGAAACCTTGCGCTTCCAGTTCCTAGTTGGAAGCTCACCCTGCTCTGCTCTATACCTAAAGTGAAAGTCCACGTGAGCCTTAGCCTCGAAGTAAGGCCCTGAATTGCCTTGCCAAAAGGGAGGTATGGAGCAGCTCCATCAGGCCTTCTTCAGTGTTCTGCTTTAGTTTCACTGTAGTAAGCTTTTCAAGACTCCTAGGGACCTTGTTTCAGCACCTGTTTCGGTACCAGTATACTGAGTAGAGCTAAGAACCTCAGGGGCAGCTAACAACTTCAGCCCCGTAGGCCTTTTGGAACACTCCAGTGTTGGCTAGAGAAAGGCAACACACGGCACTCTTCCTTGGGAGAGCCAGATTACCTCAGCTCTACACAGGTTTCAGGAACACACTTCTAGACACTCCTCCATGCAATGGATGTAACCTCATTCCCCTAGCTGAACTCTATTGAGAAAAACACTCTGCTTCTAATCCCTTTTCTCCTTTTACACTTAGAGTCACGCATCCTCAAGGAGGCGATCGCCTTGCATTCCAAGTACAATTTAAGCACAGTTCTTGGTGTAACACTGCAGGTCTTTGGAGGATGCACAGGCCCCTAAGTCTCCATGTCGCATCCTTTGTTTAGGCACTTGGCTGCACGCAAAAATCGGACCTAGAAAAAATTAGAATTAGGGAAAGCCCCAGTGGGTAGCGTGAATCTCTTTTGACTTGTTAGCATCAACATCTCCTTATGCTGCGTGTGAATCTGGAAATGTGAGACTGAGACACAAATCTTGTTTTCCTATTTTGAAAGCTCCACTCATGCAGTCTGGAAGCTACCTGAAAAGCACTGTTGTTACTGTCCTTTTAGTTACCGCCTGCCTGCTTCTGCGAAGAAAATGAGTTTTCCGATAGAAACCTTGTGCTTCCAAATCCTAGTTGGAAGCTCACCTGCTCTGCTCTATAACTAAAGTGAAAGTCAAGGGGAGCACTAGCCTCGAAGTAAAGCCCTGATTAACCTGGCAAAACGGGAGGCGTGCAGCAGCTCCATGAGGCCTTCCTCGCTGTTCTCCTTTAGTTTAACGGTAGTGAGTCCTAGCCTCGAAGTAGGCCCTGATTTGCCTTGCCAAACGGGAGGTATGGAGCAGCTCCATCAGGCCTTCTTCAGTGTTCTGCTTTAGTTTCACTGTAGTAAGCTTTTCAAGACTCCTAGGGACCTTGCTTCAGCACCTGCTTCGGTACCAGTATACTGAGTAGAGCCAAGAACCTCAGGGGCAGTTAACAACTTCAGCCCCGTAGGCCTTTTGGAACACTGCAGGGTTAGCTAGAGAAAGGCAACACACGGCACTCTTCCGTGGGAGAGCCAGATTACCTCAGCTCTACACAGCTTTCAGGAACACACTTCTAGACCCTCCTCCATGCAATGGATGTAACCTCATTCCCCTAGCTGAACTCTACTGAGAAAAAAACTCTGCTTCTAATCCCTTTTCACCTTTTACACTTAGAGTCACGCATCCTCAAGGAAGCAGTCGCCTTGCATTCCAAGTACAATTTAAGCACAGTTCTTGGTGTAACACTGCAGGTCTTTGGAAGATGCACAGGCCCCTAAGTTTCCTGGCGCATCCTTTGTTTAGGCACTTGGCTGCACGCAAAAATCGGACCTAGAAAAAATTAGAATTAGGGAAAGCCCCAGTGGGTAGCGTGAATCTCTTTTGACTTGTTAGCATCAACATCTCCTTATGCTGCGTGTGAATCTGGAAATGTGAGACTGAGACACAAATTTTGTTTTCCCATTTTGAAAGCTCCACTCATGCAGTCTGGAAGCTACCTGAAAAGCACTCTTGTTACCGTCCTTTTAGTTACTGCCTGCCTGCTTCTGCGAAGAAAATGAGTTCTCCCGAAAGAAACCTTGTGCTTCCAGTTCCTAGTTGGAAGCTCAACTGCTCTCCTCTATAACTAAAGTGAAAGTCAGGGAACACTAGCCTCGAAGTAATGCCCTGATTATCCTGGCAAAACGGGAGGCGTGCAGCAGCTCCATGAGGCCTTCATCGCTGTTCTTTAGTTTAACCGTAGTAAGTTTTCCTAGACTCCTAGAGACCTTGCTTCAGCACCCCTATCGCAATCAGAAAACTGCCTAGAGCCGGGAAGCTCTGGTCCTGCGTGTATGCTGCGTACCAACTTACTATTTGCAGACTGATGGCACAAGGTTTCTTTGCCCATTTGGAAAGCTCTGTTCATGCGGCCTCCTTTATACCTGAAAAGCATTGTTGTTGCCGGGGTTTTAGTCACTGCCTGCACGGTTCTGAGAAGATATTGAGTTTTCCCGTCCGAAACCTTGTGCTTCCACTTCCTACTTGGAAGCTCACCCTGCTCTGCTCTATATCTAAAGTGAAAGTCCACGTGAGCCCTAGCCCCGAAGTAAGGCCCTGATTTGCCTTGCCAAACGGGAGGTATGGAGAAGCTCCATCAGGCCTTCTTCACTGTTCTGCTTTAGTTTCACGGTAGTAAGCTTTTCCACACTTCTAGGGACCTTGTTGCACACCCGTTCTGCTACCATTATACTGAGTAAAGCCAGGAAGCTCAGGGTCAGGTAAGGAACTTCAGCCCCGTAGGCCTTTTGGGACACCCCAGTGTTGGCTAGAGAAAGGCAACACACTGCACTCTTCCTTGAGAGAGCCAGTTTACCTCAGCTCTACACAGGATTAAGGAACACACTTCTAGACTGTCCTCCATTAAATGGATGTAACCTCATTCCCCTAGTTGAACTCTTTTGAGAAGAACACTCTTTTTAATCCCTTTTCCCCTATTACACTTAGAGTCACGCATCCTCAGGAGGTGGTCGGCTTGCATTCCAAGTACAATTTAAGCACAGTTCTTGGTATAACACGGCAGGACTTTGGAAGAAGCACAGGCCCCTATATCGCCCTCGCGCATCCTTTGTTTAGGCACTTGACTGCACGCAAAAAAGCGGTCGTAGAAAAAATTAGAATTAGGGAAAGCTCCAGTGGGTATCGTGAATCTCTTTTGACTTGTTAGCATCAACATCTCCTTATGCTGGTGTGAATCTGGAAATGTGAGACTGAGACACAAATCTTGTTTTCCTATTTTGAAAGCTCCACTCATGCAGTCTGGAAGCTACCTGAAAAGCACTGTTGTTACTGTCCTTTTAGTTACTGCCTACCTGCTTCTGCGAAGAAAATGAGTTCTCCCGATAGAAACCTTGTGCTTCCAGTTCCTAGTTGGAAGCTCACCTGCTCTGCTCTATAACTAAAGTGAAAGTCAAGGGGAGCACTAGCCTCGAAGTAAAGCCCTGATTAACCTGGCAAAACGGGAGGCGTGCAGCAGCTCCATGAGGCCTTCATCGCTGTTCTCCTTTAGTTTAACGGTAGTGAGTCCTAGCCTCGAAGTAGGCCCTGATTTGCCTTGCCAAACGGGAGGTATGGAGCAGCTCCATCAGGCCTTCTTCAGTGTTCTGCTTTAGTTTCACTGTAGTAAGCTTTTCAAGACTCCTAAGGACCTTGCTTCAGCACCTGTTTCTGTAGCAGTATACTGAGTAGAGCCAAGAACCTCAGGGGCAGCTGAAAACTTCAGCCCCGTAGGCCTTTTGGAACACTGCTGCGTTAGCTAGAGAAAGGCAACACACGGCACTCTTCCTTGGGAGACCCAGAGTAACTCAGCTCTCCACAGGTTTCAGGAACACACTTCTAGACACTCCTCCATGCAATGGATGTAACCTCATTCCCCTAGCATAACTCTACTGAGTAAAACACTCTGCTTCTAATCCCTTTTCACCTTTTACACTTAGAGTCACGCATCCTCAAGGAGGCGATCGCCTTGCATTCCAAGTACAATTTAAGCACAGTTCTTGGTGTAACACTGCAGGTCTTTGGAGGATGCACAGGCCCCTAAGTCTCCATGTCGCATCCTTTGTTTAGGCACTTGGCTGCACGCAAAAATCGGACCTAGAAAAAATTAGAATTAGGGAAAGCCCCAGTGCTTAGTGTGAATCTCTTTTGACTTGTTAGCATCAACATCTCCTTATGCTGCGTGTGAATCTGGAAATGTGAGACTGAGACACAAATCTTGTTTTCCTATTTTGAAAGCTCCACTCATGCAGTCTCGAAGCTACCTGAAAAGCACTGTTGTTACTGTCCTTTTAGTTACTGCCTGCCTGCTTCTGCGAAGAAAATGAGTTCTCCCGAAAGAAACCTTGTGCTTCCAAATCCTAGTTGGAAGCTCACCTGCTCTGCTCTATAACTAAAGTGAAAGTCAAGGGGAGCACTAGCCTCGAAGTAATGCCCAGATTATCCTGGCAAAACGGGAGGCGTGCAGCAGCTCCATGAGGCCTTCCTCGCTGTTCTCCTTTAGTTTAACGGTAGTGAGTCCTAGCCTCGAAGTAGGCCCTGATTTGCCTTGCCAAACGGGAGGTATGGAGCAGCTCCATCAGGCCTTCTTCAGTGTTCTGCTTTAGTTTCACAGTAGTAAGCTTTTCAAGACTCCTAGGGACCTTGTTTCAGCACCTGTTTCGGTACCAGTATACTGAGTAGAGCCAAGAACCTCAGGGGCAGCTAACAACTTCAGCCCCGTAGGCCTTTTGGAACACTCCAGTGTTGGCTAGAGAAAGGCAACACACGGCACTCTTCCTTGGGAGAGCCAGATTACCTCAGCTCTACACAGGTTTCAGGAACACACTTCTAGACACTCCTCCATGCAATGGATGTAACCTCATTCCCCTAGCTGAACTCTATTGAGAAAAACACTCTGCTTCTAATCCCTTTTCACCTTTTACACTTAGAGTCACGCATCCTCAAGGAGGCGATCGCCTTGCATTCCAAGTACATTTTAAGCACAGTTCTTGGTGTAACACTGCAGGTCTTTGGAGGATGCACAGGCCCCTAAGTCTCCATGTCGCATCCTTTGTTTAGGCACTTGGCTGCACGCAAAAATCGGACCTAGAAAAAATTAGAATTAGGGAAAGCCCCAGTGGGTAGCGTGAATCTCTTTTGACTTGTTAGCATCAACATCTCCTTATGCTGCGTGTGAATCTGGAAATGTGAGACTGAGACACAAATCTTGTTTTCCTATTTTGAAAGATCCACTCATGCAGTCTGGAAGCTACCTGAAAAGCACTGTTGTTACTGTCCTTTTAGTTACTGCCTGCCTGCTTCTGCGAAGAAAATGAGTTCTCCCGATAGAAACCTTGTGCTTCCAAATCCTAGTTGGAAGCTCACCTGCTCTGCTCTATAACTAAAGTGAAAGTCAAGGGGAGCACTAGCCTCGAAGTAAAGCCCTGATTAACCTGGCAAAACGGTAGGCGTGCAGCAGCTCCATGAGGCCTTCCTCGCTGTTCTCCTTTAGTTTAACGGTAGTGAGTCCTAGCCTCGAAGTAGGCCCTGATTTGCCTTGCCAAACGGGAGGTATGGAGCAGCTCCATCAGGCCTTCTTCAGTGTTCTGCTTTAGTTTCACTGTAGTAAGCTTTTCAAGACTCCTAGGGACCTTGCTTCAGCACCTGTTTCTGTACCAGTATACTGAGTAGAGCCAAGAACCTCAGGGGCAGCTGAAAACTTCAGCCCCGTAGGCCTTTTGGAACACTGCTGGGTTAGCTAGAGAAAGGCAACACACAGCACTCTTCCTTGGGAGAGCCAGATTACCTCAGCTCTCCACAGGTTTCAGGAACACACTTCTAGACACTCCTCCATGCAATGGATGTAACCTCATTCCCCTAGCATAACTCTACTGAGAAAAACACTCTGCTTCTAATCCCTTTTCACCTTTTACACTTAGAAGCACGCATCCTCAAGGAGGCGATCGCCTTGCATTCCAAGTACAATTTAAGCACAGTTCTTGGTGTAACACTGCAGGTCTTTGGAGGATGCACAGGCCCCTAAGTCTCCATGTCGCATCCTTTGTTTAGGCACTTGGCTGCACGCAAAAATCGGACCTAGAAAAAATTAGAATTAGGGAAAGCCCCAGTGGGTAGCGTGAATCTCTTTTGACTTGTTAGCATCAACATCTCCTTATGCTGCGTGTGAATCTGGAAATGTGAGACTGAGACACAAATCTTGTTTTCCTATTTTGAAAGCTCCACTCATGCAGTCTGGAAGCTACCTGAAAAGCACTGTTGTTACTGTCCTTTTAGTTACTGCCTGCCTGCTTCTGCGAAGAAAATGAGTTCTCCCGATAGAAACCTTGTGCTTCCAGTTCCTAGTTGGAAGCTCACCTGCTCTGCTCTATAACTAAAGTGAAAGTCAAGGGGAGCACTAGCCTCGAAGTAAAGCCCTGATTAACCTGGCAAAACGGGAGGCGTGCAGCAGCTCCATGAGGCCTTCATCGCTGTTCTCCTTTAGTTTAACGGTAGTGAGTCCTAGCCTCGAAGTAGGCCCTGATTTGCCTTGCCAAACGGGAGGTATGGAGCAGCTCCATCAGGCCTTCTTCAGTGTTCTGCTTTAGTTTCACTGTAGTAAGCTTTTCAAGACTCCTAGGGACCTTGCTTCAGCACCTGCTTCGGTACCAGTATACTGAGTAGAGCCAAGAACCTCAGGGGCAGTTAACAACTTCAGCCCCGTAGGCCTTTTGGAACACTGCAGGGTTAGCTAGAGAAAGGCAACACACGGCATTCTTCCTTGGGAGAGCCAGATTACCTCAGCTCTATACAGCTTTCAGGAACACACTTCTAGACACTCCTCCATGCAATGGATGTAACCTCATTCCCCTAGCTGAACTCTATTGAGAAAAACACTCTGCTTCTAATCCCTTTTCATCTTTTACACTTAGAGTCACGCATCCTCAAGGAGGCGATCGCCTTGCATTCCAAGTACAATTTAAGCACAGTTCTTGGTGTAACACTGCAGGTCTTTGGAGGATGCACAGGCCCCTAAGTCTCCATGTCGCATCCTTTGTTTAGGCACTTGGCTGCACGCAAAAATCGGACCTAGAAAAAATTAGAATTAGGGAAAGCCCCAGTGGGTAGCGTGAATCTCTTTTGACTTGTTAGCATCAACATCTCCTTATGCTGCGTGTGAATCTGGAAATGTGAGACTGAGACACAAATCTTGTTTTCCTATTTTGAAAGCTCCACTCATGCAGTCTGGAAGCTACCTGAAAAGCACTGTTGTTACTGTCCTTTTAGTTACTGCCTGCCTGCTTCTGCGAAGAAAATGAGTTCTCCCGATAGAAACCTTGTGCTTCCAAATCCTAGTTGGAAGCTCACCTGCTCTGCTCTATAACTAAAGTGAAAGTCAAGGGGAGCACTAGCCTCGAAGTAAAGCCCTGATTAACCTGGCAAAACGGGAGGCGTGCAGCAGCTCCATGAGGCCTTCATCGCTGTTCTCCTTTAGTTTAACGGTAGTGAGTCCTAGCCTCGAAGTAGGCCCTGATTTGCCTTGCCAAACGGGAGGTATGGAGCAGCTCCATCAGGCCTTCTTCAGTGTTCTGCTTTAGTTTCACTGTAGTAAGCTTTTCAAGACTCCTAGGGACCTTGCTTCAGCACCTGTTTCGGTACCAGTATACTGAGTAGAGCCAAGAACCTCAGGGGCAGTTAACAACTTCAGCCCCGTAGGCCTTTTGGAACACTGCAGGGTAAGCTAGAGAAAGGCAACACACGGCACTCTTCCTTGGGAGAGCCAGATTTCCTCAGCTCTACACAGGTTTCAGGAACACACTTCTAGACTGTCCTCCATGCAATGGTTGTAACCTCATTCCCCTAGCTGAACTCTATTGATAAAAACACTCTGCTTCTTATCCCTTTTCACATTTTTCACATAGTCACGCATCCTCAAGTTGGCGGTCGCCTTGCATTCCAAGTACAATTTAAGCACAGTTCTTGGTGAAACACTGCAGGTCTTTGGAGGATGCACATGTCCCTAAGTCTCCATGTCACATCCTTTGTTTAGGCACTTGGCTGCATGCAGAAAAGTGGTCGTAGAAAAAGGTTGAATAAGGTAAAGCCCCAGTGGGTATCGTGAATCTCTTTTGACTTGTTAGCATCAACATCTCCTTATGCTGCGTGTGAATCTGGAAATGTGAGACTGAGACACAAATTTTGTTTTCCCATTTTGAAAGCTCCACTCATGCAGTCTGGAAGCTACCTGAAAAGCACTCTTGTTACCGTCCTTTTAGTTACTGCCTGCCTGCTTCTGCGAAGAAAATGAGTTCTCCCGAAAGAAACCTTGTGCTTCCAGTTCCTAGTTGGAAGCTCAACTGCTCTCCTCTATAACTAAAGTGAAAGTCAGGGAACACTAGCCTCGAAGTAATGCCCTGATTATCCTGGCAAAACGGGAGGCGTGCAGCAGCTCCATGAGGCCTTCATCGCTGTTCTTTAGTTTAACCGTAGTAAGTTTTCCTAGACTCCTAGAGACCTTGCTTCAGCACCCCTATCGCAATCAGAAAACTGCCTAGAGCCGGGAAGCTCTGGTCCTGCGTGTATGCTGCGTACCAACTTACTATTTGCAGACTGATGGCACAAGGTTTCTTTGCCCATTTGGAAAGCTCTGTTCATGCGGCCTCCTTTATACCTGAAAAGCATTGTTGTTGCCGGGGTTTTAGTCACTGCCTGCACGGTTCTGAGAAGATATTGAGTTTTCCCGTCCGAAACCTTGTGCTTCCACTTCCTACTTGGAAGCTCACCCTGCTCTGCTCTATATCTAAAGTGAAAGTCCACGTGAGCCCTAGCCCCGAAGTAAGGCCCTGATTTGCCTTGCCAAACGGGAGGTATGGAGAAGCTCCATCAGGCCTTCTTCACTGTTCTGCTTTAGTTTCACGGTAGTAAGCTTTTCCACACTTCTAGGGACCTTGTTGCACACCCGTTCTGCTACCATTATACTGAGTAAAGCCAGGAAGCTCAGGGTCAGGTAAGGAACTTCAGCCCCGTAGGCCTTTTGGGACACCCCAGTGTTGGCTAGAGAAAGGCAACACACTGCACTCTTCCTTGAGAGAGCCAGTTTACCTCAGCTCTACACAGGATTAAGGAACACACTTCTAGACTGTCCTCCATTAAATGGATGTAACCTCATTCCCCTAGTTGAACTCTTTTGAGAAGAACACTCTTTTTAATCCCTTTTCCCCTATTACACTTAGAGTCACGCATCCTCAGGAGGTGGTCGGCTTGCATTCCAAGTACAATTTAAGCACAGTTCTTGGTATAACACGGCAGGACTTTGGAAGAAGCACAGGTCCCTATATAGCCCTCGCGCATCCTTTGTTTAGGCACTTGACTGCACGCAAAAAAGCGGTTGTAGAAAAAATTAGAATTAGGGAAAGCTCCAGTGGGTATCGTGAATCTCTTTTGACTTGTTAGCATCAACATCTCCTTATGCTGCGTGTGAATCTGGAAATGTGAGACTGAGACACAAATCTTGTTTTCCTATTTTGAAAGCTCCACTCATGCAGTCTGGAAGCTACCTGAAAAGCACTGTTGTTACTGTCCTTTTAGTTACTGCCTGCCTGCTTCTGCGAAGAAAATGAGTTCTCCCGATAGAAACCTTGTGCTTCCAGTTCCTAGTTGGAAGCTCACCTGCTCTGCTCTATAACTAAAGTGAAAGTCAAGGGGAGCACTAGCCTAGAAGTAATGCCCAGATTATCCTGGCAAAACGGGAGGCGTGCAGCAGCTCCATGAGGCCTTCCTCGCTGTTCTCCTTTAGTTTAACGGTAGTGAGTCCTAGCCTCGAAGTAGGCCCAGATTTGCTTGCCAAACGGGAGGTATGGAGCAGCTCCATCAGGCCTTCTTCAGTGTTCTGCTTTAGTTTCACTGTAGTAAGCTTTTCAAGACTCCTAGGGACCTTGTTTCAGCACCTGTTTCGGTACCAGTATACTGAGTAGAGCCAAGAACCTCAGGGGCAGCTAACAACTTCAGCCCCGTAGGCCTTTTGGAACACTCCAGTGTTGGCTAGAGAAAGGCAACACACGGCACTCTTCCTTGGGAGAGCCAGATTACCTCAGCTCTACACAGCTTTCAGGAACACACTTCTAGACACTCCTCCATGCAATGGATGTAACCTCATTCCCCTAGCTGAACTCTATTGAGAAAAACACTCTGCTTCTAATCCCTTTTCACCTTTTACACTTAGAGTCACGCATCCTCAAGGAGGCGATCGCCTTGCATTCCAAGTACAATTTAAGCACAGTTCTTGGTGTAACACTGCAGGTCTTTGGAGGATGCACAGGCCCCTAAGTCTCCATGTCGCATCCTTTGTTTAGGCACTTGGCTGCACGCAAAAATCGGACCTAGAAAAAATTAGAATTAGGGAAAGCCCCAGTGGGTAGCGTGAATCTCTTTTGACTTGTTAGCATCAACATCTCCTTATGCTGCGTGTGAATCTGGAAATGTGAGACTGAGACACAAATCTTGTTTTCCTATTTTGAAAGCTCCACTCATGCAGTCTCGAAGCTACCTGAAAAGCACTGTTGTTACTGTCCTTTTAGTTACTGCCTGCCTGCTTCTGCGAAGAAAATGAGTTCTCCCGATAGAAACCTTGTGCTTCCAAATCCTAGTTGGAAGCTCACCTGCTCTGCTCTATAACTAAAGTGAAAGTCAAGGGGAGCACTAGCCTCGAAGTAAAGCCCTGATTAACCTGGCAAAACGGGAGGCGTGCAGCAGCTCCATGAGTCCTTCCTCGCTGTTCTCCTTTAGTTTAACGGTAGTGAGTCCTAGCCTCGAAGTAGGCCCTGATTTGCCTTGCCAAACGGGAGGTATGGAGCAGCTCCATCAGGCCTTCTTCAGTGTTCTGCTTTAGTTTCACTGTAGTAAGCTTTTCAAGACTCCTAGAGACCTTGCTTCAGCACCTGCTTCGGTACCAGTATACTGAGTAGAGCCAAGAACCTCAGGGGCAGTTAACAACTTCAGCCCCGTAGGCCTTTTGGAACACTGCAGGGTTAGCTAGAGAAAGGCAACACATGGCACTCTTCCTTGGGAGAGCCAGATTACCTCAGCTCTACACAGCTTTCAGGAACACACTTCTAGACACTCCTCCATGTAATGGATGTAACCTCATTCCCCTAGCTGAACTCTATTGAGAAAAACACTCTGCTTCTAATCCCTTTTCACCTTTTACACTTAGAGTCACGCATCCTCAAGGAGGCGATCGCCTTGCATTCCAAGTACAATTTAAGCACAGTTCTTGGTGTAACACTGCAGGTCTTTGGAGGATGCACAGGCCCCTAAGTCTCCATGTCGCATCCTTTGTTTAGGCACTTGGCTGCACGCAAAAATCGGACCTAGAAAAAATTAGAATTAGGGAAAGCCCCAGTGGGTAGCGTGAATCTCTTTTGACTTGTTAGCATCAACATCTCCTTATGCTGCGTGTGAATCTGGAAATGTGAGACTGAGACACAAATCTTGTTTTCCTATTTTGAAAGCTCCACTCATGCAGTCTGGAAGCTACCTGAAAAGCACTGTTGTTACTGTCCTTTTAGTTACTGCCTGCCTGCTTCTGCGAAGAAAATGAGTTCTCCCGATAGACACCTTGTGCTTCCAAATCCTAGTTGGAAGCTCACCTGCTCTGCTCTATAACTAAAGTGAAAGTCAAGGGGAGCACTAGCCTCGAAGTAAAGCCCTGATTAACCTGGCAAAACGGGAGGCGTGCAGCAGCTCCATGAGGCCTTCATCGCTGTTCTCCTTTAGTTTAACGGTAGTGAGTCCTAGCCTCGAAGTAGGCCCTGATTTGCCTTGCCAAACGGCAGGTATGGAGCAGCTCCATCAGGCCTTCTTCAGTGTTCTGCTTTAGTTTCACTGTAGTAAGCTTTTCAAGACTCCTAGGGACCTTGCTTCAGCACCTGTTTCGGTACCAGTATACTGAGTAGAGCCAAGAACCTCAGGGGCAGTTAACAACTTCAGCCCCGTAGGCCTTTTGGATCACTGCAGGGTAAGCTAGAGAAAGGCAACACACGGCACTCTTCCTTGGGAGAGCCAGATTTCCTCAGCTCTACACAGGTTTCAGGAACACACTTCTAGACACTCCTCCATGCAATGGTTGTAACCTCATTCCCCTAGCTGAACTCTATTGATAAAAACACTCTGCTTCTTATCCCTTTTCACATTTTTCACATAGTCACGCATCCTCAAGTTGGCGGTCGCCTTGCATTCCAAGTACAATTTAAGCACAGTTCTTGGTGAAACACTGCAGGTCTTTGGAGGATGCACATGTCCCTAAGTCTCCATGTCACATCCTTTTTTTAGGCACTTGGCTGCATGCAGAAAAGTGGTCGTAGAAAAAGGTTGAATAAGGTATAGCCCCAGTGGGTATCGTGAATCTCTTTTGACTTGTTAGCATCAACATCTCCTTATGCTGCGTGTGAATCTGGAAATGTGAGACTGAGACACAAATTTTGTTTTCCCATTTTGAAAGCTCCACTCATGCAGTCTGGAAGCTACCTGAAAAGCACTCTTGTTACCGTCCTTTTAGTTACTGCCTGCCTGCTTCTGCGAAGAAAATGAGTTCTCCCGAAAGAAACCTTGTGCTTCCAGTTCCTAGTTGGAAGCTCAACTGCTCTCCTCTATAACTAAAGTGAAAGTCAGGGAACACTAGCCTCGAAGTAATGCCCTGATTATCCTGGCAAAACGGGAGGCGTGCAGCAGCTCCATGAGGCCTTCATCGCTGTTCTTTAGTTTAACCGTAGTAAGTTTTCCTAGACTCCTAGAGACCTTGCTTCAGCACCCCTATCGCAATCAGAAAACTGCCTAGAGCCGGGAAGCTCTGGTCCTGCGTGTATGCTGCGTACCAACTTACTATTTGCAGACTGATGGCACAAGGTTTCTTTGCCCATTTGGAAAGCTCTGTTCATGCGGCCTCCTTTATACCTGAAAAGCATTGTTGTTGCCGGGGTTTTAGTCACTGCCTGCACGGTTCTGAGAAGATATTGAGTTTTCCCGTCCGAAACCTTGTGCTTCCACTTCCTACTTGGAAGCTCACCCTGCTCTGCTCTATATCTAAAGTGAAAGTCCACGTGAGCCCTAGCCCCGAAGTAAGGCCCTGATTTGCCTTGCCAAACGGGAGGTATGGAGAAGCTCCATCAGGCCTTCTTCACTGTTCTGCTTTAGTTTCACGGTAGTAAGCTTTTCCACACTTCTAGGGACCTTGTTGCACACCCGTTCTGCTACCATTATACTGAGTAAAGCCAGGAAGCTCAGGGTCAGGTAAGGAACTTCAGCCCCGTAGGCCTTTTGGGACACCCCAGTGTTGGCTAGAGAAAGGCAACACACTGCACTCTTCCTTGAGAGAGCCAGTTTACCTCAGCTCTACACAGGATTAAGGAACACACTTCTAGACTGTCCTCCATTAAATGGATGTAACCTCATTCCCCTAGTTGAACTCTTTTGAGAAGAACACTCTTTTTAATCCCTTTTCCCCTATTACACTTAGAGTCACGCCTCCTCAGGAGGTGGTCGGCTTGCATTCCAAGTACAATTTAAGCACAGTTCTTGGTATAACACGGCAGGACTTTGGAAGAAGCACAGGTCCCTATATCGCCCTCGCGCATCCTTTGTTTAGGCACTTGACTGCACGCAAAAAAGCGGTTGTAGAAAAAATTAGAATTAGGGAAAGCTCCAGTGGGTATCGTGAATCTCTTTTGACTTGTTAGCATCAACATCTCCTTATGCTGCGTGTGAATCTGGAAATGTGAGACTGAGACACAAATCTTGTTTTCCTATTTTGAAAGCTCCACTCATGCAGTCTGGAAGCTACCTGAAAAGCACTGTTGTTACTGTCCTTTTAGTTACTGCCTGCCTGCTTCTGCGAAGAAAATGAGTTCTCCCGATAGAAACCTTGTGCTTCCAGTTCCTAGTTGGAAGCTCACCTGCTCTGCTCTATAACTAAAGTGAAAGTCAAGGGGAGCACTAGCCTCGAAGTAATGCCCAGATTATCCTGGCAAAACGGGAGGCGTGCAGCAGCTCCATGAGGCCTTCCTCGCTGTTCTCCTTTAGTTTAACGGTAGTGAGTCCTAGCCTCGAAGTAGGCCCAGATTTGCTTGCCAAACGGGAGGTATGGAGCAGCTCCATCAGGCCTTCTTCAGTGTTCTGCTTTAGTTTCACTGTAGTAAGCTTTTCAAGACTCCTAGGGACCTTGCTTAAGCACCTGCTTCGGTACCAGTATACTGAGTAGAGCCAAGAACCTCAGGGGCAGTTAACAACTTCAGCCCCGTAGGCCTTTTGGAACACTGCAGGGTTAGCTAGAGAAAGGCAACACACGGCACTCTTCCTTGGGAGAGCCAGATTACCTCAGCTCTACACAGCTTTCAGGAACACACTTCTAGACACTCCTCCATGCAATGGATGTAACCTCATTCCCCTAGCTGAACTCTATTGAGAAAAACACTCTGCTTCTAATCCCTTTTCACCTTTTACACTTAGAGTCACGCATCCTCAAGGAGGCGATCGCCTTGCATTCCAAGTACAATTTAAGCACAGTTCTTGGTGTAACACTGCAGGTCTTTGGAGGATGCACAGGCCCCTAAGTCTCCATGTCGCATCCTTTGTTTAGGCACTTGGCTGCACGCAAAAATCGGACCTAGAAAAAATTAGAATTAGGGAAAGCCCCAGTGGGTAGCGTGAATCTCTTTTGACTTGTTAGCATCAACATCTCCTTATGCTGCGTGTGAATCTGGAAATGTGAGACTGAGACACAAATCTTGTTTTCCTATTTTGAAAGCTCCACTCATGCAGTCTCGAAGCTACCTGAAAAGCACTGTTGTTACTGTCCTTTTAGTTACTGCCTGCCTGCTTCTGCGAAGAAAATGAGTTCTCCCGATAGAAACCTTGTGCTTCCAAATCCTAGTTGGAAGCTCACCTGCTCTGCTCTATAACTAAAGTGAAAGTCAAGGGGAGCACTAGCCTCGAAGTAAAGCCCTGATTAACCTGGCAAAACGGGAGGCGTGCAGCAGCTCCATGAGTCCTTCCTCGCTGTTCTCCTTTAGTTTAACGGTAGTGAGTCCTAGCCTCGAAGTAGGCCCTGATTTGCCTTGCCAAACGGGAGGTATGGAGCAGCTCCATCAGGCCTTCTTCAGTGTTCTGCTTTAGTTTCACTGTAGTAAGCTTTTCAAGACTCCTAGAGACCTTGCTTCAGCACCTGCTTCGGTACCAGTATACTGAGTAGAGCCAAGAACCTCAGGGGCAGTTAACAACTTCAGCCCCGTAGGCCTTTTGGAACACTGCAGGGTTAGCTAGAGAAAGGCAACACATGGCACTCTTCCTTGGGAGAGCCAGATTACCTCAGCTCTACACAGCTTTCAGGAACACACTTCTAGACACTCCTCCATGTAATGGATGTAACCTCATTCCCCTAGCTGAACTCTATTGAGAAAAACACTCTGCTTCTAATCCCTTTTCACCTTTTACACTTAGAGTCACGCATCCTCAAGGAGGCGATCGCCTTGCATTCCAAGTACAATTTAAGCACAGTTCTTGGTGTAACACTGCAGGTCTTTGGAGGATGCACAGGCCCCTAAGTCTCCATGTCGCATCCTTTGTTTAGGCACTTGGCTGCACGCAAAAATCGGACCTAGAAAAAATTAGAATTAGGGAAAGCCCCAGTGGGTAGCGTGAATCTCTTTTGACTTGTTAGCATCAACATCTCCTTATGCTGCGTGTGAATCTGGAAATGTGAGACTGAGACACAAATCTTGTTTTCCTATTTTGAAAGCTCCACTCATGCAGTCTGGAAGCTACCTGAAAAGCACTGTTGTTACTGTCCTTTTAGTTACTGCCTGCCTGCTTCTGCGAAGAAAATGAGTTCTCCCGATAGAAACCTTGTGCTTCCAAATCCTAGTTGGAAGCTCACCTGCTCTGCTCTATAACTAAAGTGAAAGTCAAGGGGAGCACTAGCCTCGAAGTAAAGCCCTGATTAACCTGGCAAAACGGGAGGCGTGCAGCAGCTCCATGAGGCCTTCATCGCTGTTCTCCTTTAGTTTAACGGTAGTGAGTCCTAGCCTCGAAGTAGGCCCTGATTTGCCTTGCCAAACGGCAGGTATGGAGCAGCTCCATCAGGCCTTCTTCAGTGTTCTGCTTTAGTTTCACTGTAGTAAGCTTTTCAAGACTCCTAGGGACCTTGCTTCAGCACCTGTTTCGGTACCAGTATACTGAGTAGAGCCAAGAACCTCAGGGGCAGTTAACAACTTCAGCCCCGTAGGCCTTTTGGATCACTGCAGGGTAAGCTAGAGAAAGGCAACACACGGCACTCTTCCTTGGGAGAGCCAGATTTCCTCAGCTCTACACAGGTTTCAGGAACACACTTCTAGACACTCCTCCATGCAATGGTTGTAACCTCATTCCCCTAGCTGAACTCTATTGATAAAAACACTCTGCTTCTTATCCCTTTTCACATTTTTCACATAGTCACGCATCCTCAAGTTGGCGGTCGCCTTGCATTCCAAGTACAATTTAAGCACAGTTCTTGGTGAAACACTGCAGGTCTTTGGAGGATGCACATGTCCCTAAGTCTCCATGTCACATCCTTTTTTTAGGCACTTGGCTGCATGCAGAAAAGTGGTCGTAGAAAAAGGTTGAATAAGGTATAGCCCCAGTGGGTATCGTGAATCTCTTTTGACTTGTTAGCATCAACATCTCCTTATGCTGCGTGTGAATCTGGAAATGTGAGACTGAGACACAAATTTTGTTTTCCCATTTTGAAAGCTCCACTCATGCAGTCTGGAAGCTACCTGAAAAGCACTCTTGTTACCGTCCTTTTAGTTACTGCCTGCCTGCTTCTGCGAAGAAAATGAGTTCTCCCGAAAGAAACCTTGTGCTTCCAGTTCCTAGTTGGAAGCTCAACTGCTCTCCTCTATAACTAAAGTGAAAGTCAGGGAACACTAGCCTCGAAGTAATGCCCTGATTATCCTGGCAAAACGGGAGGCGTGCAGCAGCTCCATGAGGCCTTCATCGCTGTTCTTTAGTTTAACCGTAGTAAGTTTTCCTAGACTCCTAGAGACCTTGCTTCAGCACCCCTATCGCAATCAGAAAACTGCCTAGAGCCGGGAAGCTCTGGTCCTGCGTGTATGCTGCGTACCAACTTACTATTTGCAGACTGATGGCACAAGGTTTCTTTGCCCATTTGGAAAGCTCTGTTCATGCGGCCTCCTTTATACCTGAAAAGCATTGTTGTTGCCGGGGTTTTAGTCACTGCCTGCACGGTTCTGAGAAGATATTGAGTTTTCCCGTCCGAAACCTTGTGCTTCCACTTCCTACTTGGAAGCTCACCCTGCTCTGCTCTATATCTAAAGTGAAAGTCCACGTGAGCCCTAGCCCCGAAGTAAGGCCCTGATTTGCCTTGCCAAACGGGAGGTATGGAGAAGCTCCATCAGGCCTTCTTCACTGTTCTGCTTTAGTTTCACGGTAGTAAGCTTTTCCACACTTCTAGGGACCTTGTTGCACACCCGTTCTGCTACCATTATACTGAGTAAAGCCAGGAAGCTCAGGGTCAGGTAAGGAACTTCAGCCCCGTAGGCCTTTTGGGACACCCCAGTGTTGGCTAGAGAAAGGCAACACACTGCACTCTTCCTTGAGAGAGCCAGTTTACCTCAGCTCTACACAGGATTAAGGAACACACTTCTAGACTGTCCTCCATTAAATGGATGTAACCTCATTCCCCTAGTTGAACTCTTTTGAGAAGAACACTCTTTTTAATCCCTTTTCCCCTATTACACTTAGAGTCACGCATCCTCAGGAGGTGGTCGGCTTGCATTCCAAGTACAATTTAAGCACAGTTCTTGGTATAACACGGCAGGACTTTGGAACAAGCACAGGTCCCTATATCGCCCTCGCGCATCCTTTGTTTAGGCACTTGACTGCACGCAAAAAAGCGGTTGTAGAAAAAATTAGAATTAGGGAAAGCTCCAGTGGGTATCGTGAATCTCTTTTGACTTGTTAGCATCAACATCTCCTTATGCTGCGTGTGAATCTGGAAATGTGAGACTGAGACACAAATCTTGTTTTCCTATTTTGAAAGCTCCACTCATGCAGTCTGGAAGCTACCTGAAAAGCACTGTTGTTACTGTCCTTTTAGTTACTGCCTGCCTGCTTCTGCGAAGAAAATGAGTTCTCCCGATAGAAACCTTGTGCTTCCAGTTCCTAGTTGGAAGCTCACCTGCTCTGCTCTATAACTAAAGTGAAAGTCAAGGGGAGCACTAGCCTCGAAGTAATGCCCAGATTATCCTGGCAAAACGGGAGGCGTGCAGCAGCTCCATGAGGCCTTCCTCGCTGTTCTCCTTTAGTTTAACGGTAGTGAGTCCTAGCCTCGAAGTAGGCCCAGATTTGCTTGCCAAACGGGAGGTATGGAGCAGCTCCATCAGGCCTTCTTCAGTGTTCTGCTTTAGTTTCACTGTAGTAAGCTTTTCAAGACTCCTAGGGACCTTGTTTCAGCACCTGTTTCGGTACCAGTATACTGAGTAGAGCCAAGAACCTCAGGGGCAGCTAACAACTTCAGCCCCGTAGGCCTTTTGGAACACTCCAGTGTTGGCTAGAGAAAGGCAACACACGGCACTCTTCCTTGGGAGAGCCAGATTACCTCAGCTCTACACAGGTTTCAGGAACACACTTCTAGACACTCCTCCATGCAATGGATGTAACCTCATTCCCCTAGCTGAACTCTATTGAGAAAAACACTCTGCTTCTAATCCCTTTTCACCTTTTACACTTAGAGTCACGCATCCTCAAGGAGGCGATCGCCTTGCATTCCAAGTACAATTTAAGCACAGTTCTTGGTGTAACACTGCAGGTCTTTGGAGGATGCACAGGCCCCTAAGTCTCCATGTCGCATCCTTTGTTTAGGCACTTGGCTGCACGCAAAAATCGGACCTAGAAAAAATTAGAATTAGGGAAAGCCCCAGTGGGTAGCGTGAATCTCTTTTGACTTGTTAGCATCAACATCTCCTTATGCTGCGTGTGAATCTGGAAATGTGAGACTGAGACACAAATCTTGTTTTCCTATTTTGAAAGCTCCACTCATGCAGTCTCGAAGCTACCTGAAAAGCACTGTTGTTACTGTCCTTTTAGTTACTGCCTGCCTGCTTCTGCGAAGAAAATGAGTTCTCCCGATAGAAACCTTGTGCTTCCAAATCCTAGTTGGAAGCTCACCTGCTCTGCTCTATAACTAAAGTGAAAGTCAAGGGGAGCACTAGCCTCGAAGTAAAGCCCTGATTAACCTGGCAAAACGGGAGGCGTGCAGCAGCTCCATGATTCCTTCCTCGCTGTTCTCCTTTAGTTTAACGGTAGTGAGTCCTAGCCTCGAAGTAGGCCCTGATTTGCCTTGCCAAACGGGAGGTATGGAGCAGCTCCATCAGGCCTTCTTCAGTGTTCTGCTTTAGTTTCACTGTAGTAAGCTTTTCAAGACTCCTAGGGACCTTGCTTAAGCACCTGCTTCGGTACCAGTATACTGAGTAGAGCCAAGAACCTCAGGGGCAGTTAACAACTTCAGCCCCGTAGGCCTTTTGGAACACTGCAGGGTTAGCTAGAGAAAGGCAACACACGGCACTCTTCCTTGGGAGAGCCAGATTACCTCAGCTCTACACAGCTTTCAGGAACACACTTCTAGACACTCCTCCATGCAATGGATGTAACCTCATTCCCCTAGCTGAACTCTATTGAGAAAAACACTCTGCTTCTAATCCCTTTTCACCTTTTACACTTAGAGTCACGCATCCTCAAGGAGGCGATCGCCTTGCATTCCAAGTACAATTTAAGCACAGTTCTTGGTGTAACACTGCAGGTCTTTGGAGGATGCACAGGCCCCTAAGTCTCCATGTCGCATCCTTTGTTTAGGCACTTGGCTGCACGCAAAAATCGGACCTAGAAAAAATTAGAATTAGGGAAAGCCCCAGTGGGTAGCGTGAATCTCTTTTGACTTGTTAGCATCAACATCTCCTTATGCTGCGTGTGAATCTGGAAATGTGAGACTGAGACACAAATCTTGTTTTCCTATTTTGAAAGCTCCACTCATGCAGTCTGGAAGCTACCTGAAAAGCACTGTTGTTACTGTCCTTTTAGTTACTGCCTGCCTGCTTCTGCGAAGAAAATGAGTTCTCCCGATAGAAACCTTGTGCTTCCAAATCCTAGTTGGAAGCTCACCTGCTCTGCTCTATAACTAAAGTGAAAGTCAAGGGGAGCACTAGCCTCGAAGTAAAGCCCTGATTAACCTGGCAAAACGGGAGGCGTGCAGCAGCTCCATGAGGCCTTCATCGCTGTTCTCCTTTAGTTTAACGGTAGTGAGTCCTAGCCTCGAAGTAGGCCCTGATTTGCCTTGCCAAACGGGAGGTATGGAGCAGCTCCATCAGGCCTTCTTCAGTGTTCTGCTTTAGTTTCACTGTAGTAAGCTTTTCAAGACTCCTAAGGACCTTGCTTCAGCACCTGTTTCTGTACCAGTATACTGAGTAGAGCCAAGAACCTCAGGGGCAGCTGAAAACTTCAGCCCCGTAGGACTTTTGGAACACTGCTGGGTTAGCTAGAGAAAGGCAACACACGGCACTCTTCTTCGGGAGACCCAGAGTACCTCAGCTATCCACAGGTTTCAGGAACACACTTCTAGACACTCCTCCATGCAATGGATGTAACCTCATTCCCCTAGCATAACTCTACTGAGAAAAACACTCTGCTTCTAATCCCTTTTCCCCTTTTACACTTAGAGTCACGCATCCTCAAGGAGGCGATCGCCTTGCATTCCAAGTACAATTTAAGCACAGTTCTTGGTGTAACACTGCAGGTCTTTGGAGGATGCACAGGCCCCTAAGTCTCCATGTCGCATCCTTTGTTTAGGCACTTGGCTGCATGCAAAAATCGGACCTAGAAAAAATTAGAATTAGGGAAAGCCCCAGTGGGTAGCGTGAATCTCTTTTGACTTGTTAGCATCAACATCTCCTTATGCTGCGTGTGAATCTGGAAATGTGAAACTGAGACACAAATCTTGTTTTCCTATTTTGAAACCTCCACTCATGCAGTCTCGAAGCTACCTGAAAAGCACTGTTGTTACTGTCCTTTTAGTTACTGCCTGCCTGCTTCTGCGAAGAAAATGAGTTCTCCCGATAGAAACCTTGTGCTTCCAAATCCTAGTTGGAAGCTCACCTGCTCTGCTCTATAACTAAAGTGAAAGTCAAGGGGAGCACTAGCCTCGAAGTAAAGCCCTGATTAACCTGGCAAAACGGGAGGCGTGCAGCAGCTCCATGAGTCCTTCCTCGCTGTTCTCCTTTAGTTTAACGGTAGTGAGTCCTAGCCTCGAAGTAGGCCCTGATTTGCCTTGCCAAACGGGAGGTATGGAGCAGCTCCATCAGGCCTTCTTCAGTGTTCTGCTTTAGTTTCACTGTAGTAAGCTTTTCAAGACTCCTAGGGACCTTGCTTCAGCACCTGTTTCTGTACCAGTATACTGAGTAGAGCCAAGAACCTCAGGGGCAGCTGAAAACTTCAGCCCCGTAGGCCTTTTGGAACACTGCTGGGTTAGCTAGAGAAAGGCAACACACAGCACTCTTCCTTGGGAGAGCCAGATTACCTCAGCTCTCCACAGGTTTCAGGAACACACTTCTAGACACTCCTCCATGCAATGGATGTAACCTCATTCTCCTAGCATAACTCTACTGAGAAAAACACTCTGCTTCTAATCCCTTTTCACCTTTTACACTTAGAGTCACGCATCCTCAAGGAGGCGATCGCCTTGCATTCCAAGTACAATTTAAGCACAGTTCTTGGTGTAACACTGCAGGTCTTTGGAGGATGCACAGGCCCCTAAGTCTCCATGTCGCATCCTTTGTTTAGGCACTTGGCTGCACGCAAAAATCGGACCTAGAAAAAATTAGAATTAGGGAAAGCCCCAGTGGGTAGCGTGAATCTCTTTTGACTTGTTAGCATCAACATCTCCTTATGCTGCGTGTGAATCTGGAAATGTGAGACTGAGACACAAATCTTGTTTTCCTATTTTGAAAGCTCCACTCATGCAGTCTCGAAGCTACCTGAAAAGCACTGTTGTTACTGTCCTTTTAGTTACTGCCTGCCTGCTTCTGCGAAGAAAATGAGTTCTCCCGATAGAAACCTTGTGCTTCCAAATCCTAGTTGGAAGCTCACCTGCTCTGCTCTATAACTAAAGTGAAAGTCAAGGGGAGCACTAGCCTCGAAGTAAAGCCCTGATTAACCTGGCAAAACGGGAGGCGTGCAGCAGCTCCATGAGTCCTTCCTCGCTGTTCTCCTTTAGTTTAACGGTAGTGAGTCCTAGCCTCGAAGTAGGCCCTGATTTGCCTTGCCAAACGGGAGGTATGGAGCAGCTCCATCAGGCCTTCTTCAGTGTTCTGCTTTAGTTTCACTGTAGTAAGCTTTTCAAGACTCCTAGAGACCTTGCTTCAGCACCTGCTTCGGTACCAGTATACTGAGTAGAGCCAAGAACCTCAGGGGCAGTTAACAACTTCAGCCCCGTAGGCCTTTTGGAACACTGCAGGGTTAGCTAGAGAAAGGCAACACATGGCACTCTTCCTTGGGAGAGCCAGATTACCTCAGCTCTACACAGCTTTCAGGAACACACTTCTAGACACTCCTCCATGTAATGGATGTAACCTCATTCCCCTAGCTGAACTCTATTGAGAAAAACACTCTGCTTCTAATCCCTTTTCACCTTTTACACTTAGAGTCACGCATCCTCAAGGAGGCGATCGCCTTGCATTCCAAGTACAATTTAAGCACAGTTCTTGGTGTAACACTGCAGGTCTTTGGAGGATGCACAGGCCCCTAAGTCTCCATGTCGCATCCTTTGTTTAGGCACTTGGCTGCACGCAAAAATCGGACCTAGAAAAAATTAGAATTAGGGAAAGCCCCAGTGGGTAGCGTGAATCTCTTTTGACTTGTTAGCATCAACATCTCCTTATGCTGCGTGTGAATCTGGAAATGTGAGACTGAGACACAAATCTTGTTTTCCTATTTTGAAAGCTCCACTCATGCAGTCTGGAAGCTACCTGAAAAGCACTGTTGTTACTGTCCTTTTAGTTACTGCCTGCCTGCTTCTGCGAAGAAAATGAGTTCTCCCGATAGAAACCTTGTGCTTCCAAATCCTAGTTGGAAGCTCACCTGCTCTGCTCTATAACTAAAGTGAAAGTCAAGGGGAGCACTAGCCTCGAAGTAAAGCCCTGATTAACCTGGCAAAACGGGAGGCGTGCAGCAGCTCCATGAGGCCTTCATCGCTGTTCTCCTTTAGTTTAACGGTAGTGAGTCCTAGCCTCGAAGTAGGCCCTGATTTGCCTTGCCAAACGGCAGGTATGGAGCAGCTCCATCAGGCCTTCTTCAGTGTTCTGCTTTAGTTTCACTGTAGTAAGCTTTTCAAGACTCCTAGGGACCTTGCTTCAGCACCTGTTTCGGTACCAGTATACTGAGTAGAGCCAAGAACCTCAGGGGCAGTTAACAACTTCAGCCCCGTAGGCCTTTTGGATCACTGCAGGGTAAGCTAGAGAAAGGCAACACACGGCACTCTTCCTTGGGAGAGCCAGATTTCCTCAGCTCTACACAGGTTTCAGGAACACACTTCTAGACACTCCTCCATGCAATGGTTGTAACCTCATTCCCCTAGCTGAACTCTATTGATAAAAACACTCTGCTTCTTATCCCTTTTCACATTTTTCACATAGTCACGCATCCTCAAGTTGGCGGTCGCCTTGCATTCCAAGTACAATTTAAGCACAGTTCTTGGTGAAACACTGCAGGTCTTTGGAGGATGCACATGTCCCTAAGTCTCCATGTCACATCCTTTTTTTAGGCACTTGGCTGCATGCAGAAAAGTGGTCGTAGAAAAAGGTTGAATAAGGTATAGCCACAGTGGGTATCGTGAATCTCTTTTGACTTGTTAGCATCAACATCTCCTTATGCTGCGTGTGAATCTGGAAATGTGAGACTGAGACACAAATTTTGTTTTCCCATTTTGAAAGCTCCACTCATGCAGTCTGGAAGCTACCTGAAAAGCACTCTTGTTACCGTCCTTTTAGTTACTGCCTGCCTGCTTCTGCGAAGAAAATGAGTTCTCCCGAAAGAAACCTTGTGCTTCCAGTTCCTAGTTGGAAGCTCAACTGCTCTCCTCTATAACTAAAGTGAAAGTCAGGGAACACTAGCCTCGAAGTAATGCCCTGATTATCCTGGCAAAACGGGAGGCGTGCAGCAGCTCCATGAGGCCTTCATCGCTGTTCTTTAGTTTAACCGTAGTAAGTTTTCCTAGACTCCTAGAGACCTTGCTTCAGCACCCCTATCGCAATCAGAAAACTGCCTAGAGCCGGGAAGCTCTGGTCCTGCGTGTATGCTGCGTACCAACTTACTATTTGCAGACTGATGGCACAAGGTTTCTTTGCCCATTTGGAAAGCTCTGTTCATGCGGCCTCCTTTATACCTGAAAAGCATTGTTGTTGCCGGGGTTTTAGTCACTGCCTGCACGGTTCTGAGAAGATATTGAGTTTTCCCGTCCGAAACCTTGTGCTTCCACTTCCTACTTGGAAGCTCACCCTGCTCTGCTCTATATCTAAAGTGAAAGTCCACGTGAGCCCTAGCCCCGAAGTAAGGCCCTGATTTGCCTTGCCAAACGGGAGGTATGGAGAAGCTCCATCAGGCCTTCTTCACTGTTCTGCTTTAGTTTCACGGTAGTAAGCTTTTCCACACTTCTAGGGACCTTGTTGCACACCCGTTCTGCTACCATTATACTGAGTAAAGCCAGGAAGCTCAGGGTCAGGTAAGGAACTTCAGCCCCGTAGGCCTTTTGGGACACCCCAGTGTTGGCTAGAGAAAGGCAACACACTGCACTCTTCCTTGAGAGAGCCAGTTTACCTCAGCTCTACACAGGATTAAGGAACACACTTCTAGACTGTCCTCCATTAAATGGATGTAACCTCATTCCCCTAGTTGAACTCTTTTGAGAAGAACACTCTTTTTAATCCCTTTTCCCCTATTACACTTAGAGTCACGCATCCTCAGGAGGTGGTCGGCTTGCATTCCAAGTACAATTTAAGCACAGTTCTTGGTATAACACGGCAGGACTTTGGAAGAAGCACAGGTCCCTATATCGCCCTCGCGCATCCTTTGTTTAGGCACTTGACTGCACGCAAAAAAGCGGTTGTAGAAAAAATTAGAATTAGGGAAAGCTCCAGTGGGTATCGTGAATCTCTTTTGACTTGTTAGCATCAACATCTCCTTATGCTGCGTGTGAATCTGGAAATGTGAGACTGAGACACAAATCTTGTTTTCCTATTTTGAAAGCTCCACTCATGCAGTCTGGAAGCTACCTGAAAAGCACTGTTGTTACTGTCCTTTTAGTTACTGCCTGCCTGCTTCTGCGAAGAAAATGAGTTCTCCCGATAGAAACCTTGTGCTTCCAGTTCCTAGTTGGAAGCTCACCTGCTCTGCTCTATAACTAAAGTGAAAGTCAAGGGGAGCACTAGCCTCGAAGTAATGCCCAGATTATCCTGGCAAAACGGGAGGCGTGCAGCAGCTCCATGAGGCCTTCCTCGCTGTTCTCCTTTAGTTTAACGGTAGTGAGTCCTAGCCTCGAAGTAGGCCCAGATTTGCTTGCCAAACGGGAGGTATGGAGCAGCTCCATCAGGCCTTCTTCAGTGTTCTGCTTTAGTTTCACTGTAGTAAGCTTTTCAAGACTCCTAGGGACCTTGTTTCAGCACCTGTTTCGGTACCAGTATACTGAGTAGAGCCAAGAACCTCAGGGGCAGCTAACAACTTCAGCCCCGTAGGCCTTTTGGAACACTCCAGTGTTGGCTAGAGAAAGGCAACACACGGCACTCTTCCTTGGGAGAGCCAGATTACCTCAGCTCTACACAGGTTTCAGGAACACACTTCTAGACACTCCTCCATGCAATGGATGTAACCTCATTCCCCTAGCTGAACTCTATTGAGAAAAACACTCTGCTTCTAATCCCTTTTCACCTTTTACACTTAGAGTCACGCATCCTCAAGGAGGCGATCGCCTTGCATTCCAAGTACAATTTAAGCACAGTTCTTGGTGTAACACTGCAGGTCTTTGGAGGATGCACAGGCCCCTAAGTCTCCATGTCGCATCCTTTGTTTAGGCACTTGGCTGCACGCAAAAATCGGACCTAGAAAAAATTAGAATTAGGGAAAGCCCCAGTGGGTAGCGTGAATCTCTTTTGACTTGTTAGCATCAACATCTCCTTATGCTGCGTGTGAATCTGGAAATGTGAGACTGAGACACAAATCTTGTTTTCCTATTTTGAAAGCTCCACTCATGCAGTCTCGAAGCTACCTGAAAAGCACTGTTGTTACTGTCCTTTTAGTTACTGCCTGCCTGCTTCTGCGAAGAAAATGAGTTCTCCCGATAGAAACCTTGTGCTTCCAAATCCTAGTTGGAAGCTCACCTGCTCTGCTCTATAACTAAAGTGAAAGTCAAGGGGAGCACTAGCCTCGAAGTAAAGCCCTGATTAACCTGGCAAAACGGGAGGCGTGCAGCAGCTCCATGAGTCCTTCCTCGCTGTTCTCCTTTAGTTTAACGGTAGTGAGTCCTAGCCTCGAAGTAGGCCCTGATTTGCCTTGCCAAACGGGAGGTATGGAGCAGCTCCATCAGGCCTTCTTCAGTGTTCTGCTTTAGTTTCACTGTAGTAAGCTTTTCAAGACTCCTAGAGACCTTGCTTCAGCACCTGCTTCGGTACCAGTATACTGAGTAGAGCCAAGAACCTCAGGGGCAGTTAACAACTTCAGCCCCGTAGGCCTTTTGGAACACTGCAGGGTTAGCTAGAGAAAGGCAACACATGGCACTCTTCCTTGGGAGAGCCAGATTACCTCAGCTCTACACAGCTTTCAGGAACACACTTCTAGACACTCCTCCATGTAATGGATGTAACCTCATTCCCCTAGCTGAACTCTATTGAGAAAAACACTCTGCTTCTAATCCCTTTTCACCTTTTACACTTAGAGTCACGCATCCTCAAGGAGGCGATCGCCTTGCATTCCAAGTACAATTTAAGCACAGTTCTTGGTGTAACACTGCAGGTCTTTGGAGGATGCACAGGCCCCTAAGTCTCCATGTCGCATCCTTTGTTTAGGCACTTGGCTGCACGCAAAAATCGGACCTAGAAAAAATTAGAATTAGGGAAAGCCCCAGTGGGTAGCGTGAATCTCTTTTGACTTGTTAGCATCAACATCTCCTTATGCTGCGTGTGAATCTGGAAATGTGAGACTGAGACACAAATCTTGTTTTCCTATTTTGAAAGCTCCACTCATGCAGTCTGGAAGCTACCTGAAAAGCACTGTTGTTACTGTCCTTTTAGTTACTGCCTGCCTGCTTCTGCGAAGAAAATGAGTTCTCCCGATAGAAACCTTGTGCTTCCAAATCCTAGTTGGAAGCTCACCTGCTCTGCTCTATAACTAAAGTGAAAGTCAAGGGGAGCACTAGCCTCGAAGTAAAGCCCTGATTAACCTGGCAAAACGGGAGGCGTGCAGCAGCTCCATGAGGCCTTCATCGCTGTTCTCCTTTAGTTTAACGGTAGTGAGTCCTAGCCTCGAAGTAGGCCCTGATTTGCCTTGCCAAACGGCAGGTATGGAGCAGCTCCATCAGGCCTTCTTCAGTGTTCTGCTTTAGTTTCACTGTAGTAAGCTTTTCAAGACTCCTAGGGACCTTGCTTCAGCACCTGTTTCGGTACCAGTATACTGAGTAGAGCCAAGAACCTCAGGGGCAGTTAACAACTTCAGCCCCGTAGGCCTTTTGGATCACTGCAGGGTAAGCTAGAGAAAGGCAACACACGGCACTCTTCCTTGGGAGAGCCAGATTTCCTCAGCTCTACACAGGTTTCAGGAACACACTTCTAGACACTCCTCCATGCAATGGTTGTAACCTCATTCCCCTAGCTGAACTCTATTGATAAAAACACTCTGCTTCTTATCCCTTTTCACATTTTTCACATAGTCACGCATCCTCAAGTTGGCGGTCGCCTTGCATTCCAAGTACAATTTAAGCACAGTTCTTGGTGAAACACTGCAGGTCTTTGGAGGATGCACATGTCCCTAAGTCTCCATGTCACATCCTTTTTTTAGGCACTTGGCTGCATGCAGAAAAGTGGTCGTAGAAAAAGGTTGAATAAGGTATAGCCACAGTGGGTATCGTGAATCTCTTTTGACTTGTTAGCATCAACATCTCCTTATGCTGCGTGTGAATCTGGAAATGTGAGACTGAGACACAAATTTTGTTTTCCCATTTTGAAAGCTCCACTCATGCAGTCTGGAAGCTACCTGAAAAGCACTCTTGTTACCGTCCTTTTAGTTACTGCCTGCCTGCTTCTGCGAAGAAAATGAGTTCTCCCGAAAGAAACCTTGTG
This sequence comes from Balaenoptera physalus, assembly GCF_965194825.1. NCBI lineage: Eukaryota > Metazoa > Chordata > Mammalia > Artiodactyla > Balaenopteridae > Balaenoptera > Balaenoptera physalus. Next base: position 41,985,922 of record NC_138884.1, on the reverse strand, counting down.
CTTCCAGTTCCTAGTTGGAAGCTCAACTGCTCTCCTCTATAACTAAAGTGAAAGTCAGGGAACACTAGCCTCGAAGTAATGCCCTGATTATCCTGGCAAAACGGGAGGCGTGCAGCAGCTCCATGAGGCCTTCATCGCTGTTCTTTAGTTTAACCGTAGTAAGTTTTCCTAGACTCCTAGAGACCTTGCTTCAGCACCCCTATCGCAATCAGAAAACTGCCTAGAGCCGGGAAGCTCTGGTCCTGCGTGTATGCTGCGTACCAACTTACTATTTGCAGACTGATGGCACAAGGTTTCTTTGCCCATTTGGAAAGCTCTGTTCATGCGGCCTCCTTTATACCTGAAAAGCATTGTTGTTGCCGGGGTTTTAGTCACTGCCTGCACGGTTCTGAGAAGATATTGAGTTTTCCCGTCCGAAACCTTGTGCTTCCACTTCCTACTTGGAAGCTCACCCTGCTCTGCTCTATATCTAAAGTGAAAGTCCACGTGAGCCCTAGCCCCGAAGTAAGGCCCTGATTTGCCTTGCCAAACGGGAGGTATGGAGAAGCTCCATCAGGCCTTCTTCACTGTTCTGCTTTAGTTTCACGGTAGTAAGCTTTTCCACACTTCTAGGGACCTTGTTGCACACCCGTTCTGCTACCATTATACTGAGTAAAGCCAGGAAGCTCAGGGTCAGGTAAGGAACTTCAGCCCCGTAGGCCTTTTGGGACACCCCAGTGTTGGCTAGAGAAAGGCAACACACTGCACTCTTCCTTGAGAGAGCCAGTTTACCTCAGCTCTACACAGGATTAAGGAACACACTTCTAGACTGTCCTCCATTAAATGGATGTAACCTCATTCCCCTAGTTGAACTCTTTTGAGAAGAACACTCTTTTTAATCCCTTTTCCCCTATTACACTTAGAGTCACGCATCCTCAGGAGGTGGTCGGCTTGCATTCCAAGTACAATTTAAGCACAGTTCTTGGTATAACACGGCAGGACTTTGGAAGAAGCACAGGTCCCTATATCGCCCTCGCGCATCCTTTGTTTAGGCACTTGACTGCACGCAAAAAAGCGGTTGTAGAAAAAATTAGAATTAGGGAAAGCTCCAGTGGGTATCGTGAATCTCTTTTGACTTGTTAGCATCAACATCTCCTTATGCTGCGTGTGAATCTGGAAATGTGAGACTGAGACACAAATCTTGTTTTCCTATTTTGAAAGCTCCACTCATGCAGTCTGGAAGCTACCTGAAAAGCACTGTTGTTACTGTCGTTTTAGTTACTGCCTGCCTGCTTCTGCGAAGAAAATGAGTTCTCCCGATAGAAACCTTGTGCTTCCAGTTCCTAGTTGGAAGCTCACCTGCTCTGCTCTATAACTAAAGTGAAAGTCAAGGGGAGCACTAGCCTCGAAGTAATGCCCAGATTATCCTGGCAAAACGGGAGGCGTGCAGCAGCTCCATGAGGCCTTCCTCGCTGTTCTCCTTTAGTTTAACGGTAGTGAGTCCTAGCCTCGAAGTAGGCCCAGATTTGCTTGCCAAACGGGAGGTATGGAGCAGCTCCATCAGGCCTTCTTCAGTGTTCTGCTTTAGTTTCACTGTAGTAAGCTTTTCAAGACTCCTAGGGACCTTGTTTCAGCACCTGTTTCGGTACCAGTATACTGAGTAGAGCCAAGAACCTCAGGGGCAGCTAACAACTTCAGCCCCGTAGGCCTTTTGGAACACTCCAGTGTTGGCTAGAGAAAGGCAACACACGGCACTCTTCCTTGGGAGAGCCAGATTACCTCAGCTCTACACAGGTTTCAGGAACACACTTCTAGACACTCCTCCATGCAATGGATGTAACCTCATTCCCCTAGCTGAACTCTATTGAGAAAAACACTCTGCTTCTAATCCCTTTTCACCTTTTACACTTAGAGTCACGCATCCTCAAGGAGGCGATCGCCTTGCATTCCAAGTACAATTTAAGCACAGTTCTTGGTGTAACACTGCAGGTCTTTGGAGGATGCACAGGCCCCTAAGTCTCCATGTCGCATCCTTTGTTTAGGCACTTGGCTGCACGCAAAAATCGGACCTAGAAAAAATTAGAATTAGGGAAAGCCCCAGTGGGTAGCGTGAATCTCTTTTGACTTGTTAGCATCAACATCTCCTTATGCTGCGTGTGAATCTGGAAATGTGAGACTGAGACACAAATCTTGTTTTCCTATTTTGAAAGCTCCACTCATGCAGTCTCGAAGCTACCTGAAAAGCACTGTTGTTACTGTCCTTTTAGTTACTGCCTGCCTGCTTCTGCGAAGAAAATGAGTTCTCCCGATAGAAACCTTGTGCTTCCAAATCCTAGTTGGAAGCTCACCTGCTCTGCTCTATAACTAAAGTGAAAGTCAAGGGGAGCACTAGCCTCGAAGTAAAGCCCTGATTAACCTGGCAAAACGGGAGGCGTGCAGCAGCTCCATGAGTCCTTCCTCGCTGTTCTCCTTTAGTTTAACGGTAGTGAGTCCTAGCCTCGAAGTAGGCCCTGATTTGCCTTGCCAAACGGGAGGTATGGAGCAGCTCCATCAGGCCTTCTTCAGTGTTCTGCTTTAGTTTCACTGTAGTAAGCTTTTCAAGACTCCTAGGGACCTTGCTTCAGCACCTGTTTCTGTACCAGTATACTGAGTAGAGCCAAGAACCTCAGGGGCAGCTGAAAACTTCAGCCCCGTAGGCCTTTTGGAACACTGCTGGGTTAGCTAGAGAAAGGCAACACACAGCACTCTTCCTTGGGAGAGCCAGATTACCTCAGCTCGCCACAGGTTTCAGGAACACACTTCTAGACACTCCTCCATGCAATGGATGTAACCTCATTCTCCTAGCATAACTCTACTGAGAAAAACACTCTGCTTCTAATCCCTTTTCACCTTTTACACTTAGAGTCACGCATCCTCAAGGAGGCGATCGCCTTGCATTCCAAGTACAATTTAAGCACAGTTCTTGGTGTAACACTGCAGGTCTTTGGAGGATGCACAGGCCCCTAAGTCTCCATGTCGCATCCTTTGTTTAGGCACTTGGCTGCACGCAAAAATCGGACCTAGAAAAAATTAGAATTAGGGAAAGCCCCAGTGGGTAGCGTGAATCTCTTTTGACTTGTTAGCATCAACATCTCCTTATGCTGCGTGTGAATCTGGAAATGTGAGACTGAGACACAAATCTTGTTTTCCTATTTTGAAAGCTCCACTCATGCAGTCTCGAAGCTACCTGAAAAGCACTGTTGTTACTGTCCTTTTAGTTACTGCCTGCCTGCTTCTGCGAAGAAAATGAGTTCTCCCGATAGAAACCTTGTGCTTCCAAATCCTAGTTGGAAGCTCACCTGCTCTGCTCTATAACTAAAGTGAAAGTCAAGGGGAGCACTAGCCTCGAAGTAAAGCCCTGATTAACCTGGCAAAACGGGAGGCGTGCAGCAGCTCCATGAGTCCTTCCTCGCTGTTCTCCTTTAGTTTAACGGTAGTGAGTCCTAGCCTCGAAGTAGGCCCTGATTTGCCTTGCCAAACGGGAGGTATGGAGCAGCTCCATCAGGCCTTCTTCAGTGTTCTGCTTTAGTTTCACTGTAGTAAGCTTTTCAAGACTCCTAGAGACCTTGCTTCAGCACCTGCTTCGGTACCAGTATACTGAGTAGAGCCAAGAACCTCAGGGGCAGTTAACAACTTCAGCCCCGTAGGCCTTTTGGAACACTGCAGGGTTAGCTAGAGAAAGGCAACACATGGCACTCTTCCTTGGGAGAGCCAGATTACCTCAGCTCTACACAGCTTTCAGGAACACACTTCTAGACACTCCTCCATGTAATGGATGTAACCTCATTCCCCTAGCTGAACTCTATTGAGAAAAACACTCTGCTTCTAATCCCTTTTCACCTTTTACACTTAGAGTCACGCATCCTCAAGGAGGCGATCGCCTTGCATTCCAAGTACAATTTAAGCACAGTTCTTGGTGTAACACTGCAGGTCTTTGGAGGATGCACAGGCCCCTAAGTCTCCATGTCGCATCCTTTGTTTAGGCACTTGGCTGCACGCAAAAATCGGACCTAGAAAAAATTAGAATTAGGGAAAGCCCCAGTGGGTAGCGTGAATCTCTTTTGACTTGTTAGCATCAACATCTCCTTATGCTGCGTGTGAATCTGGAAATGTGAGACTGAGACACAAATCTTGTTTTCCTATTTTGAAAGCTCCACTCATGCAGTCTGGAAGCTACCTGAAAAGCACTGTTGTTACTGTCCTTTTAGTTACTGCCTGCCTGCTTCTGCGAAGAAAATGAGTTCTCCCGATAGAAACCTTGTGCTTCCAAATCCTAGTTGGAAGCTCACCTGCTCTGCTCTATAACTAAAGTGAAACTCAAGGGGAGCACTAGCCTCGAAGTAAAGCCCTGATTAACCTGGCAAAACGGGAGGCGTGCAGCAGCTCCATGAGGCCTTCATCGCTGTTCTCCTTTAGTTTAACGGTAGTGAGTCCTAGCCTCGAAGTAGGCCCTGATTTGCCTTGCCAAACGGGAGGTATGGAGCAGCTCCATCAGGCCTTCTTCAGTGTTCTGCTTTAGTTTCACTGTAGTAAGCTTTTCAAGACTCCTAGGGACCTTGCTTCAGCACCTGTTTCGGTACCAGTATACTGAGTAGAGCCAAGAACCTCAGGGGCAGTTAACAACTTCAGCCCCGTAGGCCTTTTGGATCACTGCAGGGTAAGCTAGAGAAAGGCAACACACGGCACTCTTCCTTGGGAGAGCCAGATTTCCTCAGCTCTACACAGGTTTCAGGAACACACTTCTAGACACTCCTCCATGCAATGGTTGTAACCTCATTCCCCTAGCTGAACTCTATTGATAAAAACACTCTGCTTCTTATCCCTTTTCACATTTTTCACATAGTCACGCATCCTCAAGTTGGCGGTCGCCTTGCATTCCAAGTACAATTTAAGCACAGTTCTTGGTGAAACACTGCAGGTCTTTGGAGGATGCACATGTCCCTAAGTCTCCATGTCACATCCTTTTTTTAGGCACTTGGCTGCATGCAGAAAAGTGGTCGTAGAAAAAGGTTGAATAAGGTATAGCCACAGTGGGTATCGTGAATCTCTTTTGACTTGTTAGCATCAACATCTCCTTATGCTGCGTGTGAATCTGGAAATGTGAGACTGAGACACAAATTTTGTTTTCCCATTTTGAAAGCTCCACTCATGCAGTCTGGAAGCTACCTGAAAAGCACTCTTGTTACCGTCCTTTTAGTTACTGCCTGCCTGCTTCTGCGAAGAAAATGAGTTCTCCCGAAAGAAACCTTGTGCTTCCAGTTCCTAGTTGGAAGCTCAACTGCTCTCCTCTATAACTAAAGTGAAAGTCAGGGAACACTAGCCTCGAAGTAATGCCCTGATTATCCTGGCAAAACGGGAGGCGTGCAGCAGCTCCATGAGGCCTTCATCGCTGTTCTTTAGTTTAACCGTAGTAAGTTTTCCTAGACTCCTAGAGACCTTGCTTCAGCACCCCTATCGCAATCAGAAAACTGCCTAGAGCCGGGAAGCTCTGGTCCTGCGTGTATGCTGCGTACCAACTTACTATTTGCAGACTGATGGCACAAGGTTTCTTTGCCCATTTGGAAAGCTCTGTTCATGCGGCCTCCTTTATACCTGAAAAGCATTGTTGTTGCCGGGGTTTTAGTCACTGCCTGCACGGTTCTGAGAAGATATTGAGTTTTCCCGTCCGAAACCTTGTGCTTCCACTTCCTACTTGGAAGCTCACCCTGCTCTGCTCTATATCTAAAGTGAAAGTCCACGTGAGCCCTAGCCCCGAAGTAAGGCCCTGATTTGCCTTGCCAAACGGGAGGTATGGAGAAGCTCCATCAGGCCTTCTTCACTGTTCTGCTTTAGTTTCACGGTAGTAAGCTTTTCCACACTTCTAGGGACCTTGTTGCACACCCGTTCTGCTACCATTATACTGAGTAAAGCCAGGAAGCTCAGGGTCAGGTAAGGAACTTCAGCCCCGTAGGCCTTTTGGGACACCCCAGTGTTGGCTAGAGAAAGGCAACACACTGCACTCTTCCTTGAGAGAGCCAGTTTACCTCAGCTCTACACAGGATTAAGGAACACACTTCTAGACTGTCCTCCATTAAATGGATGTAACCTCATTCCCCTAGTTGAACTCTTTTGAGAAGAACACTCTTTTTAATCCCTTTTCCCCTATTACACTTAGAGTCACGCATCCTCAGGAGGTGGTCGGCTTGCATTCCAAGTACAATTTAAGCACAGTTCTTGGTATAACACGGCAGGACTTTGGAAGAAGCACAGGTCCCTATATCGCCCTCGCGCATCCTTTGTTTAGGCACTTGACTGCACGCAAAAAAGCGGTTGTAGAAAAAATTAGAATTAGGGAAAGCTCCAGTGGGTATCGTGAATCTCTTTTGACTTGTTAGCATCAACATCTCCTTATGCTGCGTGTGAATCTGGAAATGTGAGACTGAGACACAAATCTTGTTTTCCTATTTTGAAAGCTCCACTCATGCAGTCTGGAAGCTACCTGAAAAGCACTGTTGTTACTGTCCTTTTAGTTACTGCCTGCCTGCTTCTGCGAAGAAAATGAGTTCTCCCGATAGAAACCTTGTGCTTCCAGTTCCTAGTTGGAAGCTCACCTGCTCTGCTCTATAACTAAAGTGAAACTCAAGGGGAGCACTAGCCTCGAAGTAATGCCCAGATTATCCTGGCAAAACGGGAGGCGTGCAGCAGCTCCATGAGGCCTTCCTCGCTGTTCTCCTTTAGTTTAACGGTAGTGAGTCCTAGCCTCGAAGTAGGCCCAGATTTGCTTGCCAAACGGGAGGTATGGAGCAGCTCCATCAGGCCTTCTTCAGTGTTCTGCTTTAGTTTCACTGTAGTAAGCTTTTCAAGACTCCTAGGGACCTTGTTTCAGCACCTGTTTCGGTACCAGTATACTGAGTAGAGCCAAGAACCTCAGGGGCAGCTAACAACTTCAGCCCCGTAGGCCTTTTGGAACACTCCAGTGTTGGCTAGAGAAAGGCAACACACGGCACTCTTCCTTGGGAGAGCCAGATTACCTCAGCTCTACACAGGTTTCAGGAACACACTTCTAGACACTCCTCCATGCAATGGATGTAACCTCATTCCCCTAGCTGAACTCTATTGAGAAAAACACTCTGCTTCTAATCCCTTTTCACCTTTTACACTTAGAGTCACGCATCCTCAAGGAGGCGATCGCCTTGCATTCCAAGTACAATTTAAGCACAGTTCTTGGTGTAACACTGCAGGTCTTTGGAGGATGCACAGGCCCCTAAGTCTCCATGTCGCATCCTTTGTTTAGGCACTTAGCTGCACGCAAAAATCGGACCTAGAAAAAATTAGAATTAGGGAAAGCCCCAGTGGGTAGCGTGAATCTCTTTTGACTTGTTAGCATCAACATCTCCTTATGCTGCGTGTGAATCTGGAAATGTGAGACTGAGACACAAATCTTGTTTTCCTATTTTGAAAGCTCCACTCATGCAGTCTCGAAGCTACCTGAAAAGCACTGTTGTTACTGTCCTTTTAGTTACTGCCTGCCTGCTTCTGCGAAGAAAATGAGTTCTCCCGATAGAAACCTTGTGCTTCCAAATCCTAGTTGGAAGCTCACCTGCTCTGCTCTATAACTAAAGTGAAAGTCAAGGGGAGCACTAGCCTCGAAGTAAAGCCCTGATTAACCTGGCAAAACGGGAGGCGTGCAGCAGCTCCATGAGTCCTTCCTCGCTGTTCTCCTTTAGTTTAACGGTAGTGAGTCCTAGCCTCGAAGTAGGCCCTGATTTGCCTTGCCAAACGGGAGGTATGGAGCAGCTCCATCAGGCCTTCTTCAGTGTTCTGCTTTAGTTTCACTGTAGTAAGCTTTTCAAGACTCCTAGGGACCTTGCTTAAGCACCTGCTTCGGTACCAGTATACTGAGTAGAGCCAAGAACCTCAGGGGCAGTTAACAACTTCAGCCCCGTAGGCCTTTTGGAACACTGCAGGGTTAGCTAGAGAAAGGCAACACACGGCACTCTTCCTTGGGAGAGCCAGATTACCTCAGCTCTACACAGCTTTCAGGAACACACTGCTAGACACTCCTCCATGCAATGGATGTAACCTCATTCCCCTAGCTGAACTCTATTGAGAAAAACACTCTGCTTCTAATCCCTTTTCACCTTTTACACTTAGAGTCACGCATCCTCAAGGAGGCGATCGCCTTGCATTCCAAGTACAATTTAAGCACAGTTCTTGGTGTAACACTGCAGGTCTTTGGAGGATGCACAGGCCCCTAAGTCTCCATGTCGCATCCTTTGTTTAGGCACTTGGCTGCACGCAAAAATCGGACCTAGAAAAAATTAGAATTAGGGAAAGCCCCAGTGGGTAGCGTGAATCTCTTTTGACTTGTTAGCATCAACATCTCCTTATGCTGCGTGTGAATCTGGAAATGTGAGACTGAGACACAAATCTTGTTTTCCTATTTTGAAAGCTCCACTCATGCAGTCTGGAAGCTACCTGAAAAGCACTGTTGTTACTGTCCTTTTAGTTACTGCCTGCCTGCTTCTGCGAAGAAAATGAGTTCTCCCGATAGAAACCTTGTGCTTCCAAATCCTAGTTGGAAGCTCACCTGCTCTGCTCTATAACTAAAGTGAAAGTCAAGGGGAGCACTAGCCTCGAAGTAAAGCCCTGATTAACCTGGCAAAACGGGAGGCGTGCAGCAGCTCCATGAGGCCTTCCTCGCTGTTCTCCTTTAGTTTAACGGTAGTGAGTCCTAGCCTCGAAGTAGGCCCTGATTTGCCTTGCCAAACGGGAGGTATGGAGCAGCTCCATCAGGCCTTCTTCAGTGTTCTGCTTTAGTTTCACTGTAGTAAGCTTTTCAAGACTCCTAAGGACCTTGCTTCAGCACCTGTTTCTGTACCAGTATACTGAGTAGAGCCAAGAACCTCAGGGGCAGCTGAAAACTTCAGCCCCGTAGGACTTTTGGAACACTGCTGGGTTAGCTAGAGAAAGGCAACACACGGCACTCTTCTTCGGGAGACCCAGAGTACCTCAGCTATCCACAGGTTTCAGGAACACACTTCTAGACACTCCTCCATGCAATGGATGTAACCTCATTCCCCTAGCATAACTCTACTGAGAAAAACACTCTGCTTCTAATCCCTTTTCCCCTTTTACACTTAGAGTCACGCATCCTCAAGGAGGCGATCGCCTTGCATTCCAAGTACAATTTAAGCACAGTTCTTGGTGTAACACTGCAGGTCTTTGGAGGATGCACAGGCCCCTAAGTCTCCATGTCGCATCCTTTGTTTAGGCACTTGGCTGCATGCAAAAATCGGACCTAGAAAAAATTAGAATTAGGGAAAGCCCCAGTGGGTAGCGTGAATCTCTTTTGACTTGTTAGCATCAACATCTCCTTATGCTGCGTGTGAATCTGGAAATGTGAAACTGAGACACAAATCTTGTTTTCCTATTTTGAAAGCTCCACTCATGCAGTCTCGAAGCTACCTGAAAAGCACTGTTGTTACTGTCCTTTTAGTTACTGCCTGCCTGCTTCTGCGAAGAAAATGAGTTCTCCCGATAGAAACCTTGTGCTTCCAAATCCTAGTTGGAAGCTCACCTGCTCTGCTCTATAACTAAAGTGAAAGTCAAGGGGAGCACTAGCCTCGAAGTAAAGCCCTGATTAACCTGGCAAAACGGGAGGCGTGCAGCAGCTCCATGAGTCCTTCCTCGCTGTTCTCCTTTAGTTTAACGGTAGTGAGTCCTAGCCTCGAAGTAGGCCCTGATTTGCCTTGCCAAACGGGAGGTATGGAGCAGCTCCATCAGGCCTTCTTCAGTGTTCTGCTTTAGTTTCACTGTAGTAAGCTTTTCAAGACTCCTAGGGACCTTGCTTCAGCACCTGTTTCTGTACCAGTATACTGAGTAGAGCCAAGAACCTCAGGGGCAGCTGAAAACTTCAGCCCCGTAGGCCTTTTGGAACACTGCTGGGTTAGCTAGAGAAAGGCAACACACAGCACTCTTCCTTGGGAGAGCCAGATTACCTCAGCTCTCCACAGGTTTCAGGAACACACTTCTAGACACTCCTCCATGCAATGGATGTAACCTCATTCTCCTAGCATAACTCTACTGAGAAAAACACTCTGCTTCTAATCCCTTTTCACCTTTTACACTTAGAGTCACGCATCCTCAAGGAGGCGATCGCCTTGCATTCCAAGTACAATTTAAGCACAGTTCTTGGTGTAACACTGCAGGTCTTTGGAGGATGCACAGGCCCCTAAGTCTCCATGTCGCATCCTTTGTTTAGGCACTTGGCTGCACGCAAAAATCGGACCTAGAAAAAATTAGAATTAGGGAAAGCCCCAGTGGGTAGCGTGAATCTCTTTTGACTTGTTAGCATCAACATCTCCTTATGCTGCGTGTGAATCTGGAAATGTGAGACTGAGACACAAATCTTGTTTTCCTATTTTGAAAGCTCCACTCATGCAGTCTCGAAGCTACCTGAAAAGCACTGTTGTTACTGTCCTTTTAGTTACTGCCTGCCTGCTTCTGCGAAGAAAATGAGTTCTCCCGATAGAAACCTTGTGCTTCCAAATCCTAGTTGGAAGCTCACCTGCTCTGCTCTATAACTAAAGTGAAAGTCAAGGGGAGCACTAGCCTCGAAGTAATGCCCAGATTATCCTGGCAAAACGGGAGGCGTGCAGCAGCTCCATGAGTCCTTCCTCGCTGTTCTCCTTTAGTTTAACGGTAGTGAGTCCTAGCCTCGAAGTAGGCCCTGATTTGCCTTGCCAAACGGGAGGTATGGAGCAGCTCCATCAGGCCTTCTTCAGTGTTCTGCTTTAGTTTCACTGTAGTAAGCTTTTCAAGACTCCTAGAGACCTTGCTTCAGCACCTGCTTCGGTACCAGTATACTGAGTAGAGCCAAGAACCTCAGGGGCAGTTAACAACTTCAGCCCCGTAGGCCTTTTGGAACACTGCAGGGTTAGCTAGAGAAAGGCAACACATGGCACTCTTCCTTGGGAGAGCCAGATTACCTCAGCTCTACACAGCTTTCAGGAACACACTTCTAGACACTCCTCCATGTAATGGATGTAACCTCATTCCCCTAGCTGAACTCTATTGAGAAAAACACTCTGCTTCTAATCCCTTTTCACCTTTTACACTTAGAGTCACGCATCCTCAAGGAGGCGATCGCCTTGCATTCCAAGTACAATTTAAGCACAGTTCTTGGTGTAACACTGCAGGTCTTTGGAGGATGCACAGGCCCCTAAGTCTCCATGTCGCATCCTTTGTTTAGGCACTTGGCTGCACGCAAAAATCGGACCTAGAAAAAATTAGAATTAGGGAAAGCCCCAGTGGGTAGCGTGAATCTCTTTTGACTTGTTAGCATCAACATCTCCTTATGCTGCGTGTGAATCTGGAAATGTGAGACTGAGACACAAATCTTGTTTTCCTATTTTGAAAGCTCCACTCATGCAGTCTGGAAGCTACCTGAAAAGCACTGTTGTTACTGTCCTTTTAGTTACTGCCTGCCTTCTTCTGCGAAGAAAATGAGTTCTCCCGATAGAAACCTTGTGCTTCCAAATCCTAGTTGGAAGCTCACCTGCTCTGCTCTATAACTAAAGTGAAAGTCAAGGGGAGCACTAGCCTCGAAGTAAAGCCCTGATTAACCTGGCAAAACGGGAGGCGTGCAGCAGCTCCATGAGGCCTTCATCGCTGTTCTCCTTTAGTTTAACGGTAGTGAGTCCTAGCCTCGAAGTAGGCCCTGATTTGCCTTGCCAAACGGCAGGTATGGAGCAGCTCCATCAGGCCTTCTTCAGTGTTCTGCTTTAGTTTCACTGTAGTAAGCTTTTCAAGACTCCTAGGGACCTTGCTTCAGCACCTGTTTCGGTACCAGTATACTGAGTAGAGCCAAGAACCTCAGGGGCAGTTAACAACTTCAGCCCCGTAGGCCTTTTGGATCACTGCAGGGTAAGCTAGAGAAAGGCAACACACGGCACTCTTCCTTGGGAGAGCCAGATTTCCTCAGCTCTACACAGGTTTCAGGAACACACTTCTAGACACTCCTCCATGCAATGGTTGTAACCTCATTCCCCTAGCTGAACTCTATTGATAAAAACACTCTGCTTCTTATCCCTTTTCACATTTTTCACATAGTCACGCATCCTCAAGTTGGCGGTCGCCTTGCATTCCAAGTACAATTTAAGCACAGTTCTTGGTGAAACACTGCAGGTCTTTGGAGGATGCACATGTCCCTAAGTCTCCATGTCACATCCTTTTTTTAGGCACTTGGCTGCATGCAGAAAAGTGGTCGTAGAAAAAGGTTGAATAAGGTATAGCCACAGTGGGTATCGTGAATCTCTTTTGACTTGTTAGCATCAACATCTCCTTATGCTGCGTGTGAATCTGGAAATGTGAGACTGAGACACAAATTTTGTTTTCCCATTTTGAAAGCTCCACTCATGCAGTCTGGAAGCTACCTGAAAAGCACTCTTGTTACCGTCCTTTTAGTTACTGCCTGCCTGCTTCTGCGAAGAAAATGAGTTCTCCCGAAAGAAACCTTGTGCTTCCAGTTCCTAGTTGGAAGCTCAACTGCTCTCCTCTATAACTAAAGTGAAAGTCAGGGAACACTAGCCTCGAAGTAATGCCCTGATTATCCTGGCAAAACGGGAGGCGTGCAGCAGCTCCATGAGGCCTTCATCGCTGTTCTTTAGTTTAACCGTAGTAAGTTTTCCTAGACTCCTAGAGACCTTGCTTCAGCACCCCTATCGCAATCAGAAAACTGCCTAGAGCCGGGAAGCTCTGGTCCTGCGTGTATGCTGCGTACCAACTTACTATTTGCAGACTGATGGCACAAGGTTTCTTTGCCCATTTGGAAAGCTCTGTTCATGCGGCCTCCTTTATACCTGAAAAGCATTGTTGTTGCCGGGGTTTTAGTCACTGCCTGCACGGTTCTGAGAAGATATTGAGTTTTCCCGTCCGAAACCTTGTGCTTCCACTTCCTACTTGGAAGCTCACCCTGCTCTGCTCTATATCTAAAGTGAAAGTCCACGTGAGCCCTAGCCCCGAAGTAAGGCCCTGATTTGCCTTGCCAAACGGGAGGTATGGAGAAGCTCCATCAGGCCTTCTTCACTGTTCTGCTTTAGTTTCACGGTAGTAAGCTTTTCCACACTTCTAGGGACCTTGTTGCACACCCGTTCTGCTACCATTATACTGAGTAAAGCCAGGAAGCTCAGGGTCAGGTAAGGAACTTCAGCCCCGTAGGCCTTTTGGGACACCCCAGTGTTGGCTAGAGAAAGGCAACACACTGCACTCTTCCTTGAGAGAGCCAGTTTACCTCAGCTCTACACAGGATTAAGGAACACACTTCTAGACTGTCCTCCATTAAATGGATGTAACCTCATTCCCCTAGTTGAACTCTTTTGAGAAGAACACTCTTTTTAATCCCTTTTCCCCTATTACACTTAGAGTCACGCATCCTCAGGAGGTGGTCGGCTTGCATTCCAAGTACAATTTAAGCACAGTTCTTGGTATAACACGGCAGGACATTGGAAGAAGCACAGGTCCCTATATCGCCCTTGCGCATCCTTTGTTTAGGCACTTGACTGCACGCAAAAAAGCGGTTGTAGAAAAAATTAGAATTAGGGAAAGCTCCAGTGGGTATCGTGAATCTCTTTTGACTTGTTAGCATCAACATCTCCTTATGCTGCGTGTGAATCTGGAAATGTGAGACTGAGACACAAATCTTGTTTTCCTATTTTGAAAGCTCCACTCATGCAGACTGGAAGCTACCTGAAAAGCACTGTTGTTACTGTCCTTTTAGTTACTGCCTGCCTGCTTCTGCGAAGAAAATGAGTTCTCCCGATAGAAACCTTGTGCTTCCAGTTCCTAGTTGGAAGCTCACCTGCTCTGCTCTATAACTAAAGTGAAAGTCAAGGGGAGCACTAGCCTCGAAGTAATGCCCAGATTATCCTGGCAAAACGGGAGGCGTGCAGCAGCTCCATGAGGCCTTCCTCGCTGTTCTCCTTTAGTTTAACGGTAGTGAGTCCTAGCCTCGAAGTAGGCCCAGATTTGCTTGCCAAACGGGAGGTATGGAGCAGCTCCATCAGGCCTTCTTCAGTGTTCTGCTTTAGTTTCACTGTAGTAAGCTTTTCAAGACTCCTAGGGACCTTGTTTCAGCACCTGTTTCGGTACCAGTATACTGAGTAGAGCCAAGAACCTCAGGGGCAGCTAACAACTTCAGCCCCGTAGGCCTTTTGGAACACTCCAGTGTTGGCTAGAGAAAGGCAACACACGGCACTCTTCCTTGGGAGAGCCAGATTACCTCAGCTCTACACAGGTTTCAGGAACACACTTCTAGACACTCCTCCATGCAATGGATGTAACCTCATTCCCCTAGCTGAACTCTATTGAGAAAAACACTCTGCTTCTAATCCCTTTTCACCTTTTACACTTAGAGTCACGCATCCTCAAGGAGGCGATCGCCTTGCATTCCAAGTACAATTTAAGCACAGTTCTTGGTGTAACACTGCAGGTCTTTGGAGGATGCACAGGCCCCTAAGTCTCCATGTCGCATCCTTTGTTTAGGCACTTGGCTGCACGCAAAAATCGGACCTAGAAAAAATTAGAATTAGGGAAAGCCCCAGTGGGTAGCGTGAATCTCTTTTGACTTGTTAGCATCAACATCTCCTTATGCTGCGTGTGAATCTGGAAATGTGAGACTGAGACACAAATCTTGTTTTCCTATTTTGAAAGCTCCACTCATGCAGTCTGGAAGCTACCTGAAAAGCACTGTTGTTACTGTCCTTTTAGTTACTGCCTGCCTGCTTCTGCGAAGAAAATGAGTTCTCCCGATAGAAACCTTGTGCTTCCAAATCCTAGTTGGAAGCTCACCTGCTCTGCTCTATAACTAAAGTGAAAGTCAAGGGGAGCACTAGCCTCGAAGTAAAGCCCTGATTAACCTGGCAAAACGGGAGGCGTGCAGCAGCTCCATGAGTCCTTCCTCGCTGTTCTCCTTTAGTTTAACGGTAGTGAGTCCTAGCCTCGAAGTAGGCCCTGATTTGCCTTGCCAAACGGGAGGTATGGAGCAGCTCCATCAGGCCTTCTTCAGTGTTCTGCTTTAGTTTCACTGTAGTAAGCTTTTCAAGACTCCTAGGGACCTTGCTTAAGCACCTGCTTCGGTACCAGTATACTGAGTAGAGCCAAGAACCTCAGGGGCAGTTAACAACTTCAGCCCCGTAGGCCTTTTGGAACACTGCAGGGTTAGCTAGAGAAAGGCAACACACGGCACTCTTCCTTGGGAGAGCCAGATTACCTCAGCTCTACACAGCTTTCAGGAACACACTTCTAGACACTCCTCCATGCAATGGATGTAACCTCATTCCCCTAGCATAACTCTACTGAGAAAAACACTCTGCTTCTAATCCCTTTTCCCCTTTTACACTTAGAGTCACGCATCCTCAAGGAGGCGATCGCCTTGCATTCCAAGTACAATTTAAGCACAGTTCTTGGTGTAACACTGCAGGTCTTTGGAGGATGCACAGGCCCCTAAGTCTCCATGTCGCATCCTTTGTTTAGGCACTTGGCTGCACGCAAAAATCGGACCTAGAAAAAATTAGAATTAGGGAAAGCCCCAGTGGGTAGCGTGAATCTCTTTTGACTTGTTAGCATCAACATCTCCTTATGCTGCGTGTGAATCTGGAAATGTGAAACTGAGACACAAATCTTGTTTTCCTATTTTGAAAGCTCCACTCATGCAGTCTGGAAGCTACCTGAAAAGCACTGTTGTTACTGTCCTTTTAGTTACTGCCTGCCTGCTTCTGCGAAGAAAATGAGTTCTCCCGATAGAAACCTTGTGCTTCCAAATCCTAGTTGGAAGCTCACCTGCTCTGCTCTATAACTAAAGTGAAAGTCAAGGGGAGCACTAGCCTCGAAGTAAAGCCCTGATTAACCTGGCAAAACGGGAGGCGTGCAGCAGCTCCATGAGTCCTTCCTCGCTGTTCTCCTTTAGTTTAACGGTAGTGAGTCCTAGCCTCGAAGTAGGCCCTGATTTGCCTTGCCAAACGGGAGGTATGGAGCAGCTCCATCAGGCCTTCTTCAGTGTTCTGCTTTAGTTTCACTGTAGTAAGCTTTTCAAGACTCCTAGGGACCTTGCTTCAGCACCTGTTTCTGTACCAGTATACTGAGTAGAGCCAAGAACCTCAGGGGCAGCTGAAAACTTCAGCCCCGTAGGCCTTTTGGAACACTGCTGGGTTAGCTAGAGAAAGGCCACACACAGCACTCTTCCTTGGGAGAGCCAGATTACCTCAGCTCTCCACAGGTTTCAGGAACACACTTCTAGACACTCCTCCATGCAATGGATGTAACCTCATTCTCCTAGCATAACTCTACTGAGAAAAACACTCTGCTTCTAATCCCTTTTCACCTTTTACACTTAGAGTCACGCATCCTCAAGGAGGCGATCGCCTTGCATTCCAAGTACAATTTAAGCACAGTTCTTGGTGTAACACTGCAGGTCTTTGGAGGATGCACAGGCCCCTAAGTCTCCATGTCGCATCCTTTGTTTAGGCACTTGGCTGCACGCAAAAATCGGACCTAGAAAAAATTAGAATTAGGGAAAGCCCCAGTGGGTAGCGTGAATCTCTTTTGACTTGTTAGCATCAACATCTCCTTATGCTGCGTGTGAATCTGGAAATGTGAGACTGAGACACAAATCTTGTTTTCCTATTTTGAAAGCTCCACTCATGCAGTCTCGAAGCTACCTGAAAAGCACTGTTGTTACTGTCCTTTTAGTTACTGCCTGCCTGCTTCTGCGAAGAAAATGAGTTCTCCCGATAGAAACCTTGTGCTTCCAAATCCTAGTTGGAAGCTCACCTGCTCTGCTCTATAACTAAAGTGAAAGTCAAGGGGAGCACTAGCCTCGAAGTAAAGCCCTGATTAACCTGGCAAAACGGGAGGCGTGCAGCAGCTCCATGAGTCCTTCCTCGCTGTTCTCCTTTAGTTTAACGGTAGTGAGTCCTAGCCTCGAAGTAGGCCCTGATTTGCCTTGCCAAACGGGAGGTATGGAGCAGCTCCATCAGGCCTTCTTCAGTGTTCTGCTTTAGTTTCACTGTAGTAAGCTTTTCAAGACTCCTAGAGACCTTGCTTCAGCACCTGCTTCGGTACCAGTATACTGAGTAGAGCCAAGAACCTCAGGGGCAGTTAACAACTTCAGCCCCGTAGGCCTTTTGGAACACTGCAGGGTTAGCTAGAGAAAGGCAACACATGGCACTCTTCCTTGGGAGAGCCAGATTACCTCAGCTCTACACAGGATTAAGGAACACACTTCTAGACTGTCCTCCATTAAATGGATGTAACCTCATTCCCCTAGTTGAACTCTTTTGAGAAGAACACTCTTTTTAATCCCTTTTCCCCTATTACACTTAGAGTCACGCATCCTCAGGAGGTGGTCGGCTTGCATTCCAAGTACAATTTAAGCACAGTTCTTGGTATAACACGGCAGGACTTTGGAAGAAGCACAGGTCCCTATATCGCCCTCGCGCATCCTTTGTTTAGGCACTTGACTGCACGCAAAAAAGCGGTTGTAGAAAAAATTAGAATTAGGGAAAGCTCCAGTGGGTATCGTGAATCTCTTTTGACTTGTTAGCATCAACATCTCCTTATGCTGCGTGTGAATCTGGAAATGTGAGACTGAGACACAAATCTTGTTTTCCTATTTTGAAAGCTCCACTCATGCAGACTGGAAGCTACCTGAAAAGCACTGTTGTTACTGTCCTTTTAGTTACTGCCTGCCTGCTTCTGCGAAGAAAATGAGTTCTCCCGATAGAAACCTTGTGCTTCCAGTTCCTAGTTGGAAGCTCACCTGCTCTGCTCTATAACTAAAGTGAAAGTCAAGGGGAGCACTAGCCTCGAAGTAATGCCCAGATTATCCTGGCAAAACGGGAGGCGTGCAGCAGCTCCATGAGGCCTTCCTCGCTGTTCTCCTTTAGTTTAACGGTAGTGAGTCCTAGCCTCGAAGTAGGCCCAGATTTGCTTGCCAAACGGGAGGTATGGAGCAGCTCCATCAGGCCTTCTTCAGTGTTCTGCTTTAGTTTCACTGTAGTAAGCTTTTCAAGACTCCTAGGGACCTTGTTTCAGCACCTGTTTCGGTACCAGTATACTGAGTAGAGCCAAGAACCTCAGGGGCAGCTAACAACTTCAGCCCCGTAGGCCTTTTGGAACACTCCAGTGTTGGCTAGAGAAAGGCAACACACGGCACTCTTCCTTGGGAGAGCCAGATTACCTCAGCTCTACACAGGTTTCAGGAACACACTTCTAGACACTCCTCCATGCAATGGATGTAACCTCATTCCCCTAGCTGAACTCTATTGAGAAAAACACTCTGCTTCTAATCCCTTTTCACCTTTTACACTTAGAGTCACGCATCCTCAAGGAGGCGATCGCCTTGCATTCCAAGTACAATTTAAGCACAGTTCTTGGTGTAACACTGCAGGTCTTTGGAGGATGCACAGGCCCCTAAGTCTCCATGTCGCATCCTTTGTTTAGGCACTTGGCTGCACGCAAAAATCGGACCTAGAAAAAATTAGAATTAGGGAAAGCCCCAGTGGGTAGCGTGAATCTCTTTTGACTTGTTAGCATCAACATCTCCTTATGCTGCGTGTGAATCTGGAAATGTGAGACTGAGACACAAATCTTGTTTTCCTATTTTGAAAGCTCCACTCATGCAGTCTGGAAGCTACCTGAAAAGCACTGTTGTTACTGTCCTTTTAGTTACTGCCTGCCTGCTTCTGCGAAGAAAATGAGTTCTCCCGATAGAAACCTTGTGCTTCCAAATCCTAGTTGGAAGCTCACCTGCTCTGCTCTATAACTAAAGTGAAAGTCAAGGGGAGCACTAGCCTCGAAGTAAAGCCCTGATTAACCTGGCAAAACGGGAGGCGTGCAGCAGCTCCATGAGTCCTTCCTCGCTGTTCTCCTTTAGTTTAACGGTAGTGAGTCCTAGCCTCGAAGTAGGCCCTGATTTGCCTTGCCAAACGGGAGGTATGGAGCAGCTCCATCAGGCCTTCTTCAGTGTTCTGCTTTAGTTTCACTGTAGTAAGCTTTTCAAGACTCCTAGGGACCTTGCTTAAGCACCTGCTTCGGTACCAGTATACTGAGTAGAGCCAAGAACCTCAGGGGCAGTTAACAACTTCAGCCCCGTAGGCCTTTTGGAACACTGCAGGGTTAGCTAGAGAAAGGCAACACACGGCACTCTTCCTTGGGAGAGCCAGATTACCTCAGCTCTACACAGCTTTCAGGAACACACTTCTAGACACTCCTCCATGCAATGGATGTAACCTCATTCCCCTAGCTGAACTCTATTGAGAAAAACACTCTGCTTCTAATCCCTTTTCACCTTTTACACTTAGAGTCACGCATCCTCAAGGAGGCGATCGAATTGCATTCCAAGTACAATTTAAGCACAGTTCTTGGTGTAACACTGCAGGTCTTTGGAGGATGCACAGGCCCCTAAGTCTCCATGTCGCATCCTTTGTTTAGGCACTTGACTGCACGCAAAAATCGGACCTAGAAAAAATTAGAATTAGGGAAAGCCCCAGTGGGTAGCGTGAATCTCTTTTGACTTGTTAGCATCAACATCTCCTTATGCTGCGTGTGAATCTGGAAATGTGAGACTGAGACACAAATCTTGTTTTCCTATTTTGAAAGCTCCACTCATGCAGTCTGGAAGCTACCTGAAAAGCACTGTTGTTACTGTCCTTTTAGTTACTGCCTGCCTGCTTCTGCGAAGAAAATGAGTTCTCCCGATAGAAACCTTGTGCTTCCAAATCCTAGTTGGAAGCTCACCTGCTCTGCTCTATAACTAAAGTGAAAGTCAAGGGGAGCACTAGCCTCGAAGTAAAGCCCTGATTAACCTGGCAAAACGGGAGGCGTGCAGCAGCTCCATGAGGCCTTCATCGCTGTTCTCCTTTAGTTTAACGGTAGTGAGTCCTAGCCTCGAAGAAGGCCCTGATTTGCCTTGCCAAACGGGAGGTATGGAGCAGCTCCATCAGGCCTTCTTCAGTGTTCTGCTTTAGTTTCACTGTAGTAAGCTTTTCAAGACTACTAAGGACCTTGCTTCAGCACCTGTTTCTGTACCAGTATACTGAGTAGAGCCAAGAACCTCAGGGGCAGCTGAAAACTTCAGCCCCGTAGGACTTTTGGAACACTGCTGGGTTAGCTAGAGAAAGGCAACACACGGCACTCTTCTTCGGGAGACCCAGAGTACCTCAGCTATCCACAGGTTTCAGGAACACACTTCTAGACACTCCTCCATGCAATGGATGTAACCTCATTCCCCTAGCATAACTCTACTGAGAAAAACACTCTGCTTCTAATCCCTTTTCCCCTTTTACACTTAGAGTCACGCATCCTCAAGGAGGCTATCGCCTTGCATTCCAAGTACAATTTAAGCACAGTTCTTGGTGTAACACTGCAGGTCTTTGGAGGATGCACAGGCCCCTAAGTCTCCATGTCGCATCCTTTGTTTAGGCACTTGGCTGCATGCAAAAATCGGACCTAGAAAAAATTAGAATTAGGGAAAGCCCCAGTGGGTAGCGTGAATCTCTTTTGACTTGTTAGCATCAACATCTCCTTATGCTGCGTGTGAATCTGGAAATGTGAAACTGAGACACAAATCTTGTTTTCCTATTTTGAAAGCTCCACTCATGCAGTCTGGAAGCTACCTGAAAAGCACTGTTGTTACTGTCCTTTTAGTTACTGCCTGCCTGCTTCTGCGAAGAAAATGAGTTCTCCCGATAGAAACCTTGTGCTTCCAAATCCTAGTTGGAAGCTCACCTGCTCTGCTCTATAACTAAAGTGAAAGTCAAGGGGAGCACTAGCCTCGAAGTAAAGCCCTGATTAACCTGGCAAAACGGGAGGCGTGCAGCAGCTCCATGAGTCCTTCCTCGCTGTTCTCCTTTAGTTTAACGGTAGTGAGTCCTAGCCTCGAAGTAGGCCCTGATTTGCCTTGCCAAACGGGAGGTATGGAGCAGCTCCATCAGGCCTTCTTCAGTGTTCTGCTTTAGTTTCACTGTAGTAAGCTTTTCAAGACTCCTAGGGACCTTGCTTCAGCACCTGTTTCTGTACCAGTATACTGAGTAGAGCCAAGAACCTCAGGGGCAGCTGAAAACTTCAGCCCCGTAGGCCTTTTGGAACACTGCTGGGTTAGCTAGAGAAAGGCAACACACAGCACTCTTCCTTGGGAGAGCCAGATTACCTCAGCTCTCCACAGGTTTCAGGAACACACTTCTAGACACTCCTCCATGCAATGGATGTAACCTCATTCTCCTAGCATAACTCTACTGAGAAAAACACTCTGCTTCTAATCCCTTTTCACCTTTTACACTTAGAGTCACGCATCCTCAAGGAGGCGATCGCCTTGCATTCCAAGTACAATTTAAGCACAGTTCTTGGTGTAACACTGCAGGTCTTTGGAGGATGCACAGGCCCCTAAGTCTCCATGTCGCATCCTTTGTTTAGGCACTTGGCTGCACGCAAAAATCGGACCTAGAAAAAATTAGAATTAGGGAAAGCCCCAGTGGGTAGCGTGAATCTCTTTTGACTTGTTAGCATCAACATCTCCTTATGCTGCGTGTGAATCTGGAAATGTGAGACTGAGACACAAATCTTGTTTTCCTATTTTGAAAGCTCCACTCATGCAGTCTCGAAGCTACCTGAAAAGCACTGTTGTTACTGTCCTTTTAGTTACTGCCTGCCTGCTTCTGCGAAGAAAATGAGTTCTCCCGATAGAAACCTTGTGCTTCCAAATCCTAGTTGGAAGCTCACCTGCTCTGCTCTATAACTAAAGTGAAAGTCAAGGGGAGCACTAGCCTCGAAGTAAAGCCCTGATTAACCTGGCAAAACGGGAGGCGTGCAGCAGCTCCATGAGTCCTTCCTCGCTGTTCTCCTTTAGTTTAACGGTAGTGAGTCCTAGCCTCGAAGTAGGCCCTGATTTGCCTTGCCAAACGGGAGGTATGGAGCAGCTCCATCAGGCCTTCTTCAGTGTTCTGCTTTAGTTTCACTGTAGTAAGCTTTTCAAGACTCCTAGGGACCTTGCTTAAGCACCTGCTTCGGTACCAGTATACTGAGTAGAGCCAAGAACCTCAGGGGCAGTTAACAACTTCAGCCCCGTAGGCCTTTTGGAACACTGCAGGGTTAGCTAGAGAAAGGCAACACACGGCACTCTTCCTTGGGAGAGCCAGATTACCTCAGCTCTACACAGCTTTCAGGAACACACTTCTAGACACTCCTCCATGCAATGGATGTAACCTCATTCCCCTAGCTGAACTCTATTGAGAAAAACACTCTGCTTCTAATCCCTTTTCACCTTTTACACTTAGAGTCACGCATCCTCAAGGAGGCGATCGCCTTGCATTCCAAGTACAATTTAAGCACAGTTCTTGGTGTAACACTGCAGGTCTTTGGAGGATGCACAGGCCCCTAAGTCTCCATGTCGCATCCTTTGTTTAGGCACTTGGCTGCACGCAAAAATCGGACCTAGAAAAAATTAGAATTAGGGAAAGCCCCAGTGGGTAGCGTGAATCTCTTTTGACTTGTTAGCATCAACATCTCCTTATGCTGCGTGTGAATCTGGAAATGTGAGACTGAGACACAAATCTTGTTTTCCTATTTTGAAAGCTCCACTCATGCAGTCTGGAAGCTACCTGAAAAGCACTGTTGTTACTGTCCTTTTAGTTACTGCCTGCCTGCTTCTGCGAAGAAAATGAGTTCTCCCGATAGAAACCTTGTGCTTCCAAATCCTAGTTGGAAGCTCACCTGCTCTGCTCTATAACTAAAGTGAAAGTCAAGGGGAGCACTAGCCTCGAAGTAAAGCCCTGATTAACCTGGCAAAACGGGAGGCGTGCAGCAGCTCCATGAGTCCTTCCTCGCTGTTCTCCTTTAGTTTAACGGTAGTGAGTCCTAGCCTCGAAGTAGGCCCTGATTTGCCTTGCCAAACGGGAGGTATGGAGCAGCTCCATCAGGCCTTCTTCAGTGTTCTGCTTTAGTTTCACTGTAGTAAGCTTTTCAAGACTCCTAGAGACCTTGCTTCAGCACCTGCTTCGGTACCAGTATACTGAGTAGAGCCAAGAACCTCAGGGGCAGTTAACAACTTCAGCCCCGTAGGCCTTTTGGAACACTGCAGGGTTAGCTAGAGAAAGGCAACACATGGCACTCTTCCTTGGGAGAGCCAGATTACCTCAGCTCTACACAGCTTTCAGGAACACACTTCTAGACACTCCTCCATGTAATGGATGTAACCTCATTCCCCTAGCTGAACTCTATTGAGAAAAACACTCTGCTTCTAATCCCTTTTCACCTTTTACACTTAGAGTCACGCATCCTCAAGGAGGCGATCGCCTTGCATTCCAAGTACAATTTAAGCACAGTTCTTGGTGTAACACTGCAGGTCTTTGGAGGATGCACAGGCCCCTAAGTCTCCATGTCGCATCCTTTGTTTAGGCACTTGGCTGCACGCAAAAATCGGACCTAGAAAAAATTAGAATTAGGGAAAGCCCCAGTGGGTAGCGTGAATCTCTTTTGACTTGTTAGCATCAACATCTCCTTAT
Organism: Balaenoptera physalus; assembly: GCF_965194825.1. Taxonomy (NCBI): domain Eukaryota; kingdom Metazoa; phylum Chordata; class Mammalia; order Artiodactyla; family Balaenopteridae; genus Balaenoptera; species Balaenoptera physalus. Next base: position 41,962,367 of record NC_138884.1, on the reverse strand, counting down.
GCTGCGTGTGAATCTGGAAATGTGAGACTGAGACACAAATCTTGTTTTCCTATTTTGAAAGCTCCACTCATGCAGTCTGGAAGCTACCTGAAAAGCACTGTTGTTACTGTCCTTTTAGTTACTGCCTGCCTGCTTCTGCGAAGAAAATGAGTTCTCCCGATAGAAACCTTGTGCTTCCAAATCCTAGTTGGAAGCTCACCTGCTCTGCTCTATAACTAAAGTGAAAGTCAAGGGGAGCACTAGCCTCGAAGTAAAGCCCTGATTAACCTGGCAAAACGGGAGGCGTGCAGCAGCTCCATGAGGCCTTCCTCGCTGTTCTCCTTTAGTTTAACGGTAGTGAGTCCTAGCCTCGAAGTAGGCCCTGATTTGCCTTGCCAAACGGCAGGTATGGAGCAGCTCCATCAGGCCTTCTTCAGTGTTCTGCTTTAGTTTCACTGTAGTAAGCTTTTCAAGACTCCTAGGGACCTTGCTTCAGCACCTGTTTCGGTACCAGTATACTGAGTAGAGCCAAGAACCTCAGGGGCAGTTAACAACTTCAGCCCCGTAGGCCTTTTGGATCACTGCAGGGTAAGCTAGAGAAAGGCAACACACGGCACTCTTCCTTGGGAGAGCCAGATTTCCTCAGCTCTACACAGGTTTCAGGAACACACTTCTAGACACTCCTCCATGCAATGGTTGTAACCTCATTCCCCTAGCTGAACTCTATTGATAAAAACACTCTGCTTCTTATCCCTTTTCACATTTTTCACATAGTCACGCATCCTCAAGTTGGCGGTCGCCTTGCATTCCAAGTACAATTTAAGCACAGTTCTTGGTGAAACACTGCAGGTCTTTGGAGGATGCACATGTCCCTAAGTCTCCATGTCACATCCTTTTTTTAGGCACTTGGCTGCATGCAGAAAAGTGGTCGTAGAAAAAGGTTGAATAAGGTATAGCCCCAGTGGGTATCGTGAATCTCTTTTGACTTGTTAGCATCAACATCTCCTTATGCTGCGTGTGAATCTGGAAATGTGAGACTGAGACACAAATTTTGTTTTCCCATTTTGAAAGCTCCACTCATGCAGTCTGGAAGCTACCTGAAAAGCACTCTTGTTACCGTCCTTTTAGTTACTGCCTGCCTGCTTCTGCGAAGAAAATGAGTTCTCCCGAAAGAAACCTTGTGCTTCCAGTTCCTAGTTGGAAGCTCAACTGCTCTCCTCTATAACTAAAGTGAAAGTCAGGGAACACTAGCCTCGAAGTAATGCCCTGATTATCCTGGCAAAACGGGAGGCGTGCAGCAGCTCCATGAGGCCTTCATCGCTGTTCTTTAGTTTAACCGTAGTAAGTTTTCCTAGACTCCTAGAGACCTTGCTTCAGCACCCCTATCGCAATCAGAAAACTGCCTAGAGCCGGGAAGCTCTGGTCCTGCGTGTATGCTGCGTACCAACTTACTATTTGCAGACTGATGGCACAAGGTTTCTTTGCCCATTTGGAAAGCTCTGTTCATGCGGCCTCCTTTATACCTGAAAAGCATTGTTGTTGCCGGGGTTTTAGTCACTGCCTGCACGGTTCTGAGAAGATATTGAGTTTTCCCGTCCGAAACCTTGTGCTTCCACTTCCTACTTGGAAGCTCACCCTGCTCTGCTCTATATCTAAAGTGAAAGTCCACGTGAGCCCTAGCCCCGAAGTAAGGCCCTGATTTGCCTTGCCAAACGGGAGGTATGGAGAAGCTCCATCAGGCCTTCTTCACTGTTCTGCTTTAGTTTCACGGTAGTAAGCTTTTCCACACTTCTAGGGACCTTGTTGCACACCCGTTCTGCTACCATTATACTGAGTAAAGCCAGGAAGCTCAGGGTCAGGTAAGGAACTTCAGCCCCGTAGGCCTTTTGGGACACCCCAGTGTTGGCTAGAGAAAGGCAACACACTGCACTCTTCCTTGAGAGAGCCAGTTTACCTCAGCTCTACACAGGATTAAGGAACACACTTCTAGACTGTCCTCCATTAAATGGATGTAACCTCATTCCCCTAGTTGAACTCTTTTGAGAAGAACACTCTTTTTAATCCCTTTTCCCCTATTACACTTAGAGTCACGCATCCTCAGGAGGTGGTCGGCTTGCATTCCAAGTACAATTTAAGCACAGTTCTTGGTATAACACGGCAGGACTTTGGAAGAAGCACAGGCCCCTATATCGCCCTCACGCATCCTTTGTTTAGGCACTTGACTGCACGCAAAAAAGCGGTCGTAGAAAAAATTAGAATTAGGGAAAGCTCCAGTGGGTATCGTGAATCTCTTTTGATTTGTTAGCATCAACATCTCCTTATGCTGCGTGTGAATCTGGAAATGTGAGACTGAGACACAAATCTTGTTTTCCTATTTTGAAAGCTCCACTCATGCAGTCTGGAAGCTACCTGAAAAGCACTGTTGTTACTGTCCTTTTAGTTACTGCCTGCCTGCTTCTGCGAAGAAAATGAGTTCTCCCGATAGAAACCTTGTGCTTCCAGTTCCTAGTTGGAAGCTCACCTGCTCTGCTCTATAACTAAAGTGAAAGTCAAGGGGAGCACTAGCCTCGAAGTAAAGCCCTGATTAACCTGGCAAAACGGGAGGCGTGCAGCAGCTCCATGAGGCCTTCATCGCTGTTCTCCTTTAGTTTAACGGTAGTGAGTCCTAGCCTCGAAGAAGGCCCTGATTTGCCTTGCCAAACGGGAGGTATGGAGCAGCTCCATCAGGCCTTCTTCAGTGTTCTGCTTTAGTTTCACTGTAGTAAGCTTTTCAAGACTCCTAGGGACCTTGCTTCAGCACCTGTTTCTGTACCAGTATACTGAGTAGAGCCAAGAACCTCAGGGGCAGCTGAAAACTTCAGCCCTGTAGGCCTTTTGGAACACTGCTGGGTTAGCTAGAGAAAGGCAACACACAGCACTCTTCCTTGGGAGAGCCAGATTACCTCAGCTCTACATAGCTTTCAGGAACACACTTCTAGACACTCCTCCATGCAATGGATGTAACCTCATTTCCCTAGCATAACTCTACTGAGAAAAACACTCTGCTTCTAATCCCTTTTCACCTTTTACACTTAGAGTCACGCATCCTCAAGGAGGCGATCGCCTTGCATTCCAAGTACAATTTAAGCACAGTTCTTGGTGTAACACTGCAGGTCTTTGGAGGATGCACAGGCCCCTAAGTCTCCATGTCGCATCCTTTGTTTAGGCACTTGGCTGCACGCAAAAATCGGACCTAGAAAAAATTAGAATTACGGAAATCCCCAGTGGGTAGCGTGAATCTCTTTTGACTTGTTAGCATCAACATCTCCTTATGCTGCGTGTGAATCTGGAAATGTGAGACTGAGACACAAATCTTGTTTTCCTATTTTGAAAGCTCCACTCATGCAGTCTGGAAGCTACCTGAAAAGCACTGTTGTTACTGTCCTTTTAGTTACTGCCTGCCTGCTTCTGCGAAGAAAATGAGTTCTCCCGATAGAAACCTTGTGCTTCCAAATCCTAGTTGGAAGCTCACCTGCTCTGCTCTATAACTAAAGTGAAAGTCAAGGGGAGCACTAGCCTCGAAGTAAAGCCCTGATTAACCTGGCAAAACGGGAGGCGTGCAGCAGCTCCATGAGTCCTTCCTCGCTGTTCTCCTTTAGTTTAACGGTAGTGAGTCCTAGCCTCGAAGTAGGCCCTGATTTGCCTTGCCAAACAGGAGGTATGGAGCAGCTCCATCAGGCCTTCTTCAGTGTTCTGCTTTAGTTTCACTGTAGTAAGCTTTTCAAGACTCCTAGAGACCTTGCTTCAGCACCTGCTTCGGTACCAGTATACTGAGTAGAGCCAAGAACCTCAGGGGCAGTTAACAACTTCAGCCCCGTAGGCCTTTTGGAACACTGCAGGGTTAGCTAGAGAAAGGCAACACACGGCACTCTTCCTTGGGAGAGCCAGATTACCTCAGCTCTACACAGCTTTCAGGAACACACTTCTAGACACTCCTCCATGCAATGGATGTAACCTCATTCCCCTAGCTGAACTCTATTGAGAAAAACACTCTGCTTCTAATCCCTTTTCACCTTTTACACTTAGAGTCACGCATCCTCAAGGAGGCGATCGCCTTGCATTCCAAGTACAATTTAAGCACAGTTCTTGGTGTAACACTGCAGGTCTTTGGAGGATGCACAGGCCCCTAAGTCTCCATGTCGCATCCTTTGTTTAGGCACTTGGCTGCACGCAAAAATCGGACCTAGAAAAAATTAGAATTAGGGAAAGCCCCAGTGGGTAGCGTGAATCTCTTTTGACTTGTTAGCATCAACATCTCCTTATGCTGCGTGTGAATCTGGAAATGTGAGACTGAGACACAAATCTTGTTTTCCTATTTTGAAAGCTCCACTCATGCAGTCTGGAAGCTACCTGAAAAGCACTGTTGTTACTGTCCTTTTAGTTACTGCCTGCCTGCTTCTGCGAAGAAAATGAGTTCTCCCGATAGAAACCTTGTGCTTCCAAATCCTAGTTGGAAGCTCACCTGCTCTGCTCTATAACTAAAGTGAAAGTCAAGGGGAGCACTAGCCTCGAAGTAAAGCCCTGATTAACCTGGCAAAACGGGAGGCGTGCAGCAGCTCCATGAGGCCTTCATCGCTGTTCTCCTTTAGTTTAACGGTAGTGAGTCCTAGCCTCGAAGTAGGCCCTGATTTGCCTTGCCAAACGGCAGGTATGGAGCAGCTCCATCAGGCCTTCTTCAGTGTTCTGCTTTAGTTTCACTGTAGTAAGCTTTTCAAGACTCCTAGGGACCTTGCTTCAGCACCTGTTTCGGTACCAGTATACTGAGTAGAGCCAAGAACCTCAGGGGCAGTTAACAACTTCAGCCCCGTAGGCCTTTTGGAACACTGCAGGGTAAGCTAGAGAAAGGCAACACACGGCACTCTTCCTTGGGAGAGCCAGATTTCCTCAGCTCTACACAGGTTTCAGGAACACACTTCTAGACACTCCTCCATGCAATGGTTGTAACCTCATTCCCCTAGCTGAACTCTATTGATAAAAACACTCTGCTTCTTATCCCTTTTCACATTTTTCACATAGTCACGCATCCTCAAGTTGGCGGTCGCCTTGCATTCCAAGTACAATTTAAGCACAGTTCTTGGTGAAACACTGCAGGTCTTTGGAGGATGCACATGTCCCTAAATCTCCATGTCACATCCTTTTTTTAGGCACTTGGCTGCATGCAGAAAAGTGGTCGTAGAAAAAGGTTGAATAAGGTATAGCCCCAGTGGGTATCGTGAATCTCTTTTGACTTGTTAGCATCAACATCTCCTTATGCTGCGTGTGAATCTGGAAATGTGAGACTGAGACACAAATTTTGTTTTCCCATTTTGAAAGCTCCACTCATGCAGTCTGGAAGCTACCTGAAAAGCACTCTTGTTACCGTCCTTTTAGTTACTGCCTGCCTGCTTCTGCGAAGAAAATGAGTTCTCCCGAAAGAAACCTTGTGCTTCCAGTTCCTAGTTGGAAGCTCAACTGCTCTCCTCTATAACTAAAGTGAAAGTCAGGGAACACTAGCCTCGAAGTAATGCCCTGATTATCCTGGCAAAACGGGAGGCGTGCAGCAGCTCCATGAGGCCTTCATCGCTGTTCTTTAGTTTAACCGTAGTAAGTTTTCCTAGACTCCTAGAGACCTTGCTTCAGCACCCCTATCGCAATCAGAAAACTGCCTAGAGCCGGGAAGCTCTGGCCCTGCGTGTATGCTGCGTACCAACTTACTATTTGCAGACTGATGGCACAAGGTTTCTTTGCCCATTTGGAAAGCTCTGTTCATGCGGCCTCCTTTATACCTGAAAAGCATTGTTGTTGCCGGGGTTTTAGTCACTGCCTGCACGGTTCTGAGAAGATATTGAGTTTTCCCGTCCGAAACCTTGTGCTTCCACTTCCTACTTGGAAGCTCACCCTGCTCTGCTCTATATCTAAAGTGAAAGTCCACGTGAGCCCTAGCCCCGAAGTAAGGCCCTGATTTGCCTTGCCAAACGGGAGGTATGGAGAAGCTCCATCAGGCCTTCTTCACTGGTCTGCTTTAGTTTCACGGTAGTAAGCTTTTCCACACTTCTAGGGACCTTGTTGCACACCCGTTCTGCTACCATTATACTGAGTAAAGCCAGGAAGCTCAGGGTCAGGTAAGGAACTTCAGCCCCGTAGGCCTTTTGGGACACCCCAGTGTTGGCTAGAGAAAGGCAACACACTGCACTCTTCCTTGAGAGAGCCAGTTTACCTCAGCTCTACACAGGATTAAGGAACACACTTCTAGACTGTCCTCCATTAAATGGATGTAACCTCATTCCCCTAGTTGAACTCTTTTGAGAAGAACACTCTTTTTAATCCCTTTTCCCCTATTACACTTAGAGTCACGCATCCTCAGGAGGTGGTCGGCTTGCATTCCAAGTACAATTTAAGCACAGTTCTTGGTATAACACGGCAGGACTTTGGAAGAAGCACAGGCCCCTATATCGCCCTCACGCATCCTTTGTTTAGGCACTTGACTGCACGCAAAAAAGCGGTCGTAGAAAAAATTAGAATTAGGGAAAGCTCCAGTGGGTATCGTGAATCTCTTTTGACTTGTTAGCATCAACATCTCCTTATGCTGCGTGTGAATCTGGAAATGTGAGACTGAGACACAAATCTTGTTTTCCTATTTTGAAAGCTCCACTCATGCAGTCTGGAAGCTACCTGAAAAGCACTGTTGTTACTGTCCTTTTAGTTACTGCCTGCCTGCTTCTGCGAAGAAAATGAGTTCTCCCGATAGAAACCTTGTGCTTCCAGTTCCTAGTTGGAAGCTCACCTGCTCTGCTCTATAACTAAAGTGAAAGTCAAGGGGAGCACTAGCCTCGAAGTAAAGCCCTGATTAACCTGGCAAAACGGGAGGCGTGCAGCAGCTCCATGAGGCCTTCATCGCTGTTCTCCTTTAGTTTAACGGTAGTGAGTCCTAGCCTCGAAGAAGGCCCTGATTTGCCTTGCCAAACGGGAGGTATGGAGCAGCTCCATCAGGCCTTCTTCAGTGTTCTGCTTTAGTTTCACTGTAGTAAGCTTTTCAAGACTCCTAGGGACCTTGCTTCAGCACCTGTTTCTGTACCAGTATACTGAGTAGAGCCAAGAACCTCAGGGGCAGCTGAAAACTTCAGCCCCGTAGGCCTTTTGGAACACTGCTGGGTTAGCTAGAGAAAGGCAACACAGAGCACTCTTCCTTGGGAGAGCCAGATTACCTCAGCTCTACATAGCTTTCAGGAACACACTTCTAGACACTCCTCCATGCAATGGATGTAACCTCATTTCCCTAGCATAACTCTACTGAGAAAAACACTCTGCTTCTAATCCCTTTTCACCTTTTACACTTAGAGTCACGCATCCTCAAGGAGGCGATCGCCTTGCATTCCAAGTACAATTTAAGCAGAGTTCTTGGTGTAACACTGCAGGTCTTTGGAGGATGTACAGGCCCCTAAGTCTCCATGTCGCATCCTTTGTTTAGGCACTTGGCTGCACGCAAAAATCGGACCTAGAAAAAATTAGAATTACGGAAAGCCCCAGTGGGTAGCGTGAATCTCTTTTGACTTGTTAGCATCAACATCTCCTTATGCTGCGTGTGAATCTGGAAATGTGAGACTGAGACACAAATCTTGTTTTCCTATTTTGAAAGCTCCACTCATGCAGTCTCGAAGCTACCTGAAAAGCACTGTTGTTACTGTCCTTTTAGTTACTGCCTGCCTGCTTCTGCGAAGAAAATGAGTTCTCCCGATAGAAACCTTGTGCTTCCAAATCCTAGTTGGAAGCTCACCTGCTCTGCTCTATAACTAAAGTGAAAGACAAGGGGAGCACTAGCCTCGAAGTAAAGCCCTGATTAACCTGGCAAAACGGGAGGCGTGCAGCAGCTCCATGAGTCCTTCCTCGCTGTTCTCCTTTAGTTTAACGGTAGTGAGTCCTAGCCTCGAAGTAGGCCCTGATTTGCCTTGCCAAACGGCAGGTATGGAGCAGCTCCATCAGGCCTTCTTCAGTGTTCTGCTTTAGTTTCACTGTAGTAAGCTTTTCAAGACTCCTAGAGACCTTGCTTCAGCACCTGCTTCGGTACCAGTATACTGAGTAGAGCCAAGAACCTCAGGGGCAGTTAACAACTTCAGCCCCGTAGGCCTTTTGGAACACTGCAGGGTTAGCTAGAGAAAGGCAACACACGGCACTCTTCCTTGGGAGAGCCAGATTTCCTCAGCTCTACACAGGTTTCAGGAACACACTTCTAGACACTCCTCCATGCAATGGTTGTAACCTCATTCCCCTAGCTGAACTCTATTGATAAAAACACTCTGCTTCTTATCCCTTTTCACATTTTTCACATAGTCACGCATCCTCAAGTTGGCGGTCGCCTTGCATTCCAAGTACAATTTAAGCACAGTTCTTGGTGAAACACTGCAGGTCTTTGGAGGATGCACATGTCCCTAAATCTCCATGTCACATCCTTTTTTTAGGCACTTGGCTGCATGCAGAAAAGTGGTCGTAGAAAAAGGTTGAATAAGGTATAGCCCCAGTGGGTATCGTGAATCTCTTTTGACTTGTTAGCATCAACATCTCCTTATGCTGCGTGTGAATCTGGAAATGTGAGACTGAGACACAAATTTTGTTTTCCCATTTTGAAAGCTCCACTCATGCAGTCTGGAAGCTACCTGAAAAGCACTCTTGTTACCGTCCTTTTAGTTACTGCCTGCCTGCTTCTGCGAAGAAAATGAGTTCTCCCGAAAGAAACCTTGTGCTTCCAGTTCCTAGTTGGAAGCTCAACTGCTCTCCTCTATAACTAAAGTGAAAGTCAGGGAACACTAGCCTCGAAGTAATGCCCTGATTATCCTGGCAAAACGGGAGGCGTGCAGCAGCTCCATGAGGCCTTCATCGCTGTTCTTTAGTTTAACCGTAGTAAGTTTTCCTAGACTCCTAGAGACCTTGCTTCAGCACCCCTATCGCAATCAGAAAACTGCCTAGAGCCGGGAAGCTCTGGCCCTGCGTGTATGCTGCGTACCAACTTACTATTTGCAGACTGATGGCACAAGGTTTCTTTGCCCATTTGGAAAGCTCTGTTCATGCGGCCTCCTTTATACCTGAAAAGCATTGTTGTTGCCGGGGTTTTAGTCACTGCCTGCACGGTTCTGAGAAGATATTGAGTTTTCCCGTCCGAAACCTTGTGCTTCCACTTCCTACTTGGAAGCTCACCCTGCTCTGCTCTATATCTAAAGTGAAAGTCCACGTGAGCCCTAGCCCCGAAGTAAGGCCCTGATTTGCCTTGCCAAACGGGAGGTATGGAGAAGCTCCATCAGGCCTTCTTCACTGTTCTGCTTTAGTTTCACGGTAGTAAGCTTTTCCACACTTCTAGGGACCTTGTTGCACACCCGTTCTGCTACCATTATACTGAGTAAAGCCAGGAAGCTCAGGGTCAGGTAAGGAACTTCAGCCCCGTAGGCCTTTTGGGACACCCCAGTGTTGGCTAGAGAAAGGCAACACACTGCACTCTTCCTTGAGAGAGCCAGTTTACCTCAGCTCTACACAGGATTAAGGAACACACTTCTAGACTGTCCTCCATTAAATGGATGTAACCTCATTCCCCTAGTTGAACTCTTTTGAAAAGAACACTCTTTTTAATCCCTTTTCCCCTATTACACTTAGAGTCACGCATCCTCAGGAGGTGGTCGGCTTGCATTCCAAGTACAATTTAAGCACAGTTCTTGGTATAACACGGCAGGACTTTGGAAGAAGCACAGGCCCCTATATCGCCCTCACGCATCCTTTGTTTAGGCACTTGACTGCACGCAAAAAAGCGGTCGTAGAAAAAATTAGAATTAGGGAAAGCTCCAGTGGGTATCGTGAATCTCTTTTGACTTGTTAGCATCAACATCTCCTTATGCTGCGTGTGAATCTGGAAATGTGAGACTGAGACACAAATCTTGTTTTCCTATTTTGAAAGCTCCACTCATGCAGTCTGGAAGCTACCTGAAAAGCACTGTTGTTACTGCCCTTTTAGTTACTGCCTGCCTGCTTCTGCGAAGAAAATGAGTTCTCCCGATAGAAACCTTGTGCTTCCAGTCCCTAGTTGGAAGCTCACCTGCTCTGCTCTATAACTAAAGTGAAAGTCAAGGGGAGCACTAGCCTCGAAGTAAAGCCCTGATTAACCTGGCAAAACGGGAGGCGTGCAGCAGCTCCATGAGGCCTTCCTCGCTGTTCTCCTTTAGTTTAACGGTAGTGAGTCCTAGCCTCGAAGTAGGCCCTGATTTGCCTTGCCAAACGGGAGGTATGGAGCAGCTCCATCAGGCCTTCTTCAGTGTTCTGCTTTAGTTTCACTGTAGTAAGCTTTTCAAGACTCCTAGGGACCTTGCTTCAGCACCTGCTTCGGTACCAGTATACTGAGTAGAGCCAAGAACCTCAGGGGCAGTTAACAACTTCAGCCCCGTAGGCCTTTTGGAACACTGCAGGGTTAGCTAGAGAAAGGCAACACACGGCACTCTTCCTTGGGAGAGCCAGATTACCTCAGCTCTACACAGCTTTCAGGAACACACTTCTAGACACTCCTCCATGCAATGGATGTAACCTCATTCCCCTGGCTGAACTCTATTGAGAAAAACACTCTGCTTCTAATCCCTTTTCACCTTTTACACTTAGAGTCACGCATCCTCAAGGAGGCGATCGCCTTTCATTCCAAGTACAATTTAAGCACAGTTCTTGGTGTAACACTGCAGGTCTTTGGAGGATGCACAGGCCCCTAAGTCTCCATGTCGCATCCTTTGTTTAGGCACTTGGCTGCACGCAAAAATCGGACCTAGAAAAAATTAGAATTAGGGAAAGCCCCAGTGGGTAGCGTGAATCTCTTTTGACTTGTTAGCATCAACATCTCCTTATGCTGCGTGTGAATCTGGAAATGTGAGACTGAGACACAAATCTTGTTTTCCTATTTTGAAAGCTCCACTCATGCAGTCTCGAAGCTACCTGAAAAGAACTGTTGTTACTGTCCTTTTAGTTACTGCCTGCCTGCTTCTGCGAAGAAAATGAGTTCTCCCGATAGAAACCTTGTGCTTCCAAATCCTACTTGGAAGCTCACCTGCTCTGCTCTATAACTAAAGTGAAAGTCAAGGGGAGCACTAGCCTCGAAGTAAATCCCTGATTAACCTGGCAAAACGGGAGGCGTGCAGCAGCTCCATGAGGCCTTCATCGCTGTTCTCCTTTAGTTTAACGGTAGTGAGTCCTAGCCTCGAAGTAGGCCCTGATTTGCCTTGCCAAACGGGAGGTATGGAGCAGCTCCATCAGGCCTTCTTCAGTGTTCTGCTTTAGTTTCACTGTAGTAAGCTTTTCAAGACTCCTAGGGACCTTGCTTCAGCACCTGTTTCTGTACCAGTATACTGAGTAGAGCCAAGAACCTCAGGGGCAGCTGAAAACTTCAGCCCCGTAGGCCTTTTGGAACACTGCTGGGTTAGCTAGAGAAAGGCAACACACAGCACTCTTCCTTGGGAGAGCCAGATTACCTCAGCTCTACACAGCTTTCAGGAACACACTTCTAGACACTCCTCCATGCAATGGATGTAACCTCATTCTCCTAGCATAACTCTACTGAGAAAAACACTCTGCTTCTAATCCCTTTTCACCTTTTACACTTAGAGTCACGCATCCTCAAGGAGGCGATCGCCTTGCATTCCAAGTACAATTTAAGCACAGTTCTTGGTGTAACACTGCAGGTCTTTGGAGGATGCACAGGCCCCTAAGTCTCCATGTCGCATCCTTTGTTTAGGCACTTGGCTGCACGCAAAAATCGGACCTAGAAAAAATTAGAATTACGGAAATCCCCAGTGGGTAGCGTGAATCTCTTTTGACTTGTTAGCATCAACATCTCCTTATGCTGCGTGTGAATCTGGAAATGTGAGACTGAGACACAAATCTTGTTTTCCTATTTTGAAAGCTCCACTCATGCAGTCTGGAAGCTACCTGAAAAGCACTGTTGTTACTGCCCTTTTAGTTACTGCCTGCCTGCTTCTGCGAAAAAAATGAGTTCTCCCGATAGAAACCTTGTGCTTCCAGTTCCTAGTTGGAAGCTCACCTGCTCTGCTCTATAACTAAAGTGAAAGTCAAGGGGAGCACTAGCCTCGAAGTAAAGCCCTGATTAACCTGGCAAAACGGGAGGCGTGCAGCAGCTCCATGAGGCCTTCCTCGCTGTTCTCCTTTAGTTTAACGGTAGTGAGTCCTAGCCTCGAAGTAGGCCCTGATTTGCCTTGCCAAACGGGAGGTATGGAGCAGCTCCATCAGGCCTTCTTCAGTGTTCTGCTTTAGTTTCACTGTAGTAAGCTTTTCAAGACTCCTAGGGACCTTGCTTCAGCACCTGCTTCGGTACCAGTATACTGAGTAGAGCCAAGAACCTCAGGGGCAGTTAACAACTTCAGCCCCGTAGGCCTTTTGGAACACTGCAGGGTTAGCTAGAGAAAGGCAACACACGGCACTCTTCCTTGGGAGAGCCAGATTACCTCAGCTCTACACAGCTTTCAGGAACACACTTCTAGACACTCCTCCATGCAATGGATGTAACCTCATTCCCCTGGCTGAACTCTATTGAGAAAAACACTCTGCTTCTAATCCCTTTTCACCTTTTACACTTAGAGTCACGCATCCTCAAGGAGGCGATCGCCTTTCATTCCAAGTACAATTTAAGCACAGTTCTTGGTGTAACACTGCAGGTCTTTGGAGGATGCACAGGCCCCTAAGTCTCCATGTCGCATCCTTTGTTTAGGCACTTGGCTGCACGCAAAAATCGGACCTAGAAAAAATTAGAATTAGGGAAAGCCCCAGTGGGTAGCGTGAATCTCTTTTGACTTGTTAGCATCAACATCTCCTTATGCTGCGTGTGAATCTGGAAATGTGAGACTGAGACACAAATCTTGTTTTCCTATTTTGAAAGCTCCACTCATGCAGTCTCGAAGCTACCTGAAAAGAACTGTTGTTACTGTCCTTTTAGTTACTGCCTGCCTGCTTCTGCGAAGAAAATGAGTTCTCCCGATAGAAACCTTGTGCTTCCAAATCCTACTTGGAAGCTCACCTGCTCTGCTCTATAACTAAAGTGAAAGTCAAGGGGAGCACTAGCCTCGAAGTAAATCCCTGATTAACCTGGCAAAACGGGAGGCATGCAGCAGCTCCATGAGGCCTTCATCGCTGTTCTCCTTTAGTTTAACGGTAGTGAGTCCTAGCCTCGAAGTAGGCCCTGATTTGCCTTGCCAAACGGGAGGTATGGAGCAGCTCCATCAGGCCTTCTTCAGTGTTCTGCTTTAGTTTCACTGTAGTAAGCTTTTCAAGACTCCTAGGGACCTTGCTTCAACACCTGCTTCGGTACCAGTATACTGAGTAGAGCCAAGAACCTCAGGGGCAGTTAACAACTTCAGCCCCGTAGGCCTTTTGGAACACTGCAGGGTTAGCTAGAGAAAGGCAACACACGGCACTCTTCCTTGGGAGAGCCAGATTACCTCAGCTCTACACAGCTTTCAGGAACACACTTCTAGACACTCCTCCATGCAATGGATGTAACCTCATTCCCCTAGCTGAACTCTATTGAGAAAAACACTCTGCTTCTAATCCCTTTTCACCTTTTACACTTAGAGTCACGCATCCTCAAGGAGGCGATCGCCTTGCATTCCAAGTACAATTTAAGCACAGTTCTTGGTGTAACACTGCAGGTCTTTGGAGGATGCACAGGCCCCTAAGTCTCCATGTCGCATCCTTTGTTTAGGCACTTGGCTGCACGCAAAAATCGGACCTAGAAAAAATTAGAATTAGGGAAAGCCCCAGTGGGTAGCGTGAATCTCTTTTGACTTGTTAGCATCAACATCTCCTTATGCTGCGTGTGAATCTGGAAATGTGAGACTGAGACACAAATCTTGTTTTCCTATTTTGAAAGCTCCACTCATGCAGTCTGAAAGCTACCTGAAAAGCACTGTTGTTACTGTCCTTTTAGTTACTGCCTGCCTGCTTCTGCGAAGAAAATGAGTTCTCCCGATAGAAACCTTGTGCTTCCAAATCCTAGTTGGAAGCTCACCTGCTCTGCTCTATAACTAAAGTGAAAGTCAAGGGGAGCACTAGCCTCGAAGTAAAGCCCTGATTAACCTGGCAAAACGGGAGGCGTGCAGCAGCTCCATGAGGCCTTCATCGCTGTTCTCCTTTAGTTTAACGGTAGTGAGTCCTAGCCTCGAAGTAGGCCCTGATTTGCCTTGCCAAACGGCAGGTATGGAGCAGCTCCATCAGGCCTTCTTCAGTGTTCTGCTTTAGTTTCACTGTAGTAAGCTTTTCAAGACTCCTAGGGACCTTGCTTCAGCACCTGTTTCGGTACCAGTATACTGAGTAGAGCCAAGAACCTCAGGGGCAGTTAACAACTTCAGCCCCGTAGGCCTTTTGGAACACTGCAGGGTAAGCTAGAGAAAGGCAACACACGGCACTCTTCCTTGGGAGAGCCAGATTTCCTCAGCTCTACACAGGTTTCAGGAACACACTTCTAGACACTCCTCCATGCAATGGTTGTAACCTCATTCCCCTAGCTGAACTCTATTGATAAAAACACTCTGCTTCTTATCCCTTTTCACATTTTTCACATAGTCACGCATCCTCAAGTTGGCGGTCGCCTTGCATTCCAAGTACAATTTAAGCACAGTTCTTGGTGAAACACTGCAGGTCTTTGGAGGATGCACATGTCCCTAAGTCTCCATGTCACATCCTTTTTTTAGGCACTTGGCTGCATGCAGAAAAGTGGTCGTAGAAAAAGTTTGAATAAGGTATAGCCCCAGTGGGTATCGTGAATCTCTTTTGACTTGTTAGCATCAACATCTCCTTATGCTGCGTGTGAATCTGGAAATGTGAGACTGAGACACAAATTTTGTTTTCCCATTTTGAAAGCTCCACTCATGCAGTCTGGAAGCTACCTGAAAAGCACTCTTGTTACCGTCCTTTTAGTTACTGCCTGCCTGCTTCTGCGAAGAAAATGAGTTCTCCCGAAAGAAACCTTGTGCTTCCAGTTCCTAGTTGGAAGCTCAACTGCTCTCCTCTATAACTAAAGTGAAAGTCAGGGAACACTAGCCTCGAAGTAATGCCCTGATTATCCTGGCAAAACGGGAGGCGTGCAGCAGCTCCATGAGGCCTTCATCGCTGTTCTTTAGTTTAACCGTAGTAAGTTTTCCTAGACTCCTAGAGACCTTGCTTCAGCACCCCTATCGCAATCAGAAAACTGCCTAGAGCCGGGAAGCTCTGGCCCTGCGTGTATGCTGCGTACCAACTTACTATTTGCAGACTGATGGCACAAGGTTTCTTTGCCCATTTGGAAAGCTCTGTTCATGCGGCCTCCTTTATACCTGAAAAGCATTGTTGTTGCCGGGGTTTTAGTCACTGCCTGCACGGTTCTGAGAAGATATTGAGTTTTCCCGTCCGAAACCTTGTGCTTCCACTTCCTACTTGGAAGCTCACCCTGCTCTGCTCTATATCTAAAGTGAAAGTCCACGTGAGCCCTAGCCCCGAAGTAAGGCCCTGATTTGCCTTGCCAAACGGGAGGTATGGAGAAGCTCCATCAGGCCTTCTTCACTGTTCTGCTTTAGTTTCACGGTAGTAAGCTTTTCCACACTTCTAGGGACCTTGTTGCACACCCGTTCTGCTACCATTATACTGAGTAAAGCCAGGAAGCTCAGGGTCAGGTAAGGAACTTCAGCCCCGTAGGCCTTTTGGGACACCCCAGTGTTGGCTAGAGAAAGGCAACACACTGCACTCTTCCTTGAGAGAGCCAGTTTACCTCAGCTCTACACAGGATTAAGGAACACACTTCTAGACTGTCCTCCATTAAATGGATGTAACCTCATTCCCCTAGTTGAACTCTTTTGAGAAGAACACTCTTTTTAATCCCTTTTCCCCTATTACACTTAGAGTCACGCATCCTCAGGAGGTGGTCGGCTTGCATTCCAAGTACAATTTAAGCACAGTTCTTGGTATAACACGGCAGGACTTTGGAAGAAGCACAGGCCCCTATATCGCCCTCACGCATCCTTTGTTTAGGCACTTGACTGCACGCAAAAAAGCGGTCGTAGAAAAAATTAGAATTAGGGAAAGCTCCAGTGGGTATCGTGAATCTCTTTTGACTTGTTAGCATCAACATCTCCTTATGCTGCGTGTGAATCTGGAAATGTGAGACTGAGACACAAATCTTGTTTTCCTATTTTGAAAGCTCCACTCATGCAGTCTGGAAGCTACCTGAAAAGCACTGTTGTTACTGTCCTTTTAGTTACTGCCTGCCTGCTTCTGCGAAGAAAATGAGTTCTCCCGATAGAAACCTTGTGCTTCCAGTTCCTAGTTGGAAGCTCACCTGCTCTGCTCTATAACTAAAGTGAAAGTCAAGGGGAGCACTAGCCTCGAAGTAAAGCCCTGATTAACCTGGCAAAACGGGAGGCGTGCAGCAGCTCCATGAGGCCTTCATCGCTGTTCTCCTTTAGTTTAACGGTAGTGAGTCCTAGCCTCGAAGAAGGCCCTGATTTGCCTTGCCAAACGGGAGGTATGGAGCAGCTCCATCAGGCCTTCTTCAGTGTTCTGCTTTAGTTTCACTGTAGTAAGCTTTTCAAGACTCCTAGGGACCTTGCTTCAGCACCTGTTTCTGTACCAGTATACTGAGTAGAGCCAAGAACCTCAGGGGCAGCTGAAAACTTCAGCCCCGTAGGCCTTTTGGAACACTGCTGGGTTAGCTAGAGAAAGGCAACACAGAGCACTCTTCCTTGGGAGAGCCAGATTACCTCAGCTCTACATAGCTTTCAGGAACACACTTCTAGACACTCCTCCATGCAATGGATGTAACCTCATTTCCCTAGCATAACTCTACTGAGAAAAACACTCTGCTTCTAATCCCTTTTCACCTTTTACACTTAGAGTCACGCATCCTCAAGGAGGGGATCGCCTTGCATTCCAAGTACAATTTAAGCACAGTTCTTGGTGTAACACTGCAGGTCTTTGGAGGATGTACAGGCCCCTAAGTCTCCATGTCGCATCCTTTGTTTAGGCACTTGGCTGCACGCAAAAATCGGACCTAGAAAAAATTAGAATTAGGGAAAGCCCCAGTGGGTAGCGTGAATCTCTTTTGACTTGTTAGCATCAACATCTCCTTATGCTGCGTGTGAATCTGGAAATGTGAGACTGAGACACAAATCTTGTTTTCCTATTTTGAAAGCTCCACTCATGCAGTCTCGAAGCTACCTGAAAAGCACTGTTGTTACTGTCCTTTTAGTTACTGCCTGCCTGCTTCTGCGAAGAAAATGAGTTCTCCCGATAGAAACCTTGTGCTTCCAAATCCTAGTTGGAAGCTCACCTGCTCTGCTCTATAACTAAAGTGAAAGTCAAGGGGAGCACTAGCCTCGAAGTAAAGCCCTGATTAACCTGGCAAAACGGGAGGCGTGCAGCAGCTCCATGAGTCCTTCCTCGCTGTTCTCCTTTAGTTTAACGGTAGTGAGTCCTAGCCTCGAAGTAGGCCCTGATTTGCCTTGCCAAACGGGAGGTATGGAGCAGCTCCATCAGGCCTTCTTCAGTGTTCTGCTTTAGTTTCACTGTAGTAAGGTTTTCAAGACTCCTAGAGACCTTGCTTCAGCACCTGCTTCGGTACCAGTATACTGAGTAGAGCCAAGAACCTCAGGGGCAGTTAACAACTTCAGCCCCGTAGGCCTTTTGGAACACTGCAGGGTTAGCTAGAGAAAGGCAACACACGGCACTCTTCCTTGGGAGAGCCAGATTACCTCAGCTCTACACAGCTTTCAGGAACACACTTCTAGACACTCCTCCATGCAATGGATGTAACCTCATTCCCCTAGCTGAACTCTATTGAGAAAAACACTCTGCTTCTAATCCCTTTTCACCTTTTACACTTAGAGTCACGCATCCTCAAGGAGGCGATCGCCTTGCATTCCAAGTACAATTTAAGCACAGTTCTTGGTGTAACACTGCAGGTCTTTGGAGGATGCACAGGCCCCTAAGTCTCCATGTCGCATCCTTTGTTTAGGCACTTGGCTGCACGCAAAAATCGGACCTAGAAAAAATTAGAATTAGGGAAAGCCCCAGTGGGTAGCGTGAATCTCTTTTGACTTGTTAGCATCAACATCTCCTTATGCTGCGTGTGAATCTGGAAATGTGAGACTGAGACACAAATCTTGTTTTCCTATTTTGAAAGCTCCACTCATGCAGTCTGGAAGCTACCTGAAAAGCACTGTTGTTACTGTCCTTTTAGTTACTGCCTGCCTGCTTCTGCGAAGAAAATGAGTTCTCCCGATAGAAACCTTGTGCTTCCAAATCCTAGTTGGAAGCTCACCTGCTCTGCTCTATAACTAAAGTGAAAGTCAAGGGGAGCACTAGCCTCGAAGTAAAGCCCTGATTAACCTGGCAAAACGGGAGGCGTGCAGCAGCTCCATGAGGCCTTCATCGCTGTTCTCCTTTAGTTTAACGGTAGTGAGTCCTAGCCTCGAAGTAGGCCCTGATTTGCCTTGCCAAACGGCAGGTATGGAGCAGCTCCATCAGGCCTTCTTCAGTGTTCTGCTTTAGTTTCACTGTAGTAAGCTTTTCAAGACTCCTAGGGACCTTGCTTCAGCACCTGTTTCGGTACCAGTATACTGAGTAGAGCCAAGAACCTCAGGGGCAGTTAACAACTTCAGCCCCGTAGGCCTTTTGGAACACTGCAGGGTAAGCTAGAGAAAGGCAACACACGGCACTCTTCCTTGGGAGAGCCAGATTTCCTCAGCTCTACACAGGTTTCAGGAACACACTTCTAGACACTCCTCCATGCAATGGTTGTAACCTCATTCCCCTAGCTGAACTCTATTGATAAAAACACTCTGCTTCTTATCCCTTTTCACATTTTTCACATAGTCACGCATCCTCAAGTTGGCGGTCGCCTTGCATTCCAAGTACAATTTAAGCACAGTTCTTGGTGAAACACTGCAGGTCTTTGGAGGATGCACATGTCCCTAAGTCTCCATGTCACATCCTTTTTTTAGGCACTTGGCTGCATGTAGAAAAGTGGTCGTAGAAAAAGGTTGAATAAGGTATAGCCCCAGTGGGTATCGTGAATCTCTTTTGACTTGTTAGCATCAACATCTCCTTATGCTGCGTGTGAATCTGGAAATGTGAGACTGAGACACAAATTTTGTTTTCCCATTTTGAAAGCTCCACTCATGCAGTCTGGAAGCTACCTGAAAAGCACTCTTGTTACCGTCCTTTTAGTTACTGCCTGCCTGCTTCTGCGAAGAAAATGAGTTCTCCCGAAAGAAACCTTGTGTTTCCAGTTCCTAGTTGGAAGCTCAACTGCTCTCCTCTATAACTAAAGTGAAAGTCAGGGAACACTAGCCTCGAAGTAATGCCCTGATTATCCTGGCAAAACGGGAGGCGTGCAGCAGCTCCATGAGGCCTTCATCGCTGTTCTTTAGTTTAACCGTAGTAAGTTTTCCTAGACTCCTAGAGACCTTGCTTCAGCACCCCTATCGCAATCAGAAAACTGCCTAGAGCCGGGAAGCTCTGGCCCTGCGTGTATGCTGCGTACCAACTTACTATTTGCAGACTGATGGCACAAGGTTTCTTTGCCCATTTGGAAAGCTCTGTTCATGCGGCCTCCTTTATACCTGAAAAGCATTGTTGTTGCCGGGGTTTTACTCACTGCCTGCACGGTTCTGAGAAGATATTGAGTTTTCCCGTCCGAAACCTTGTGCTTCCACTTCCTACTTGGAAGCTCACCCTGCTCTGCTCTATATCTAAAGTGAAAGTCCACGTGAGCCCTAGCCCCGAAGTAAGGCCCTGATTTGCCTTGCCAAACGGGAGGTATGGAGAAGCTCCATCAGGCCTTCTTCACTGTTCTGCTTTAGTTTCACGGTAGTAAGCTTTTCCACACTTCTAGGGACCTTGTTGCACACCCGTTCTGCTACCATTATACTGAGTAAAGCCAGGAAGCTCAGGGTCAGGTAAGGAACTTCAGCCCCGTAGGCCTTTTGGGACACCCCAGTGTTGGCTAGAGAAAGGCAACACACTGCACTCTTCCTTGAGAGAGCCAGTTTACCTCAGCTCTACACAGGATTAAGGAACACACTTCTAGACTGTCCTCCATTAAATGGATGTAACCTCATTCCCCTAGTTGAACTCTTTTGAGAAGAACACTCTTTTTAATCCCTTTTCCCCTATTACACTTAGAGTCACGCATCCTCAGGAGGTGGTCGGCTTGCATTCCAAGTACAATTTAAGCACAGTTCTTGGTATAACACGGCAGGACTTTGGAAGAAGCACAGGCCCCTATATCGCCCTCACGCATCCTTTGTTTAGGCACTTGACTGCACGCAAAAAAGCGGTCGTAGAAAAAATTAGAATTAGGGAAAGCTCCAGTGGGTATCGTGAATCTCTTTTGACTTGTTAGCATCAACATCTCCTTATGCTGCGTGTGAATCTGGAAATGTGAGACTGAGACACAAATCTTGTTTTCCTATTTTGAAAGCTCCACTCATGCAGTCTGGAAGCTACCTGAAAAGCACTGTTGTTACTGTCCTTTTAGTTACTGCCTGCCTGCTTCTGCGAAGAAAATGAGTTCTCCCGATAGAAACCTTGTGCTTCCAGTTCCTAGTTGGAAGCTCACCTGCTCTGCTCTATAACTAAAGTGAAAGTCAAGGGGAGCACTAGCCTCGAAGTAAAGCCCTGATTAACCTGGCAAAACGGGAGGCGTGCAGCAGCTCCATGAGTCCTTCCTCGCTGTTCTCCTTTAGTTTAACGGTAGTGAGTCCTAGCCTCGAAGTAGGCCCTGATTTGCCTTGCCAAACGGGAGGTATGGAGCAGCTCCATCAGGCCTTCTTCAGTGTTCTGCTTTAGTTTCACTGTAGTAAGGTTTTCAAGACTCCTAGAGACCTTGCTTCAGCACCTGCTTCGGTACCAGTATACTGAGTAGAGCCAAGAACCTCAGGGGCAGTTAACAACTTCAGCCCCGTAGGCCTTTTGGAACACTGCAGGGTTAGCTAGAGAAAGGCAACACACGGCACTCTTCCTTGGGAGAGCCAGATTACCTCAGCTCTACACAGCTTTCAGGAACACACTTCTAGACACTCCTCCATGCAATGGATGTAACCTCATTCCCCTAGCTGAACTCTATTGAGAAAAACACTCTGCTTCTAATCCCTTTTCACCTTTTACACTTAGAGTCACGCATCCTCAAGGAGGCGATCGCCTTGCATTCCAAGTACAATTTAAGCACAGTTCTTGGTGTAACACTGCAGGTCTTTGGAGGATGCACAGGCCCCTAAGTCTCCATGTCGCATCCTTTGTTTAGGCACTTGGCTGCACGCAAAAATCGGACCTAGAAAAAATTAGAATTAGGGAAAGCCCCAGTGGGTAGCGTGAATCTCTTTTGACTTGTTAGCATCAACATCTCCTTATGCTGCGTGTGAATCTGGAAATGTGAGACTGAGACACAAATCTTGTTTTCCTATTTTGAAAGCTCCACTCATGCAGTCTGGAAGCTACCTGAAAAGCACTGTTGTTACTGTCCTTTTAGTTACTGCCTGCCTGCTTCTGCGAAGAAAATGAGTTCTCCCGATAGAAACCTTGTGCTTCCAAATCCTAGTTGGAAGCTCACCTGCTCTGCTCTATAACTAAAGTGAAAGTCAAGGGGAGCACTAGCCTCGAAGTAAAGCCCTGATTAACCTGGCAAAACGGGAGGCGTGCAGCAGCTCCATGAGGCCTTCATCGCTGTTCTCCTTTAGTTTAACGGTAGTGAGTCCTAGCCTCGAAGTAGGCCCTGATTTGCCTTGCCAAACGGCAGGTATGGAGCAGCTCCATCAGGCCTTCTTCAGTGTTCTGCTTTAGTTTCACTGTAGTAAGCTTTTCAAGACTCCTAGGGACCTTGCTTCAGCACCTGTTTCGGTACCAGTATACTGAGTAGAGCCAAGAACCTCAGGGGCAGTTAACAACTTCAGCCCCGTAGGCCTTTTGGAACACTGCAGGGTAAGCTAGAGAAAGGCAACACACGGCACTCTTCCTTGGGAGAGCCAGATTTCCTCAGCTC
Source organism: Balaenoptera physalus (assembly GCF_965194825.1). NCBI lineage: Eukaryota > Metazoa > Chordata > Mammalia > Artiodactyla > Balaenopteridae > Balaenoptera > Balaenoptera physalus. Next base: position 41,940,334 of record NC_138884.1, on the reverse strand, counting down.
TACACAGGTTTCAGGAACACACTTCTAGACACTCCTCCATGCAATGGTTGTAACCTCATTCCCCTAGCTGAACTCTATTGATAAAAACACTCTGCTTCTTATCCCTTTTCACATTTTTCACATAGTCACGCATCCTCAAGTTGGCGGTCGCCTTGCATTCCAAGTACAATTTAAGCACAGTTCTTGGTGAAACACTGCAGGTCTTTGGAGGATGCACATGTCCCTAAGTCTCCATGTCACATCCTTTTTTTAGGCACTTGGCTGCATGTAGAAAAGTGGTCGTAGAAAAAGGTTGAATAAGGTATAGCCCCAGTGGGTATCGTGAATCTCTTTTGACTTGTTAGCATCAACATCTCCTTATGCTGCGTGTGAATCTGGAAATGTGAGACTGAGACACAAATTTTGTTTTCCCATTTTGAAAGCTCCACTCATGCAGTCTGGAAGCTACCTGAAAAGCACTCTTGTTACCGTCCTTTTAGTTACTGCCTGCCTGCTTCTGCGAAGAAAATGAGTTCTCCCGAAAGAAACCTTGTGTTTCCAGTTCCTAGTTGGAAGCTCAACTGCTCTCCTCTATAACTAAAGTGAAAGTCAGGGAACACTAGCCTCGAAGTAATGCCCTGATTATCCTGGCAAAACGGGAGGCGTGCAGCAGCTCCATGAGGCCTTCATCGCTGTTCTTTAGTTTAACCGTAGTAAGTTTTCCTAGACTCCTAGAGACCTTGCTTCAGCACCCCTATCGCAATCAGAAAACTGCCTAGAGCCGGGAAGCTCTGGTCCTGCGTGTATGCTGCGTACCAACTTACTATTTGCAGACTGATGGCACAAGGTTTCTTTGCCCATTTGGAAAGCTCTGTTCATGCGGCCTCCTTTATACCTGAAAAGCATTGTTGTTGCCGGGGTTTTACTCACTGCCTGCACGGTTCTGAGAAGATATTGAGTTTTCCCGTCCGAAACCTTGTGCTTCCACTTCCTACTTGGAAGCTCACCCTGCTCTGCTCTATATCTAAAGTGAAAGTCCACGTGAGCCCTAGCCCCGAAGTAAGGCCCTGATTTGCCTTGCCAAACGGGAGGTATGGAGAAGCTCCATCAGGCCTTCTTCACTGTTCTGCTTTAGTTTCACGGTAGTAAGCTTTTCCACACTTCTAGGGACCTTGTTGCACACCCGTTCTGCTACCATTATACTGAGTAAAGCCAGGAAGCTCAGGGTCAGGTAAGGAACTTCAGCCCCGTAGGCCTTTTGGGACACCCCAGTGTTGGCTAGAGAAAGGCAACACACTGCACTCTTCCTTGAGAGAGCCAGTTTACCTCAGCTCTACACAGGATTAAGGAACACACTTCTAGACTGTCCTCCATTAAATGGATGTAACCTCATTCCCCTATTTGAAATCTTTTGAGAAGAACACTCTTTTTAATCCCTTTTCCCCTATTACACTTAGAGTCACGCATCCTCAGGAGGTGGTCGGCTTGCATTCCAAGTACAATTTAAGCACAGTTCTTGGTATAACACGGCAGGACTTTGGAAGAAGCACAGGCCCCTATATCGCCCTCGCGCATCCTTTGTTTAGGCACTTGACTGCACGCAAAAAAGCGGTCGTAGAAAAAATTAGAATTAGGGAAAGCTCCAGTGGGTATCGTGAATCTCTTTTGACTTGTTAGCATCAACATCTCCTTATGCTGCGTGTGAATCTGGAAATGTGAGACTGAGACACAAATCTTGTTTTCCTATTTTGAAAGCTCCACTCATGCAGTCTGGAAGCTACCTGAAAAGCACTGTTGTTACTGCCCTTTTAGTTACTGCCTGCCTGCTTCTGCGAAGAAAATGAGTTCTCCCGATAGAAACCTTGTGCTTCCAGTTCCTAGTTGGAAGCTCACCTGCTCTGCTCTATAACTAAAGTGAAAGTCAAGGGGAGCACTAGCCTCGAAGTAAAGCCCTGATTAACCTGGCAAAACGGGAGGCGTGCAGCAGCTCCATGAGGCCTTCCTCGCTGTTCTCCTTTAGTTTAACGGTAGTGAGTCCTAGCCTCGAAGTAGGCCCTGATTTGCCTTGCCAAACGGGAGGTATGGAGCAGCTCCATCAGGCCTTCTTCAGTGTTCTGCTTTAGTTTCACTGTAGTAAGCTTTTCAAGACTCCTAGGGACCTTGCTTCAGCACCTGCTTCGGTACCAGTATACTGAGTAGAGCCAAGAACCTCAGGGGCAGTTAACAACTTCAGCCCCGTAGGCCTTTTGGAACACTGCAGGGTTAGCTAGAGAAAGGCAACACACGGCACTCTTCCTTGGGAGAGCCAGATTACCTCAGCTCTACACAGCTTTCAGGAACACACTTCTAGACACTCCTCCATGCAATGGATGTAACCTCATTCCCCTGGCTGAACTCTATTGAGAAAAACACTCTGCTTCTAATCCCTTTTCACCTTTTACACTTAGAGTCACGCATCCTCAAGGAGGCGATCGCCTTTCATTCCAAGTACAATTTAAGCACAGTTCTTGGTGTAACACTGCAGGTCTTTGGAGGATGCACAGGCCCCTAAGTCTCCATGTCGCATCCTTTGTTTAGGCACTTGGCTGCACGCAAAAATCGGACCTAGAAAAAATTAGAATTAGGGAAAGCCCCAGTGGGTAGCGTGAATCTCTTTTGACTTGTTAGCATCAACATCTCCTTATGCTGCGTGTGAATCTGGAAATGTGAAACTGAGACACAAATCTTGTTTTCCTATTTTGAAAGCTCCACTCATGCAGTCTCGAAGCTACCTGAAAGGAACTGTTGTTACTGTCCTTTTAGTTACTGCCTGCCTGCTTCTGCGAAGAAAATGAGTTCTCCCGATAGAAACCTTGTGCTTCCAAATCCTACTTGGAAGCTCACCTGCTCTGCTCTATAACTAAAGTGAAAGTCAAGGGGAGCACTAGCCTCGAAGTAAATCCCTGATTAACCTGGCAAAACGGGAGGCGTGCAGCAGCTCCATGAGGCCTTCATCGCTGTTCTCCTTTAGTTTAACGGTAGTGAGTCCTAGCCTCGAAGTAGGCCCTGATTTGCCTTGCCAAACGGGAGGTATGGAGCAGCTCCATCAGGCCTTCTTCAGTGTTCTGCTTTAGTTTCACTGTAGTAAGCTTTTCAAGACTCCTAGGGACCTTGTTTCAGCACCTGTTTCTGTACCAGTATACTGAGTAGAGCCAAGAACCTCAGGGGCAGCTGAAAACTTCAGCCCCGTAGGCCTTTTGGAACACTGCTGGGTTAGCTAGAGAAAGGCAACACACAGCACTCTTCCTTGGGAGAGCCAGATTACCTCAGCTCTCCACAGGTTTCAGGAACACACTTCTAGACACTCCTCCATGCAATGGATGTAACCTCATTCTCCTAGCATAACTCTACTGAGAAAAACACTCTGCTTCTAATCCCTTTTCACCTTTTACACTTAGTGTCACGCATCCTCAAGGAGGCGATCGCCTTGCATTCCAAGTACAATTTAAGCACAGTTCTTGGTGTAACACTGCAGGTCTTTGGAGGATGCACAGGCCCCTAAGTCTCCATGTCGCATCCTTTGTTTAGGCACTTGGCTGCACGCAAAAATCGGACCTAGAAAAAATTAGAATTAGGGAAAGCCCCAGTGGGTAGCGTGAATCTCTTTTGACTTGTTAGCATCAACATCTCCTTATGCTGCGTGTGAATCTGGAAATGTGAGACTGAGACACAAATCTTGTTTTCCTATTTTGAAAGCTCCACTCATGCAGTCTCGAAGCTACCTGAAAAGCACTGTTGTTACTGTCCTTTTAGTTACTGCCTGCCTGCTTCTGCGAAGAAAATGAGTTCTCCCGATAGAAACCTTGTGCTTCCAAATCCTAGTTGGAAGCTCACCTGCTCTGCTCTATAACTAAAGTGAAAGTCAAGGGGAGCACTAGCCTCGAAGTAAAGCCCTGATTAACCTGGCAAAACGGGAGCCGTGCAGCAGCTCCATGAGTCCTTCCTCGCTGTTCTCCTTTAGTTTAACGGTAGTGAGTCCTAGCCTCGAAGTAGGCCCTGATTTGCCTTGCCAAACGGGAGGTATGGAGCAGCTCCATCAGGCCTTCTTCAGTGTTCTGCTTTAGTTTCACTGTAGTAAGCTTTTCAAGACTCCTAGAGACCTTGCTTCAGCACCTGCTTCGGTACCAGTATACTGAGTAGAGCCAAGAACCTCAGGGGCAGTTAACAACTTCAGCCCCGTAGGCCTTTTGGAACACTGCAGGGTTAGCTAGAGAAAGGCAACACATGGCACTCTTCCTTGGGAGAGCCAGATTACCTCAGCTCTACACAGCTTTCAGGAACACACTTCTAGACACTCCTCCATGCAATGGATGTAACCTCATTCCCCTAGCTGAACTCTATTGAGAAAAACACTCTGCTTCTAATCCCTTTTCACCTTTTACACTTAGAGTCACGCATCCTCAAGGAGGCGATCGCCTTGCATTCCAAGTACAATTTAAGCACAGTTCTTGGTGTAACACTGCAGGTCTTTGGAGGATGCACAGGCCCCTAAGTCTCCATGTCGCATCCTTTGTTTAGGCACTTGGCTGCACGCAAAAATCGGACCTAGAAAAAATTAGAATTAGGGAAAGCCCCAGTGGGTAGCGTGAATCTCTTTTGACTTGTTAGCATCAACATCTCCTTATGCTGCGTGTGAATCTGGAAATGTGAGACTGAGACACAAATCTTGTTTTCCTATTTTGAAAGCTCCACTCATGCAGTCTGGAAGCTACCTGAAAAGCACTGTTGTTACTGTCCTTTTAGTTACTGCCTGCCTGCTTCTGCGAAGAAAATGAGTTCTCCCGATAGAAACCTTGTGCTTCCAAATCCTAGTTGGAAGCTCACCTGCTCTGCTCTATAACTAAAGTGAAAGTCAAGGGGAGCACTAGCCTCGAAGTAAAGCCCTGATTAACCTGGCAAAACGGGAGGCGTGCAGCAGCTCCATGAGGCCTTCATCGCTGTTCTCCTTTAGTTTAACGGTAGTGAGTCCTAGCCTCGAAGTAGGCCCTGATTTGCCTTGCCAAACGGCAGGTATGGAGCAGCTCCATCAGGCCTTCTTCAGTGTTCTGCTTTAGTTTCACTGTAGTAAGCTTTTCAAGACTCCTAGGGACCTTGCTTCAGCACCTGTTTCGGTACCAGTATACTGAGTAGAGCCAAGAACCTCAGGGGCAGTTAACAACTTCAGCCCCGTAGGCCTTTTGGAACACTGCAGGGTAAGCTAGAGAAAGGCAACACACGGCACTCTTCCTTGGGAGAGCCAGATTTCCTCAGCTCTACACAGGTTTCAGGAACACACTTCTAGACACTCCTCCATGCAATGGTTGTAACCTCATTCCCCTAGCTGAACTCTATTGATAAAAACACTCTGCTTCTTATCCCTTTTCACATTTTTCACATAGTCACGCATCCTCAAGTTGGCGGTCGCCTTGCATTCCAAGTACAATTTAAGCACAGTTCTTGGTGAAACACTGCAGGTCTTTGGAGGATGCACATGTCCCTAAGTCTCCATGTCACATCCTTTTTTTAGGCACTTGGCTGCATGCAGAAAAGTGGTCGTAGAAAAAGTTTGAATAAGGTATAGCCCCAGTGGGTATCGTGAATCTCTTTTGACTTGTTAGCATCAACATCTCCTTATGCTGCGTGTGAATCTGGAAATGTGAGACTGAGACACAAATTTTGTTTTCCCATTTTGAAAGCTCCACTCATGCAGTCTGGAAGCTACCTGAAAAGCACTCTTGTTACCGTCCTTTTAGTTACTGCCTGCCTGCTTCTGCGAAGAAAATGAGTTCTCCCGAAAGAAACCTTGTGCTTCCAGTTCCTAGTTGGAAGCTCAACTGCTCTCCTCTATAACTAAAGTGAAAGTCAGGGAACACTAGCCTCGAAGTAATGCCCTGATTATCCTGGCAAAACGGGAGGCGTGCAGCAGCTCCATGAGGCCTTCATCGCTGTTCTTTAGTTTAACCGTAGTAAGTTTTCCTAGACTCCTAGAGACCTTGCTTCAGCACCCCTATCGCAATCAGAAAACTGCCTAGAGCCGGGAAGCTCTGGTCCTGCGTGTATGCTGCGTACCAACTTACTATTTGCAGACTGATGGCACAAGGTTTCTTTGCCCATTTGGAAAGCTCTGTTCATGCGGCCTCCTTTATACCTGAAAAGCATTGTTGTTGCCGGGGTTTTAGTCACTGCCTGCACGGTTCTGAGAAGATATTGAGTTTTCCCGTCCGAAACCTTGTGCTTCCACTTCCTACTTGGAAGCTCACCCTGCTCTGCTCTATATCTAAAGTGAAAGTCCACGTGAGCCCTAGCCCCGAAGTAAGGCCCTGATTTGCCTTGCCAAACGGGAGGTATGGAGAAGCTCCATCAGGCCTTCTTCACTGTTCTGCTTTAGTTTCACGGTAGTAAGCTTTTCCACACTTCTAGGGACCTTGTTGCACACCCGTTCTGCTACCATTATACTGAGTAAAGCCAGGAAGCTCAGGGTCAGGTAAGGAACTTCAGCCCCGTAGGCCTTTTGGGACACCCCAGTGTTGGCTAGAGAAAGGCAACACACTGCACTCTTCCTTGAGAGAGCCAGTTTACCTCAGCTCTACACAGGATTAAGGAACACACTTCTAGACTGTCCTCCATTAAATGGATGTAACCTCATTCCCCTATTTGAAATCTTTTGAGAAGAACACTCTTTTTAATCCCTTTTCCCCTATTACACTTAGAGTCACGCATCCTCAGGAGGTGGTCGGCTTGCATTCCAAGTACAATTTAAGCACAGTTCTTGGTATAACACGGCAGGACTTTGGAAGAAGCACAGGCCCCTATATCGCCCTCGCGCATCCTTTGTTTAGGCACTTGACTGCACGCAAAAAAGCGGTCGTAGAAAAAATTAGAATTAGGGAAAGCTCCAGTGGGTATCGTGAATCTCTTTTGACTTGTTAGCATCAACATCTCCTTATGCTGCGTGTGAATCTGGAAATGTGAGACTGAGACACAAATCTTGTTTTCCTATTTTGAAAGCTCCACTCATGCAGTCTGGAAGCTACCTGAAAAGCACTGTTGTTACTGCCCTTTTAGTTACTGCCTGCCTGCTTCTGCGAAGAAAATGAGTTCTCCCGATAGAAACCTTGTGCTTCCAGTTCCTAGTTGGAAGCTCACCTGCTCTGCTCTATAACTAAAGTGAAAGTCAAGGGGAGCACTAGCCTCGAAGTAAAGCCCTGATTAACCTGGCAAAACGGGAGGCGTGCAGCAGCTCCATGAGGCCTTCCTCGCTGTTCTCCTTTAGTTTAACGGTAGTGAGTCCTAGCCTCGAAGTAGGCCCTGATTTGCCTTGCCAAACGGGAGGTATGGAGCAGCTCCATCAGGCCTTCTTCAGTGTTCTGCTTTAGTTTCACTGTAGTAAGCTTTTCAAGACTCCTAGGGACCTTGCTTCAGCACCTGCTTCGGTACCAGTATACTGAGTAGAGCCAAGAACCTCAGGGGCAGTTAACAACTTCAGCCCCGTAGGCCTTTTGGAACACTGCAGGGTTAGCTAGAGAAAGGCAACACACGGCACTCTTCCTTGGGAGAGCCAGATTACCTCAGCTCTACACAGCTTTCAGGAACACACTTCTAGACACTCCTCCATGCAATGGATGTAACCTCATTCCCCTGGCTGAACTCTATTGAGAAAAACACTCTGCTTCTAATCCCTTTTCACCTTTTACACTTAGAGTCACGCATCCTCAAGGAGGCGATCGCCTTTCATTCCAAGTACAATTTAAGCACAGTTCTTGGTGTAACACTGCAGGTCTTTGGAGGATGCACAGGCCCCTAAGTCTCCATGTCGCATCCTTTGTTTAGGCACTTGGCTGCACGCAAAAATCGGACCTAGAAAAAATTAGAATTAGGGAAAGCCCCAGTGGGTAGCGTGAATCTCTTTTGACTTGTTAGCATCAACATCTCCTTATGCTGCGTGTGAATCTGGAAATGTGAGACTGAGACACAAATCTTGTTTTCCTATTTTGAAAGCTCCACTCATGCAGTCTCGAAGCTACCTGAAAGGAACTGTTGTTACTGTCCTTTTAGTTACTGCCTGCCTGCTTCTGCGAAGAAAATGAGTTCTCCCGATAGAAACCTTGTGCTTCCAAATCCTACTTGGAAGCTCACCTGCTCTGCTCTATAACTAAAGTGAAAGTCAAGGGGAGCACTAGCCTCGAAGTAAATCCCTGATTAACCTGGCAAAACGGGAGGCGTGCAGCAGCTCCATGAGGCCTTCATCGCTGTTCTCCTTTAGTTTAACGGTAGTGAGTCCTAGCCTCGAAGTAGGCCCTGATTTGCCTTGCCAAACGGGAGGTATGGAGCAGCTCCATCAGGCCTTCTTCAGTGTTCTGCTTTAGTTTCACTGTAGTAAGCTTTTCAAGACTCCTAGGGACCTTGCTTCAGCACCTGTTTCTGTACCAGTATACTGAGTAGAGCCAAGAACCTCAGGGGCAGCTGAAAACTTCAGCCCCGTAGGCCTTTTGGAACACTGCTGGGTTAGCTAGAGAAAGGCAACACACAGCACTCTTCCTTGGGAGAGCCAGATTACCTCAGCTCTCCACAGGTTTCAGGAACACACTTCTAGACACTCCTCCATGCAATGGATGTAACCTCATTCTCCTAGCATAACTCTACTGAGAAAAACACTCTGCTTCTAATCCCTTTTCACCTTTTACACTTAGTGTCACGCATCCTCAAGGAGGCGATCGCCTTGCATTCCAAGTACAATTTAAGCACAGTTCTTGGTGTAACACTGCAGGTCTTTGGAGGATGCACAGGCCCCTAAGTCTCCATGTCGCATCCTTTGTTTAGGCACTTGGCTGCACGCAAAAATCGGACCTAGAAAAAATTAGAATTAGGGAAAGCCCCAGTGGGTAGCGTGAATCTCTTTTGACTTGTTAGCATCAACATCTCCTTATGCTGCGTGTGAATCTGGAAATGTGAGACTGAGACACAAATCTTGTTTTCCTATTTTGAAAGCTCCACTCATGCAGTCTCGAAGCTACCTGAAAAGCACTGTTGTTACTGTCCTTTTAGTTACTGCCTGCCTGCTTCTGCGAAGAAAATGAGTTCTCCCGATAGAAACCTTGTGCTTCCAAATCCTAGTTGGAAGCTCACCTGCTCTGCTCTATAACTAAAGTGAAAGTCAAGGGGAGCACTAGCCTCGAAGTAAAGCCCTGATTAACCTGGCAAAACGGGAGCCGTGCAGCAGCTCCATGAGTCCTTCCTCGCTGTTCTCCTTTAGTTTAACGGTAGTGAGTCCTAGCCTCGAAGTAGGCCCTGATTTGCCTTGCCAAACGGGAGGTATGGAGCAGCTCCATCAGGCCTTCTTCAGTGTTCTGCTTTAGTTTCACTGTAGTAAGCTTTTCAAGACTCCTAGAGACCTTGCTTCAGCACCTGCTTCGGTACCAGTATACTGAGTAGAGCCAAGAACCTCAGGGGCAGTTAACAACTTCAGCCCCGTAGGCCTTTTGGAACACTGCAGGGTTAGCTAGAGAAAGGCAACACATGGCACTCTTCCTTGGGAGAGCCAGATTACCTCAGCTCTACACAGCTTTCAGGAACACACTTCTAGACACTCCTCCATGCAATGGATGTAACCTCATTCCCCTAGCTGAACTCTATTGAGAAAAACACTCTGCTTCTAATCCCTTTTCACCTTTTACACTTAGAGTCACGCATCCTCAAGGAGGCGATCGCCTTGCATTCCAAGTACAATTTAAGCACAGTTCTTGGTGTAACACTGCAGGTCTTTGGAGGATGCACAGGCCCCTAAGTCTCCATGTCGCATCCTTTGTTTAGGCACTTGGCTGCACGCAAAAATCGGACCTAGAAAAAATTAGAATTAGGGAAAGCCCCAGTGGGTAGCGTGAATCTCTTTTGACTTGTTAGCATCAACATCTCCTTATGCTGCGTGTGAATCTGGAAATGTGAGACTGAGACACAAATCTTGTTTTCCTATTTTGAAAGCTCCACTCATGCAGTCTGGAAGCTACCTGAAAAGCACTGTTGTTACTGTCCTTTTAGTTACTGCCTGCCTGCTTCTGCGAAGAAAATGAGTTCTCCCGATAGAAACCTTGTGCTTCCAAATCCTAGTTGGAAGCTCACCTGCTCTGCTCTATAACTAAAGTGAAAGTCAAGGGGAGCACTAGCCTCGAAGTAAAGCCCTGATTAACCTGGCAAAACGGGAGGCGTGCAGCAGCTCCATGAGGCCTTCATCGCTGTTCTCCTTTAGTTTAACGGTAGTGAGTCCTAGCCTCGAAGTAGGCCCTGATTTGCCTTGCCAAACGGCAGGTATGGAGCAGCTCCATCAGGCCTTCTTCAGTGTTCTGCTTTAGTTTCACTGTAGTAAGCTTTTCAAGACTCCTAGGGACCTTGCTTCAGCACCTGTTTCGGTACCAGTATACTGAGTAGAGCCAAGAACCTCAGGGGCAGTTAACAACTTCAGCCCCGTAGGCCTTTTGGAACACTGCAGGGTAAGCTAGAGAAAGGCAACACACGGCACTCTTCCTTGGGAGAGCCAGATTTCCTCAGCTCTACACAGGTTTCAGGAACACACTTCTAGACACTCCTCCATGCAATGGTTGTAACCTCATTCCCCTAGCTGAACTCTATTGATAAAAACACTCTGCTTCTTATCCCTTTTCACATTTTTCACATAGTCACGCATCCTCAAGTTGGCGGTCGCCTTGCATTCCAAGTACAATTTAAGCACAGTTCTTGGTGAAACACTGCAGGTCTTTGGAGGATGCACATGTCCCTAAGTCTCCATGTCACATCCTTTTTTTAGGCACTTGGCTGCATGCAGAAAAGTGGTCGTAGAAAAAGTTTGAATAAGGTATAGCCCCAGTGGGTATCGTGAATCTCTTTTGACTTGTTAGCATCAACATCTCCTTATGCTGCGTGTGAATCTGGAAATGTGAGACTGAGACACAAATTTTGTTTTCCCATTTTGAAAGCTCCACTCATGCAGTCTGGAAGCTACCTGAAAAGCACTCTTGTTACCGTCCTTTTAGTTACTGCCTGCCTGCTTCTGCGAAGAAAATGAGTTCTCCCGAAAGAAACCTTGTGCTTCCAGTTCCTAGTTGGAAGCTCAACTGCTCTCCTCTATAACTAAAGTGAAAGTCAGGGAACACTAGCCTCGAAGTAATGCCCTGATTATCCTGGCAAAACGGGAGGCGTGCAGCAGCTCCATGAGGCCTTCATCGCTGTTCTTTAGTTTAACCGTAGTAAGTTTTCCTAGACTCCTAGAGACCTTGCTTCAGCACCCCTATCGCAATCAGAAAACTGCCTAGAGCCGGGAAGCTCTGGTCCTGCGTGTATGCTGCGTACCAACTTACTATTTGCAGACTGATGGCACAAGGTTTCTTTGCCCATTTGGAAAGCTCTGTTCATGCGGCCTCCTTTATACCTGAAAAGCATTGTTGTTGCCGGGGTTTTACTCACTGCCTGCACGGTTCTGAGAAGATATTGAGTTTTCCCGTCCGAAACCTTGTGCTTCCACTTCCTACTTGGAAGCTCACCCTGCTCTGCTCTATATCTAAAGTGAAAGTCCACGTGAGCCCTAGCCCCGAAGTAAGGCCCTGATTTGCCTTGCCAAACGGGAGGTATGGAGAAGCTCCATCAGGCCTTCTTCACTGTTCTGCTTTAGTTTCACGGTAGTAAGCTTTTCCACACTTCTAGGGACCTTGTTGCACACCCGTTCTGCTACCATTATACTGAGTAAAGCCAGGAAGCTCAGGGTCAGGTAAGGAACTTCAGCCCCGTAGGCCTTTTGGGACACCCCAGTGTTGGCTAGAGAAAGGCAACACACTGCACTCTTCCTTGAGAGAGCCAGTTTACCTCAGCTCTACACAGGATTAAGGAACACACTTCTAGACTGTCCTCCATTAAATGGATGTAACCTCATTCCCCTATTTGAAATCTTTTGAGAAGAACACTCTTTTTAATCCCTTTTCCCCTATTACACTTAGAGTCACGCATCCTCAGGAGGTGGTCGGCTTGCATTCCAAGTACAATTTAAGCACAGTTCTTGGTATAACACGGCAGGACTTTGGAAGAAGCACAGGCCCCTATATCGCCCTCGCGCATCCTTTGTTTAGGCACTTGACTGCACGCAAAAAAGCGGTCGTAGAAAAAATTAGAATTAGGGAAAGCTCCAGTGGGTATCGTGAATCTCTTTTGACTTGTTAGCATCAACATCTCCTTATGCTGCGTGTGAATCTGGAAATGTGAGACTGAGACACAAATCTTGTTTTCCTATTTTGAAAGCTCCACTCATGCAGTCTGGAAGCTACCTGAAAAGCACTGTTGTTACTGCCCTTTTAGTTACTGCCTGCCTGCTTCTGCGAAGAAAATGAGTTCTCCCGATAGAAACCTTGTGCTTCCAGTTCCTAGTTGGAAGCTCACCTGCTCTGCTCTATAACTAAAGTGAAAGTCAAGGGGAGCACTAGCCTCGAAGTAAAGCCCTGATTAACCTGGCAAAACGGGAGGCGTGCAGCAGCTCCATGAGGCCTTCCTCGCTGTTCTCCTTTAGTTTAACGGTAGTGAGTCCTAGCCTCGAAGTAGGCCCTGATTTGCCTTGCCAAACGGGAGGTATGGAGCAGCTCCATCAGGCCTTCTTCAGTGTTCTGCTTTAGTTTCACTGTAGTAAGCTTTTCAAGACTCCTAGGGACCTTGCTTCAGCACCTGCTTCGGTACCAGTATACTGAGTAGAGCCAAGAACCTCAGGGGCAGTTAACAACTTCAGCCCCGTAGGCCTTTTGGAACACTGCAGGGTTAGCTAGAGAAAGGCAACACACGGCACTCTTCCTTGGGAGAGCCAGATTACCTCAGCTCTACACAGCTTTCAGGAACACACTTCTAGACACTCCTCCATGCAATGGATGTAACCTCATTCCCCTGGCTGAACTCTATTGAGAAAAACACTCTGCTTCTAATCCCTTTTCACCTTTTACACTTAGAGTCACGCATCCTCAAGGAGGCGATCGCCTTTCATTCCAAGTACAATTTAAGCACAGTTCTTGGTGTAACACTGCAGGTCTTTGGAGGATGCACAGGCCCCTAAGTCTCCATGTCGCATCCTTTGTTTAGGCACTTGGCTGCACGCAAAAATCGGACCTAGAAAAAATTAGAATTAGGGAAAGCCCCAGTGGGTAGCGTGAATCTCTTTTGACTTGTTAGCATCAACATCTCCTTATGCTGCGTGTGAATCTGGAAATGTGAGACTGAGACACAAATCTTGTTTTCCTATTTTGAAAGCTCCACTCATGCAGTCTCGAAGCTACCTGAAAGGAACTGTTGTTACTGTCCTTTTAGTTACTGCCTGCCTGCTTCTGCGAAGAAAATGAGTTCTCCCGATAGAAACCTTGTGCTTCCAAATCCTACTTGGAAGCTCACCTGCTCTGCTCTATAACTAAAGTGAAAGTCAAGGGGAGCACTAGCCTCGAAGTAAATCCCTGATTAACCTGGCAAAACGGGAGGCGTGCAGCAGCTCCATGAGGCCTTCATCGCTGTTCTCCTTTAGTTTAACGGTAGTGAGTCCTAGCCTCGAAGTAGGCCCTGATTTGCCTTGCCAAACGGGAGGTATGGAGCAGCTCCATCAGGCCTTCTTCAGTGTTCTGCTTTAGTTTCACTGTAGTAAGCTTTTCAAGACTCCTAGGGACCTTGCTTCAGCACCTGTTTCTGTACCAGTATACTGAGTAGAGCCAAGAACCTCAGGGGCAGCTGAAAACTTCAGCCCCGTAGGCCTTTTGGAACACTGCTGGGTTAGCTAGAGAAAGGCAACACACAGCACTCTTCCTTGGGAGAGCCAGATTACCTCAGCTCTCCACAGGTTTCAGGAACACACTTCTAGACACTCCTCCATGCAATGGATGTAACCTCATTCTCCTAGCATAACTCTACTGAGAAAAACACTCTGCTTCTAATCCCTTTTCACCTTTTACACTTAGTGTCACGCATCCTCAAGGAGGCGATCGCCTTGCATTCCAAGTACAATTTAAGCACAGTTCTTGGTGTAACACTGCAGGTCTTTGGAGGATGCACAGGCCCCTAAGTCTCCATGTCGCATCCTTTGTTTAGGCACTTGGCTGCACGCAAAAATCGGACCTAGAAAAAATTAGAATTAGGGAAAGCCCCAGTGGGTAGCGTGAATCTCTTTTGACTTGTTAGCATCAACATCTCCTTATGCTGCGTGTGAATCTGGAAATGTGAGACTGAGACACAAATCTTGTTTTCCTATTTTGAAAGCTCCACTCATGCAGTCTCGAAGCTACCTGAAAAGCACTGTTGTTACTGTCCTTTTAGTTACTGCCTGCCTGCTTCTGCGAAGAAAATGAGTTCTCCCGATAGAAACCTTGTGCTTCCAAATCCTAGTTGGAAGCTCACCTGCTCTGCTCTATAACTAAAGTGAAAGTCAAGGGGAGCACTAGCCTCGAAGTAAAGCCCTGATTAACCTGGCAAAACGGGAGCCGTGCAGCAGCTCCATGAGTCCTTCCTCGCTGTTCTCCTTTAGTTTAACGGTAGTGAGTCCTAGCCTCGAAGTAGGCCCTGATTTGCCTTGCCAAACGGGAGGTATGGAGCAGCTCCATCAGGCCTTCTTCAGTGTTCTGCTTTAGTTTCACTGTAGTAAGCTTTTCAAGACTCCTAGAGACCTTGCTTCAGCACCTGCTTCGGTACCAGTATACTGAGTAGAGCCAAGAACCTCAGGGGCAGTTAACAACTTCAGCCCCGTAGGCCTTTTGGAACACTGCAGGGTTAGCTAGAGAAAGGCAACACATGGCACTCTTCCTTGGGAGAGCCAGATTACCTCAGCTCTACACAGCTTTCAGGAACACACTTCTAGACACTCCTCCATGTAATGGATGTAACCTCATTCCCCTAGCTGAACTCTATTGAGAAAAACACTCTGCTTCTAATCCCTTTTCACCTTTTACACTTAGAGTCACGCATCCTCAAGGAGGCGATCGCCTTGCATTCCAAGTACAATTTAAGCACAGTTCTTGGTGTAACACTGCAGGTCTTTGGAGGATGCACAGGCCCCTAAGTCTCCATGTCGCATCCTTTGTTTAGGCACTTGGCTGCACGCAAAAATCGGACCTAGAAAAAATTAGAATTAGGGAAAGCCCCAGTGGGTAGCGTGAATCTCTTTTGACTTGTTAGCATCAACATCTCCTTATGCTGCGTGTGAATCTGGAAATGTGAGACTGAGACACAAATCTTGTTTTCCTATTTTGAAAGCTCCACTCATGCAGTCTGGAAGCTACCTGAAAAGCACTGTTGTTACTGTCCTTTTAGTTACTGCCTGCCTGCTTCTGCGAAGAAAATGAGTTCTCCCGATAGAAACCTTGTGCTTCCAAATCCTAGTTGGAAGCTCACCTGCTCTGCTCTATAACTAAAGTGAAAGTCAAGGGGAGCACTAGCCTCGAAGTAAAGCCCTGATTAACCTGGCAAAACGGGAGGCGTGCAGCAGCTCCATGAGGCCTTCATCGCTGTTCTCCTTTAGTTTAACGGTAGTGAGTCCTAGCCTCGAAGTAGGCCCTGATTTGCCTTGCCAAACGGCAGGTATGGAGTAGCTCCATCAGGCCTTCTTCAGTGTTCTGCTTTAGTTTCACTGTAGTAAGCTTTTCAAGACTCCTAGGGACCTTGCTTCAGCACCTGTTTCGGTACCAGTATACTGAGTAGAGCCAAGAACCTCAGGGGCAGTTAACAACTTCAGCCCCGTAGGCCTTTTGGAACACTGCAGGGTAAGCTAGAGAAAGGCAACACACGGCACTCTTCCTTGGGAGAGCCAGATTTCCTCAGCTCTACACAGGTTTCAGGAACACACTTCTAGACACTCCTCCATGCAATGGTTGTAACCTCATTCCCCTAGCTGAACTCTATTGATAAAAACACTCTGCTTCTTATCCCTTTTCACATTTTTCACATAGTCACGCATCCTCAAGTTGGCGGTCGCCTTGCATTCCAAGTACAATTTAAGCACAGTTCTTGGTGAAACACTGCAGGTCTTTGGAGGATGCACATGTCCCTAAGTCTCCATGTCACATCCTTTTTTTAGGCACTTGGCTGCATGCAGAAAAGTGGTCGTAGAAAAAGTTTGAATAAGGTATAGCCCCAGTGGGTATCGTGAATCTCTTTTGACTTGTTAGCATCAACATCTCCTTATGCTGCGTGTGAATCTGGAAATGTGAGACTGAGACACAAATTTTGTTTTCCCATTTTGAAAGCTCCACTCATGCAGTCTGGAAGCTACCTGAAAAGCACTCTTGTTACCGTCCTTTTAGTTACTGCCTGCCTGCTTCTGCGAAGAAAATGAGTTCTCCCGAAAGAAACCTTGTGCTTCCAGTTCCTAGTTGGAAGCTCAACTGCTCTCCTCTATAACTAAAGTGAAAGTCAGGGAACACTAGCCTCGAAGTAATGCCCTGATTATCCTGGCAAAACGGGAGGCGTGCAGCAGCTCCATGAGGCCTTCATCGCTGTTCTTTAGTTTAACCGTAGTAAGTTTTCCTAGACTCCTAGAGACCTTGCTTCAGCACCCCTATCGCAATCAGAAAACTGCCTAGAGCCGGGAAGCTCTGGTCCTGCGTGTATGCTGCGTACCAACTTACTATTTGCAGACTGATGGCACAAGGTTTCTTTGCCCATTTGGAAAGCTCTGTTCATGCGGCCTCCTTTATACCTGAAAAGCATTGTTGTTGCCGGGGTTTTACTCACTGCCTGCACGGTTCTGAGAAGATATTGAGTTTTCCCGTCCGAAACCTTGTGCTTCCACTTCCTACTTGGAAGCTCACCCTGCTCTGCTCTATATCTAAAGTGAAAGTCCACGTGAGCCCTAGCCCCGAAGTAAGGCCCTGATTTGCCTTGCCAAACGGGAGGTATGGAGAAGCTCCATCAGGCCTTCTTCACTGTTCTGCTTTAGTTTCACGGTAGTAAGCTTTTCCACACTTCTAGGGACCTTGTTGCACACCCGTTCTGCTACCATTATACTGAGTAAAGCCAGGAAGCTCAGGGTCAGGTAAGGAACTTCAGCCCCGTAGGCCTTTTGGGACACCCCAGTGTTGGCTAGAGAAAGGCAACACACTGCACTCTTCCTTGAGAGAGCCAGTTTACCTCAGCTCTACACAGGATTAAGGAACACACTTCTAGACTGTCCTCCATTAAATGGATGTAACCTCATTCCCCTAGTTGAACTCTTTTGAGAAGAACACTCTTTTTAATCCCTTTTCCCCTATTACACTTAGAGTCACGCATCCTCAGGAGGTGGTCGGCTTGCATTCCAAGTACAATTTAAGCACAGTTCTTGGTATAACACGGCAGGACTTTGGAAGAAGCACAGGCCCCTATATCGCCCTCACGCATCCTTTGTTTAGGCAGTTGACTGCACGCAAAAAAGCGGTCGTAGAAAAAATTAGAATTAGGGAAAGCTCCAGTGGGTATCGTGAATCTCTTTTGACTTGTTAGCATCAACATCTCCTTATGCTGCGTGTGAATCTGGAAATGTGTGACTGAGACACAAATCTTGTTTTCCTATTTTGAAAGCTCCACTCATGCAGTCTGCAAGCTACCTGAAAAGCACTGTTGTTACTGTCCTTTTAGTTACTGCCTGCCTGCTTCTGCGAAGAAAATGAGTTCTCCCGATAGAAACCTTGTGCTTCCAGTTCCTAGTTGGAAGCTCACCTGCTCTGCTCTATAACTAAAGTGAAAGTCAAGGGGAGCACTAGCCTCGAAGTAAAGCCCTGATTAACCTGGCAAAACGGGAGGCGTGCAGCAGCTCCATGAGGCCTTCATCGCTGTTCTCCTTTAGTTTAACGGTAGTGAGTCCTAGCCTCGAAGAAGGCCCTGATTTGCCTTGCCAAACGGGAGGTATGGAGCAGCTCCATCAGGCCTTCTTCAGTGTTCTGCTTTAGTTTCACTGTAGTAAGCTTTTCAAGACTCCTAGGGACCTTGCTTCAGCACCTGTTTCTGTACCAGTATACTGAGTAGAGCCAAGAACCTCAGGGGCAGCTGAAAACTTCAGCCCCGTAGGCCTTTTGGAACACTGCTGGGTTAGCTAGAGAAAGGCAACACACAGCACTCTTCCTTGGGAGAGCCAGATTACCTCAGCTCTACACAGCTTTCAGGAACACACTTCTAGACACTCCTCCATGCAATGGATGTAACCTCATTTCCCTAGCATAACTCTACTGAGAAAAACACTCTGCTTCTAATCCCTTTTAACCTTTTACACTTAGAGTCACGCATCCTCAAGGAGGCGATCGCCTTGCATTCCAAGTACAATTTAAGCACAGTTCTTGGTGTAACACTGCAGGTCTTTGGAGGATGCACAGGCCCCTAAGTCTCCATGTCGCATCCTTTGTTTAGGCACTTGGCTGCACGCAAAAATCGGACCTAGAAAAAATTAGAATTAGGGAAAGCCCCAGTGGGTAGCGTGAATCTCTTTTGACTTGTTAGCATCAACATCTCCTTATGCTGCGTGTGAATCTGGAAATGTGAGACTGAGACACAAATCTTGTTTTCCTATTTTGAAAGCTCCACTCATGCAGTCTGGAAGCTACCTGAAAAGCACTGTTGTTACTGTCCTTTTAGTTACTGCCTGCCTGCTTCTGCGAAGAAAATGAGTTCTCCCGATAGAAACCTTGTGCTTCCAAATCCTAGTTGGAAGCTCACCTGCTCTGCTCTATAACTAAAGTGAAAGTCAAGGGGAGCACTAGCCTCGAAGTAAAGCCCTGATTAACCTGGCAAAACGGGAGGCGTGCAGCAGCTCCATGAGTCCTTCCTCGCTGTTCTCCTTTAGTTTAACGGTAGTGAGTCCTAGCCTCGAAGTAGGCCCTGATTTGCCTTGCCAAACGGGAGGTATGGAGCAGCTCCATCAGGCCTTCTTCAGTGTTCTGCTTTAGTTTCACTGTAGTAAGCTTTTCAAGACTCCTAGAGACCTTGCTTCAGCACCTGCTTCGGTACCAGTATACTGAGTAGAGCCAAGAACCTCAGGGGCAGTTAACAACTTCAGCCCCGTAGGCCTTTTGGAACACTGCAGGGTTAGCTAGAGAAAGGCAACACATGGCACTCTTCCTTGGGAGAGCCAGATTACCTCAGCTCTACACAGCTTTCAGGAACACACTTCTAGACACTCCTCCATGTAATGGATGTAACCTCATTCCCCTAGCTGAACTCTATTGAGAAAAACACTCTGCTTCTAATCCCTTTTCACCTTTTACACTTAGAGTCACGCATCCTCAAGGAGGCGATCGCCTTGCATTCCAAGTACAATTTAAGCACAGTTCTTGGTGTAACACTGCAGGTCTTTGGAGGATGCACAGGCCCCTAAGTCTCCATGTCGCATCCTTTGTTTAGGCACTTGGCTGCACGCAAAAATCGGACCTAGAAAAAATTAGAATTAGGGAAAGCCCCAGTGGGTAGCGTGAATCTCTTTTGACTTGTTAGCATCAACATCTCCTTATGCTGCGTGTGAATCTGGAAATGTGAGACTGAGACACAAATCTTGTTTTCCTATTTTGAAAGCTCCACTCATGCAGTCTGGAAGCTACCTGAAAAGCACTGTTGTTACTGTCCTTTTAGTTACTGCCTGCCTGCTTCTGCGAAGAAAATGAGTTCTCCCGATAGAAACCTTGTGCTTCCAAATCCTAGTTGGAAGCTCACCTGCTCTGCTCTATAACTAAAGTGAAAGTCAAGGGGAGCACTAGCCTCGAAGTAAAGCCCTGATTAACCTGGCAAAACGGGAGGCGTGCAGCAGCTCCATGAGGCCTTCATCGCTGTTCTCCTTTAGTTTAACGGTAGTGAGTCCTAGCCTCGAAGTAGGCCCTGATTTGCCTTGCCAAACGGCAGGTATGGAGTAGCTCCATCAGGCCTTCTTCAGTGTTCTGCTTTAGTTTCACTGTAGTAAGCTTTTCAAGACTCCTAGGGACCTTGCTTCAGCACCTGTTTCGGTACCAGTATACTGAGTAGAGCCAAGAACCTCAGGGGCAGTTAACAACTTCAGCCCCGTAGGCCTTTTGGAACACTGCAGGGTAAGCTAGAGAAAGGCAACACACGGCACTCTTCCTTGGGAGAGCCAGATTTCCTCAGCTCTACACAGGTTTCAGGAACACACTTCTAGACACTCCTCCATGCAATGGTTGTAACCTCATTCCCCTAGCTGAACTCTATTGATAAAAACACTCTGCTTCTTATCCCTTTTCACATTTTTCACATAGTCACGCATCCTCAAGTTGGCGGTCGCCTTGCATTCCAAGTACAATTTAAGCACAGTTCTTGGTGAAACACTGCAGGTCTTTGGAGGATGCACATGTCCCTAAGTCTCCATGTCACATCCTTTTTTTAGGCACTTGGCTGCATGCAGAAAAGTGGTCGTAGAAAAAGTTTGAATAAGGTATAGCCCCAGTGGGTATCGTGAATCTCTTTTGACTTGTTAGCATCAACATCTCCTTATGCTGCGTGTGAATCTGGAAATGTGAGACTGAGACACAAATTTTGTTTTCCCATTTTGAAAGCTCCACTCATGCAGTCTGGAAGCTACCTGAAAAGCACTCTTGTTACCGTCCTTTTAGTTACTGCCTGCCTGCTTCTGCGAAGAAAATGAGTTCTCCCGAAAGAAACCTTGTGCTTCCAGTTCCTAGTTGGAAGCTCAACTGCTCTCCTCTATAACTAAAGTGAAAGTCAGGGAACACTAGCCTCGAAGTAATGCCCTGATTATCCTGGCAAAACGGGAGGCGTGCAGCAGCTCCATGAGGCCTTCATCGCTGTTCTTTAGTTTAACCGTAGTAAGTTTTCCTAGACTCCTAGAGACCTTGCTTCAGCACCCCTATCGCAATCAGAAAACTGCCTAGAGCCGGGAAGCTCTGGTCCTGCGTGTATGCTGCGTACCAACTTACTATTTGCAGACTGATGGCACAAGGTTTCTTTGCCCATTTGGAAAGCTCTGTTCATGCGGCCTCCTTTATACCTGAAAAGCATTGTTGTTGCCGGGGTTTTACTCACTGCCTGCACGGTTCTGAGAAGATATTGAGTTTTCCCGTCCGAAACCTTGTGCTTCCACTTCCTACTTGGAAGCTCACCCTGCTCTGCTCTATATCTAAAGTGAAAGTCCACGTGAGCCCTAGCCCCGAAGTAAGGCCCTGATTTGCCTTGCCAAACGGGAGGTATGGAGAAGCTCCATCAGGCCTTCTTCACTGTTCTGCTTTAGTTTCACGGTAGTAAGCTTTTCCACACTTCTAGGGACCTTGTTGCACACCCGTTCTGCTACCATTATACTGAGTAAAGCCAGGAAGCTCAGGGTCAGGTAAGGAACTTCAGCCCCGTAGGCCTTTTGGGACACCCCAGTGTTGGCTAGAGAAAGGCAACACACTGCACTCTTCCTTGAGAGAGCCAGTTTACCTCAGCTCTACACAGGATTAAGGAACACACTTCTAGACTGTCCTCCATTAAATGGATGTAACCTCATTCCCCTAGTTGAACTCTTTTGAGAAGAACACTCTTTTTAATCCCTTTTCCCCTATTACACTTAGAGTCACGCATCCTCAGGAGGTGGTCGGCTTGCATTCCAAGTACAATTTAAGCACAGTTCTTGGTATAACACGGCAGGACTTTGGAAGAAGCACAGGCCCCTATATCGCCCTCACGCATCCTTTGTTTAGGCAGTTGACTGCACGCAAAAAAGCGGTCGTAGAAAAAATTAGAATTAGGGAAAGCTCCAGTGGGTATCGTGAATCTCTTTTGACTTGTTAGCATCAACATCTCCTTATGCTGCGTGTGAATCTGGAAATGTGTGACTGAGACACAAATCTTGTTTTCCTATTTTGAAAGCTCCACTCATGCAGTCTGCAAGCTACCTGAAAAGCACTGTTGTTACTGTCCTTTTAGTTACTGCCTGCCTGCTTCTGCGAAGAAAATGAGTTCTCCCGATAGAAACCTTGTGCTTCCAGTTCCTAGTTGGAAGCTCACCTGCTCTGCTCTATAACTAAAGTGAAAGTCAAGGGGAGCACTAGCCTCGAAGTAAAGCCCTGATTAACCTGGCAAAACGGGAGGCGTGCAGCAGCTCCATGAGGCCTTCATCGCTGTTCTCCTTTAGTTTAACGGTAGTGAGTCCTAGCCTCGAAGAAGGCCCTGATTTGCCTTGCCAAACGGGAGGTATGGAGCAGCTCCATCAGGCCTTCTTCAGTGTTCTGCTTTAGTTTCACTGTAGTAAGCTTTTCAAGACTCCTAGGGACCTTGCTTCAGCACCTGTTTCTGTACCAGTATACTGAGTAGAGCCAAGAACCTCAGGGGCAGCTGAAAACTTCAGCCCCGTAGGCCTTTTGGAACACTGCTGGGTTAGCTAGAGAAAGGCAACACACAGCACTCTTCCTTGGGAGAGCCAGATTACCTCAGCTCTACACAGCTTTCAGGAACACACTTCTAGACACTCCTCCATGCAATGGATGTAACCTCATTTCCCTAGCATAACTCTACTGAGAAAAACACTCTGCTTCTAATCCCTTTTAACCTTTTACACTTAGAGTCACGCATCCTCAAGGAGGCGATCGCCTTGCATTCCAAGTACAATTTAAGCACAGTTCTTGGTGTAACACTGCAGGTCTTTGGAGGATGCACAGGCCCCTAAGTCTCCATGTCGCATCCTTTGTTTAGGCACTTGGCTGCACGCAAAAATCGGACCTAGAAAAAATTAGAATTAGGGAAAGCCCCAGTGGGTAGCGTGAATCTCTTTTGACTTGTTAGCATCAACATCTCCTTATGCTGCGTGTGAATCTGGAAATGTGAGACTGAGACACAAATCTTGTTTTCCTATTTTGAAAGCTCCACTCATGCAGTCTGGAAGCTACCTGAAAAGCACTGTTGTTACTGTCCTTTTAGTTACTGCCTGCCTGCTTCTGCGAAGAAAATGAGTTCTCCCGATAGAAACCTTGTGCTTCCAAATCCTAGTTGGAAGCTCACCTGCTCTGCTCTATAACTAAAGTGAAAGTCAAGGGGAGCACTAGCCTCGAAGTAAAGCCCTGATTAACCTGGCAAAACGGGAGGCGTGCAGCAGCTCCATGAGTCCTTCCTCGCTGTTCTCCTTTAGTTTAACGGTAGTGAGTCCTAGCCTCGAAGTAGGCCCTGATTTGCCTTGCCAAACGGGAGGTATGGAGCAGCTCCATCAGGCCTTCTTCAGTGTTCTGCTTTAGTTTCACTGTAGTAAGCTTTTCAAGACTCCTAGAGACCTTGCTTCAGCACCTGCTTCGGTACCAGTATACTGAGTAGAGCCAAGAACCTCAGGGGCAGTTAACAACTTCAGCCCCGTAGGCCTTTTGGAACACTGCAGGGTTAGCTAGAGAAAGGCAACACACGGCACTCTTCCTTGGGAGAGCCAGATTACCTCAGCTCTACACAGCTTTCAGGAACACACTTCTAGACACTCCTCCATGCAATGGATGTAACCTCATTCCCCTAGCTGAACTCTATTGAGAAAAACACTCTGCTTCTAATCCCTTTTCACCTTTTACACTTAGAGTCACGCATCCTCAAGGAGGCGATCGCCTTGCATTCCAAGTACAATTTAAGCACAGTTCTTGGTGTAACACTGCAGGTCTTTGGAGGATGCACAGGCCCCTAAGTCTCCATGTCGCATCCTTTGTTTAGGCACTTGGCTGCACGCAAAAATCGGACCTAGAAAAAATTAGAATTAGGGAAAGCCCCAGTGGGTAGCGTGAATCTCTTTTGACTTGTTAGCATCAACATCTCCTTATGCTGCGTGTGAATCTGGAAATGTGAGACTGAGACACAAATCTTGTTTTCCTATTTTGAAAGCTCCACTCATGCAGTCTCGAAGCTACCTGAAAAGCACTGTTGTTACTGTCCTTTTAGTTACTGCCTGCCTGCTTCTGCGAAGAAAATGAGTTCTCCCGATAGAAACCTTGTGCTTCCAAATCCTAGTTGGAAGCTCACCTGCTCTGCTCTATAACTAAAGTGAAAGTCAAGGGGAGCACTAGCCTCGAAGTAAAGCCCTGATTAACCTGGCAAAACGGGAGGCGTGCAGCAGCTCCATGAGGCCTTCATCGCTGTTCTCCTTTAGTTTAACGGTAGTGAGTCCTAGCCTCGAAGTAGGCCCTGATTTGCCTTGCCAAACGGCAGGTATGGAGCAGCTCCATCAGGCCTTCTTCAGTGTTCTGCTTTAGTTTCACTGTAGTAAGCTTTTCAAGACTCCTAGGGACCTTGCTTCAGCACCTGTTTCGGTACCAGTATACTGAGTAGAGCCAAGAACCTCAGGGGCAGTTAACAACTTCAGCCCCGTAGGCCTTTTGGAACACTGCAGGGTAAGCTAGAGAAAGGCAACACACGGCACTCTTCCTTGGGAGAGCCAGATTTCCTCAGCTCTACACAGGTTTCAGGAACACACTTCTAGACACTCCTCCATGCAATGGTTGTAACCTCATTCCCCTAGCTGAACTCTATTGATAAAAACACTCTGCTTCTTATCCCTTTTCACATTTTTCACATAGTCACGCATCCTCAAGTTGGCGGTCGCCTTGCATTCCAAGTACAATTTAAGCACAGTTCTTGGTGAAACACTGCAGGTCTTTGGAGGATGCACATGTCCCTAAGTCTCCATGTCACATCCTTTTTTTAGGCACTTGGCTGCATGCAGAAAAGTGGTCGTAGAAAAAGGTTGAATAAGGTATAGCCCCAGTGGGTATCGTGAATCTCTTTTGACTTGTTAGCATCAACATCTCCTTATGCTGCGTGTGAATCTGGAAATGTGAGACTGAGACACAAATTTTGTTTTCCCATTTTGAAAGCTCCACTCATGCAGTCTGGAAGCTACCTGAAAAGCACTCTTGTTACCGTCCTTTTAGTTACTGCCTGCCTGCTTCTGCGAAGAAAATGAGTTCTCCCGAAAGAAACCTTGTGCTTCCAGTTCCTAGTTGGAAGCTCAACTGCTCTCCTCTATAACTAAAGTGAAAGTCAGGGAACACTAGCCTCGAAGTAATGCCCTGATTATCCTGGGAAAACGGGAGGCGTGCAGCAGCTCCATGAGGCCTTCATCGCTGTTCTTTAGTTTAACCGTAGTAAGTTTTCCTAGACTCCTAGAGACCTTGCTTCAGCACCCCTATCGCAATCAGAAAACTGCCTAGAGCCGGGAAGCTCTGGTCCTGCGTGTATGCTGCGTACCAACTTACTATTTGCAGACTGATGGCACAAGGTTTCTTTGCCCATTTGGAAAGCTCTGTTCATGCGGCCTCCTTTATACCTGAAAAGCATTGTTGTTGCCGGGGTTTTACTCACTGCCTGCACGGTTCTGAGAAGATATTGAGTTTTCCCGTCCAAAACCTTGTGCTTCCACTTCCTACTTGGAAGCTCACCCTGCTCTGCTCTATATCTAAAGTGAAAGTCCACGTGAGCCCTAGCCCCGAAGTAAGGCCCTGATTTGCCTTGCCAAACGGGAGGTATGGAGAAGCTCCATCAGGCCTTCTTCACTGTTCTGCTTTAGTTTAACGGTAGTAAGCTTTTCCACACTTCTAGGGACCTTGTTGCACACCCGTTCTGCTACCATTATACTGAGTAAAGCCAGGAAGCTCAGGGTCAGGTAAGGAACTTCAGCCCCGTAGGCCTTTTGGGACACCCCAGTGTTGGCTAGAGAAAGGCAACACACTGCACTCTTCCTTGAGAGAGCCAGTTTACCTCAGCTCTACACAGGATTAAGGAACACACTTCTAGACTGTCCTCCATTAAATGGATGTAACCTCATTCCCCTAGTTGAACTCTTTTGAGAAGAACACTCTTTTTAATCCCTTTTCCCCTATTACACTTAGAGTCACGCAAACTCAGGAGGTGGTCGGCTTGCATTCCAAGTACAATTTAAGCACAGTTCTTGGTATAACACGGCAGGACTTTGGAAGAAGCACAGGCCCCTATATCGCCCTCACGCATCCTTTGTTTAGGCACTTGACTGCACGCAAAAAAGCGGTCGTAGAAAAAATTAGAATTAGGGAAAGCTCCAGTGGGTATCGTGAATCTCTTTTGACTTGTTAGCATCAACATCTCCTTATGCTGCGTGTGAATCTGGAAATGTGAGACTGAGACACAAATCTTGTTTTCCTATTTTGAAAGCTCCACTCATGCAGTCTGGAAGCTACCTGAAAAGCACTGTTGTTACTGCCCTTTTAGTTACTGCCTGCCTGCTTCTGCGAAGAAAATGAGTTCTCCCGATAGAAACCTTGTGCTTCCAGTTCCTAGTTGGAAGCTCACCTGCTCTGCTCTATAACTAAAGTGAAAGTCAAGGGGAGCACTAGCCTCGAAGTAAAGCCCTGATTAACCTGGCAAAACGGGAGGCGTGCAGCAGCTCCATGAGGCCTTCATCGCTGTTCTCCTTTAGTTTAACGGTAGTGAGTCCTAGCCTCGAAGTAGGCCCTGATTTGCCTTGCCAAACGGGAGGTATGGAGCAGCTCCATCAGGCCTTCTTCAGTGTTCTGCTTTAGTTTCACTGTAGTAAGCTTTTCAAGACTCCTAGGGACCTTGCTTCAGCACCTGTTTCTGTACCAGTATACTGAGTAGAGCCAAGAACCTCAGGGGCAGCTGAAAACTTCAGCCCCGTAGGCCTTTGGAACACTGCTGGGTTAGCTAGAGAAAGGCAACACACAGCACTCTTCCTTGGGAGAGCCAGATTTCCTCAGCTCTACACAGCTTTCAGGAACACACTTCTAGACACTCCTCCATGCAATGGATGTAACCTCATTTCCCTAGCATAACTCTACTGAGAAAAACACTCTGCTTCTAATCCCTTTTCACCTTTTACACTTAGAGTCACGCATCCTCAAGGAGGCGATCGCCTTGCATTCCAAGTACAATTTAAGCACAGTTCTTGGTGTAACACTGCAGGTCTTTGGATGATGCACAGGCCCCTAAGTCTCCATGTCGCATCCTTTGTTTAGGCACTTGGCTGCACGCAAAAATCGGACCTAGAAAAAATTAGAATTAGGGAAAGCCCCAGTGGGTAGCGTGAATCTCTTTTGACTTGTTAGCATCAACATCTCCTTATGCTGCGTGTGAATCTGGAAATGTGAGACTGAGACACAAATCTTGTTTTCCTATTTTGAAAGCTCCACTCATGCAGTCTGGAAGCTACCTGAAAAGCACTGTTGTTACTGTCCTTTTAGTTACTGCCTGCCTGCTTCTGCGAAGAAAATGAGTTCTCCCGATAGAAACCTTGTGCTTCCAAATCCTAGTTGGAAGCTCACCTGCTCTGCTCTATAACTAAAGTGAAAGTCAAGGGGAGCACTAGCCTCGAAGTAATGCCCAGATTATCCTGGCAAAACGGGAGGCGTGCAGCAGCTCCATGAGGCCTTCCTCGCTGTTCTCCTTTAGTTTAACGGTAGTGAGTCCTAGCCTCGAAGTAGGCCCTGATTTGCCTTGCCAAACGGGAGGTATGGAGCAGCTCCATCAGGCCTTCTTCAGTGTTCTGCTTTAGTTTCACTGTAGTAAGCTTTTCAAGACTCCTAGGGACCTTGCTTCAGCACCTGTTTCGGTACCAGTATACTGAGTAGAGCCAAGAACCTCAGGGGCAGTTAACAACTTCAGCCCCGTAGGCCTTTTGGAACACTGCAGGGTAAGCTAGAGAAAGGCAACACACGGCACTCTTCCTTGGGAGAGCCAGATTTCCTCAGCTCTACACAGGTTTCAGGAACACACTTCTAGACTGTCCTCCATGCAATGGTTGTAACCTCATTCCCCTAGCTGAACTCTATTGATAAAAACACTCTGCTTCTTATCCCTTTTCACATTTTTCACATAGTCACGCATCCTCAAGTTGGCGGTCGCCTTGCATTCCAAGTACAATTTAAGCACAGTTCTTGGTGAAACACTGCAGGTCTTTGGAGGATGCACATGTCCCTAAGTCTCCATGTCACATCCTTTTTTTAGGCACTTGGCTGCATGCAGAAAAGTGGTCGTAGAAAAAGGTTGAATAAGGTATAGCCCCAGTGGGTATCGTGAATCTCTTTTGACTTGTTAGCATCAACATCTCCTTATGCTGCGTGTGAATCTGGAAATGTGAGACTGAGACACAAATTTTGTTTTCCCATTTTGAAAGCTCCACTCATGCAGTCTGGAAGCTACCTGAAAAGCACTCTTGTTACCGTCCTTTTAGTTACTGCCTGCCTGCTTCTGCGAAGAAAATGAGTTCTCCCGAAAGAAACCTTGTGCTTCCAGTTCCTAGTTGGAAGCTCAACTGCTCTCCTCTATAACTAAAGTGAAAGTCAGGGAACACTAGCCTCGAAGTAATGCCCTGATTATCCTGGCAAAACGGGAGGCGTGCAGCAGCTCCATGAGGCCTTCATCGCTGTTCTTTAGTTTAACCGTAGTAAGTTTTCCTAGACTCCTAGAGACCTTGCTTCAGCACCCCTATCGCAATCAGAAAACTGCCTAGAGCCGGGAAGCTCTGGTCCTGCGTGTATGCTGCGTACCAACTTACTATTTGGAGACTGATGGCACAAGGTTTCCTTGCCCATTTGGAAAGCTCTGTTCATGCGGCCTCCTTTATACCTGAAAAGCATTGTTGTTGCCGGGGTTTTAGTCACTGCCTGCACGGTTCTGAGAAGATATTGAGTTTTCCCGTCCGAAACCTTGTGCTTCCACTTCCTACTTGGAAGCTCACCCTGCTCTGCTCTATATCTAAAGTGAAAGTCCACGTGAGCCCTAGCCCCGAAGTAAGGCCCTGATTTGCCTTGCCAAACGGGAGGTATGGAGAAGCTCCATCAGGCCTTCTTCACTGTTCTGCTTTAGTTTCACGGTAGTAAGCTTTTCCACACTTCTAGCGACCTTGTTGCACACCCGTTCTGCTACCATTATACTGAGTAAAGCCAGGAAGCTCAGGGTCAGGTAAGGAACTTCAGCCCCGTAGGCCTTTTGGGACACCCCAGTGTTGGCTAGAGAAAGGCAACACACTGCACTCTTCCTTGAGAGAGCCAGTTTACCTCAGCTCTACACAGGATTAAGGAACACACTTCTAGACTGTCCTCCATTAAATGGATGTAACCTCATTCCCCTAGTTGAACTCTTTTGAGAAGAACACTCTTTTTAATCCCTTTTCCCCTATTACACTTAGAGTCACGCATCCTCAGGAGGTGGTCGGCTTGCATTCCAAGTACAATTTAAGCACAGTTCTTGGTATAACACGGCAGGACTTTGGAAGAAGCACAGGCCCCTATATCGCCCTAGCGCATCCTTTGTTTAGGCACTTGACTGCACGCAAAAAAGCGGTCGTAGAAAAAATTAGAATTAGGGAAAGCTCCAGTGGGTATCGTGAATCTCTTTTGACTTGTTAGCATCAACATCTCCTTATGCTGCGTGTGAATCTGGAAATGTGAGACTGAGACACAAATCTTGTTTTCCTATTTTGAAAGCTCCACTCATGCAGTCTGCAAGCTACCTGAAAAGCACTGTTGTTACTGTCCTTTTAGTTACTGCCTGCCTGCTTCTGCGAAGAAAATGAGTTCTCCCGATAGAAACCTTGTGCTTCCAGTTCCTAGTTGGAAGCTCACCTGCTCTGCTCTATAACTAAAGTGAAAGTCAAGGGGAGCACTAGCCTCGAAGTAATGCCCAGATTATCCTGGCAAAACGGGAGGCGTGCAGCAGCTCCATGAGGCCTTCCTCGCTGTTCTCCTTTAGTTTAACGGTAGTGAGTCCTAGCCTCGAAGTAGGCCCTGATTTGCCTTGCCAAACGGGAGGTATGGAGCAGCTCCATCAGGCCTTCTTCAGTGTTCTGCTTTAGTTTCACTGTAGTAAGCTTTTCAAGACTCCTAGGGACCTTGTTTCAGCACCTGTTTCGGTACCAGTATACTGAGTAGAGCCAAGAACCTCAGGGGCAGCTAACAACTTCAGCCCCGTAGGCCTTTTGGAACACTCCAGTGTTGGCTAGAGAAAGGCAACACACGGCACTCTTCCTTGGGAGAGCCAGATTACCTCAGCTCTCCACAGGTTTCAGGAACACACTTCTAGAAACTCCTCCATGCAATGGATGTAACCTCATTCCCCTAGCATAACTCTACTGAGAAAAACACTCTGCTTCTAATCCCTTTTCACCTTTTACACTTAGAGTCACGCATCCTCAAGGAGGCGATCGCCTTGCATTCCAAGTACAATTTAAGCACAGTTCTTGGTGTAACACTGCAGGTCTTTGGAGGATGCACAGGCCCCTAAGTCTCCATGTCGCATCCTTTGTTTAGCCACTTGGCTGCACGCAAAAATCGGACCTAGAAAAAATTAGAATTAGGGAAAGCCCCAGTGGGTAGCGTGAATCTCTTTTGACTTGTTAGCATCAACATCTCCTTATGCTGCGTGTGAATCTGGAAATGTGAGACTGAGACACAAATCTTGTTTTCCTATTTTGAAAGCTCCACTCATGCAGTCTCGAAGCTACCTGAAAAGCACTGTTGTTACTGTCCTTTTAGTTACTGCCTGCCTGCTTCTGCGAAGAAAATGAGTTCTCCCGATAGAAACCTTGTGCTTCCAAATCCTAGTTGGAAGCTCACCTGCTCTGCTCTATAACTAAAGTGAAAGTCAAGGGGAGCACTAGCCTCGAAGTAAAGCCCTGATTAACCTGGCAAAACGGGAGGCGTGCAGCAGCTCCATGAGTCCTTCCTCGCTGTTCTCCTTTAGTTTAACGGTAGTGAGTCCTAGCCTCGAAGTAGGCCCTGATTTGCCTTGCCAAACGGGAGGTATGGAGCAGCTCCATCAGGCCTTCTTCAGTGTTCTGCTTTAGTTTCACTGTAGTAAGCTTTTCAAGACTCCTAGGGACCTTGCTTCAGCACCTGCTTCGGTACCAGTATACTGAGTAGAGCCAAGAACCTAGGGGCAGTTAACAACTTCAGCCCCGTAGGCCTTTTGGAACACTGCAGGGTTAGCTAGAGAAAGGCAACACACGGCACTCTTCCTTGGGAGAGCCAGATTACCTCAGCTCTACACAGCTTTCAGGAACACACTTCTAGACACTCCTCCATGCAATGGATGTAACCTCATTCCCCTAGCTGAACTCTATTGAGAAAAACACTCTGCTTCTAATCCCTTTTCACCTTTTACACTTAGAGTCACGCATCCTCAAGGAGGCGATCGCCTTGCATTCCAAGTACAATTTAAGCACAGTTCTTGGTGTAACACTGCAGGTCTTTGGAGGATGCACAGGCCCCTAAGTCTCCATGTCGCATCCTTTGTTTAGGCACTTGGCTGCACGCAAAAATCGGACCTAGAAAAAATTAGAATTAGGGAAAGCCCCAGTGGGTAGCGTGAATCTCTTTTGACTTGTTAGCATCAACATCTCCTTATGCTGCGTGTGAATCTGGAAATGTGAGACTGAGACAAAAATCTTGTTTTCCTATTTTGAAAGCTCCACTCATGCAGTCTGGAAGCTACCTGAAAAGCACTGTTGTTACTGTCCTTTTAGTTACTGCCTGCCTGCTTCTGCGAAGAAAATGAGTTCTCCCGATAGAAACCTTGTGCTTCCAAATCCTAGTTGGAAGCTCACCTGCTCTGCTCTATAACTAAAGTGAAAGTCAAGGGGAGCACTAGCCTCGAAGTAATGCCCAGGTTATCCTGGCAAAACGGGAGGCGTGCAGCAGCTCCATGAGGCCTTCCTCGCTGTTCTCCTTTAGTTTAACGGTAGTGAGTCCTAGCCTCGAAGTAGGCCCTGATTTGCCTTGCCAAACGGGAGGTATGGAGCAGCTCCATCAGGCCTTCTTCAGTGTTCTGCTTTAGTTTCACTGTAGTAAGCTTCTCAAGACTCCTAGGGACCTTGTTTCAGCACCTGTTTCGGTACCAGTATACTGAGTAGAGCCAAGAACCTCAGGGGCAGCTAACAACTTCACCCCCGTAGGCCTTTTGGAACACTCCAGTGTTGGCTAGAGAAAGGCAACACACGGCACTCTTCCTTGGGAGAGCAGATTACCTCAGCTCTACACAGCTTTCAGGAACACACTTCTAGACACTCCTCCATGCAATGGATGTAACCTCATTCCCCTAGCTGAACTCTATTGAGAAAAACACTCTGCTTCTAATCCCTTTTCATCTTTTACACTTAGAGTCACGCATCCTCAAGGAGGCGATCGCCTTGCATTCCAAGTACAATTTAAGCACAGTTCTTGGTGTAACACTGCAGGTCTTTGGAGGATGCACAGGCCCCTAAGTCTCCATGTCGCATCCTTTGTTTAGGCACTTGGCTGCACGCAAAAATCGGACCTAGAAAAAATTAGAATTAGGGAAAGCCCCAGTGGGTAGCGTGAATCTCTTTTGACTTGTTAGCATCAACATCTCCTTATGCTGTGTGTGAATCTGGAAATGTGAGACTGAGACACAAATCTTGTTTTCCTATTTTGAAAGCTCCACTCATGCAGTCTCGAAGCTACCTGAAAAGCACTGTTGTTACTGTCCTTTTAGTTACTGCCTGCCTGCTTCTGCGAAGAAAATGAGTTCTCTCGATAGAAACCTTGTGCTTCCAAATCGTAGTTGGAAGCTCACCTGCTCTGCTCTATAACTAAAGTGAAAGTCAAGGGGAGCACTAGCCTCGAAGTAAAGCCCTGATTAACCTGGCAAAACGGGAGGCGTGCAGCAGCTCCATGAGGCCTTCCTCGCTGTTCTCCTTTAGTTTAACGGTAGTGAGTACTAGCCTCGAAGTAGGCCCTGATTTGCCTTGCCAAACGGAAGGTATGGAGCAGCTCCATCAGGCCTTCTTCAGTGTTCTGCTTTAGTTTCACTGTAGTAAGCTTTTCAAGACTCCTAAGGACCTTGTTTCAGCACCTGTTTCGGTACCAGTATACTGAGTAGAGCCAAGAACCTCAGGGGCAGCTAACAACTTCAGCCCCGTAGGCCTTTTGGAACACTCCAGTGTTGGCTAGAGAAAGGCAACACACGGCACTCTTCCTTGGGAGAGCCAGATTACCTCAGCTCTACACAGGTTTCAGGAACACACTTCTAGACACTCCTCCATGCAATGGATGTAACCTCATTCCCCTAGCTGAACTCTATTGAGAAAAACACTCTGCTTCTAATCCCTTTTCACCTTTTACACTTAGAGTCACGCATCCTCAAGGAGGCGATCGCCTTGCATTCCAAGTACAATTTAAGCACAGTTCTTGGTGTAACACTGCAGGTCTTTGGAGGATGCACAGGCCCCTAAGTCTCCATGTCGCATCCTTTGTTTAGGCACTTGGCTGCACGCAAAAATCGGACCTAGAAAAAATTAGAATTAGGGAAAGCCCCAGTGGGTAGCGTGAATCTCTTTTGACTTGTTAGCATCAACATCTCCTTATGCTGCGTGTGAATCTGGAAATGTGAGACTGAGACACAAATCTTGTTTTCCTATTTTGAAAGCTCCACTCATGCAGTCTGGAAGCTACCTGAAAAGCACTGTTGTTTGTTACTGTCCTTTTAGTTACTGCCTGCCTGCTTCTGCGAAGAAAATGAGTTCTCCCGATAGAAACCTTGTGCTTCCAAATCCTAGTTGGAAGCTCACCTGCTCTGCTCTATAACTAAAGTGAAAGTCAAGGGGAGCACTAGCCTCGAAGTAAAGCCCTGATTAACCTGGCAAAACGGGAGGCGTGCAGCAGCTCCATGAGGCCTTCCTCGCTGTTCTCCTTTAGTTTAACGGTAGTGAGTCCTAGCCTCGAAGTAGGCCCTGATTTGCCTTGCCAAACGGGAGGTATGGAGCAGCTCCATCAGACCTTCTTCAGTGTTCTGCTTTAGTTTCACTGTAGTAAGCTTTTCAAGACTCCTAGGGACCTTGCTTCAGCACCTGTTTCTGTACCAGTATACTGAGTAGAGCCAAGAACCTCAGGGGCAGCTGAAAACTTCAGCCCCGTAGGCCTTTTGGAACACTGCAGGGTTAGCTAGAGAAAGGCAACACACGGCACTCTTCCTTGGGAGAGCCAGATTACCTCAGCTCTACACAGCTTTCAGGAACACACTTCTAGACACTCCTCCATGCAATGGATGTAACCTCATTCCCCTAGCTGAACTCTATTGAGAAAAACACTCTGCTTCTAATCCCTTTTCACCTTTTACACTTAGAGTCACGCATCCTCAAGGAGGCGATCGCCTTGCATTCCAAGTACAATTTAAGCACAGTTCTTGGTGTAACACTGCAGGTCTTTGGAGGATGCACAGGCCCCTAAGTCTCCATGTCGCATCCTTTGTTTAGGCACTTGGCTGCACGCAAAAATCGGACCTAGAAAAAATTAGAATTAGGGAAAGCCCCAGTGGGTAGCGTGAATCTCTTTTGACTTGTTAGCATCAACATCTCCTTATGCTGCGTGTGAATCTGGAAATGTGAGACTGAGACACAAATCTTGTTTTCCTATTTTGAAAGCTCCACTCATGCAGTCTGGAAGCTACCTGAAAAACACTGTTGTTACTGTCCTTTTATTTACTGCCTGCCTGCTTCTGCGAAGAAAATGAGTTCTCCCGATAGAAACCTTGTGCTTCCAAATCCTAGTTGGAAGCTCACCTGCTCTGCTCTATAACTAAAGTGAAAGTCAAGGGGAGCACTAGCCTCGAAGTAAAGCCCTGATTAACCTGGCAAAACGGGAGGCGTGCAGCAGCTCCATGAGGCCTTCATCGCTGTTCTCCTTTAGTTTAACGGTAGTGAGTCCTAGCCTCGAAGTAGGCCCTGATTTGCCTTGCCAAACGGGAGGTATGGAGCAGCTCCATCAGGCCTTCTTCAGTGTTCTGCTTTAGTTTCACTGTAGTAAGTTTTCAAGACTCCTAGGGACCTTGCTTCAGCACCTGTTTCTGTACCAGTATACTGAGTAGAGCCAGGAACCTCAGGGGCAGTTAACAACTTCAGCCCCGTAGGCCTTTTGGAACACTGCAGGGTAAGCTAGAGAAAGGCAACACACGGCACTCTTCCTTGGGAGAGCCAGATTTCCTCAGCTCTACACAGGTTTCAGGAACACACTTCTAGACTGTCCTCCATGCAATGGTTGTAACCTCATTCCCCTAGCTGAACTCTATTGATAAAAACACTCTGCTTCTTATCCCTTTTCACATTTTTCACATAGTCACGCATCCTCAAGTTGGCGGTCGCCTTGCATTCCAAGTACAATTTAAGCACAGTTCTTGGTGAAACACTGCAGGTCTTTGGAGGATGCACATGTCCCTAAGTCTCCATGTCACATCCTTTGTTTAGGCACTTGGCTGCATGCAGAAAAGTGGTCGTAGAAAAAGGTTGAATAAGGTAAAGCCCCAGTGGGTATCGTGAATCTCTTTTGACTTGTTAGCATCAACATCTCCTTATGCTGCGTGTGAATCTGGAAATGTGAGACTGAGACACAAATTTTGTTTTCCCATTTTGAAAGCTCCACTCATGCAGTCTGGAAGCTACCTGAAAAGCACTCTTGTTACCGTCCTTTTAGTTACTGCCTGCCTGCTTCTGCGAAGAAAATGAGTTCTCCCGAAAGAAACCTTGTGCTTCCAGTTCCTAGTTGGAAGCTCAACTGCTCTCCTCTGTAACTAAAGTGAAAGTCAGGGAACACTAGCCTCGAAGTAATGCCCTGATTATCCTGGCAAAACGGGAGGCGTGCAGCAGCTCCATGAGGCCTTCATCGCTGTTCTTTAGTTTAACCGTAGTAAGTTTTCCTAGACTCCTAGAGACCTTGCTTCAGCACCCCTATCGCAATCAGAAAACTGCCTAGAGCCGGGAAGCTCTGGTCCTGCGTGTATGCTGCGTACCAACTTACTATTTGCAGACTGATGGCACAAGGTTTCTTTGCCCATTTGGAAAGCTCTGTTCATGCGGCCTCCTTTATACCTGAAAAGCATTGTTGTTGCCGGGGTTTTAGTCACTGCCTGCACGGTTCTGAGAAGATATTGAGTTTTCCCGTCCGAAACCTTGTGCTTCCACTTCCTACTTGGAAGCTCACCCTGCTCTGCTCTATATCTAAAGTGAAAGTCCACGTGAGCCCTAGCCCCGAAGTAAGGCCCTGATTTGCCTTGCCAAACGGGAGGTATGGAGAAGCTCCATCAGGCCTTCTTCACTGTTCTGCTTTAGTTTCACGGTAGTAAGCTTTTCCACACTTCTAGGGACCTTGTTGCACACCCGTTCTGCTACCATTATACTGAGTAAAGCCAGGAAGCTCAGGGTCAGGTAAGGAACTTCAGCCCCGTAGGCCTTTTGGGACACCCCAGTGTTGGCTAGAGAAAGGCAACACACTGCACTCTTCCTTGAGAGAGCCAGTTTACCTAAGCTCTACACAGGATTAAGGAACACACTTCTAGACTGTCCTCCATTAAATGGATGTAACCTCATTCCCCTAGTTGAACTCTTTTGAGAAGAACACTCTTTTTAATCCCTTTTCCCCTATTACACTTAGAGTCACGCATCCTCAGGAGGTGGTCGGCTTGCATTCCAAGTACAATTTAAGCACAGTTCTTGGTATAACACGGCAGGACTTTGGAAGAAGCACAGGCCCCTATATCGCCCTCGCGCATCCTTTGTTTAGGCACTTGACTGCACGCAAAAAAGCGGTCGTAGAAAAAATTAGAATTAGGGAAAGCTCCAGTGGGTATCGTGAATCTCTTTTGACTTGTTAGCATCAACATCTCCTTATGCTGCGTGTGAATCTGGAAATGTGAGACTGAGACACAAATCTTGTTTTCCTATTTTGAAAGCTCCACTCATGCAGTCTGCAAGCTACCTGAAAAGCACTGTTGTTACTGTCCTTTTAGTTACTGCCTGCCTGCTTCTGCGAAGAAAATGAGTTCTCCCGATAGAAACCTTGTGCTTCCAGTTCCTAGTTGGAAGCTCACCTGCTCTGCTCTATAACTAAAGTGAAAGTCAAGGGGAGCACTAGCCTCGAAGTAATGCCCAGATTATCCTGGCAAAACGGGAGGCGTGCAGCAGCTCCATGAGGCCTTCCTCGCTGTTCTCCTTTAGTTTAACGGTAGTGAGTCCTAGCCTCGAAGTAGGCCCTGATTTGCCTTGCCAAACGGGAGGTATGGAGCAGCTCCATCAGGCCTTCTTCAGTGTTCTGCTTTAGTTTCACTGTAGTAAGCTTTTCAAGACTCCTAGGGACCTTGTTTCAGCACCTGTTTCGGTACCAGTATACTGAGTAGAGCCAAGAACCTCAGGGGCAGCTAACAACTTCAGCCCCGTAGGCCTTTTGGAACACTCCAGTGTTGGCTAGAGAAAGGCAACACACGGCACTCTTCCTTGGGAGACCCAGAGTACCTCAGCTCTCCACAGCTTTCAGGAACACACTTCTAGACACTCCTCCATGCAATGGATGTAACCTCATTCCCCTAGCATAACTCTACTGAGAAAAACACTCTGCTTCTAATCCCTTTTCACCTTTTACACTTAGAGTCACGCATCCTCAAGGAGGCGATCGCCTTGCATTCCAAGTACAATTTAAGCACAGTTCTTGGTGTAACACTGCAGGTCTTTGGAGGATGCACAGGCCCCTAAGTCTCCATGTCGCATCCTTTGTTTAGCCACTTGGCTGCACGCAAAAATCGGACCTAGAAAAAATTAGAATTAGGGAAAGCCCCAGTGGGTAGCGTGAATCTCTTTTGACTTGTTAGCATCAACATCTCCTTATGCTGCGTGTGAATCTGGAAATGTGAGACTGAGACACAAATCTTGTTTTCCTATTTTGAAAGCTCCACTCATGCAGTCTCGAAGCTACCTGAAAAGCACTGTTGTTACTGTCCTTTTAGTTACTGCCTGCCTGCTTCTGCGAAGAAAATGAGTTCTCCCGATAGAAACCTTGTGCTTCCAAATCCTAGTTGGAAGCTCACCTGCTCTGCTCTATAACTAAAGTGAAAGTCAAGGGGAGCACTAGCCTCGAAGTAAAGCCCTGATTAACCTGGCAAAACGGGAGGCGTGCAGCAGCTCCATGAGTCCTTCCTCGCTGTTCTCCTTTAGTTTAACGGTAGTGAGTCCTAGCCTCGAAGTAGGCCCTGATTTGCCTTGCCAAACGGGAGGTATGGAGCAGCTCCATCAGGCCTTCTTCAGTGTTCTGCTTTAGTTTCACTGTAGTAAGCTTTTCAAGACTCCTAGGGACCTTGCTTCAGCACCTGCTTCGGTACCAGTATACTGAGTAGAGCCAAGAACCTAGGGGCAGTTAACAACTTCAGCCCCGTAGGCCTTTTGGAACACTGCAGGGTTAGCTAGAGAAAGGCAACACACGGCACTCTTCCTTGGGAGAGCCAGATTACCTCAGCTCTACACAGCTTTCAGGAACACACTTCTAGACACTCCTCCATGCAATGGATGTAACCTCATTCCCCTAGCTGAACTCTATTGAGAAAAACACTCTGCTTCTAATCCCTTTTCACCTTTTACACTTAGAGTCACGCATCCTCAAGGAGGCGATCGCCTTGCATTCCAAGTACAATTTAAGCACAGTTCTTGGTGTAACACTGCAGGTCTTTGGAGGATGCACAGGCCCCTAAGTCTCCATGTCGCATCCTTTGTTTAGGCACTTGGCTGCACGCAAAAATCGGACCTAGAAAAAATTAGAATTAGGGAAAGCCCTAGTGGGTAGCGTGAATCTCTTTTGACTTGTTAGCATCAACATCTCCTTATGCTGCGTGTGAATCTGGAAATGTGAGACTGAGACACAAATCTTGTTTTCCTATTTTGAAAGCTCCACTCATGCAGTCTGGAAGCTACCTGAAAAGCACTGTTGTTACTGTCCTTTTAGTTACTGCCTGCCTGCTTCTGCGAAGAAAATGAGTTCTCTCGATAGAAACCTTGTGCTTCCAAATCCTAGTTGGAAGCTCACCTGCTCTGCTCTATAACTAAAGTGAAAGTCAAGGGGAGCACTAGCCTCGAAGTAAAGCCCTGATTAACCTGGCAAAACGGGAGGCGTGCAGCAGCTCCATGAGGCCTTCCTCGCTGTTCTCCTTTAGTTTAACGGTAGTGAGTCCTAGCCTCGAAGTAGGCCCTGATTTGCCTTGCCAAACGGGAGGTATGGAGCAGCTCCATCAGGCCTTCTTCAGTGTTCTGCTTTAGTTTCACTGTAGTAAGCTTTTCAAGACTCCTAAGGACCTTGCTTCAGCACCTGTTTCTGTACCAGTATACTGAGTAGAGCCAAGAACCTCAGGGGCAGCTGAAAACTTCAGCCCCGTAGGCCCTTTGGAACACTGCTGGGTTAGCTAGAGAAAGGCAACACACGGCACTATTCCTTGGGAGACCCAGAGTACCTCAGCTCTCCACAGGTTTCAGGAACACACTTCTAGACACTCCTCCATGCAATGGATGTAACCTCATTCCCCTAGCATAACTCTACTGAGAAAAACACTCTGCTTCTAATCCCTTTTCACCTTTTACACTTAGAGTCACGCATCCTCAAGGAGGCGATCGCCTTGCATTCCAAGTACAATTTAAGCACAGTTCTTGGTGTAACACTGCAGGTCTTTGGAGGATGCACAGGCCCCTAAGTCTCCATGTCGCATCCTTTGTTTAGGCACTTGGCTGCACGCAAAAATCGGACCTAGAAAAAATTAGAATTAGGGAAAGCCCCAGTGGGTAGCGTGAATCTCTTTTGACTTGTTAGCATCAACATCTCCTTATGCTGCGTGTGAATCTGGAAATGTGAGACTGAGACACCAATCTTGTTTTCCTATTTTGAAAGCTCCACTCATGCAGTCTCGAAGCTACCTGAAAAGCACTGTTGTTACTGTCCTTTTAGTTACTGCCTGCCTGCTTCTGCGAAGAAAATGAGTTCTCTCGATAGAAACCTTGTGCTTCCAAATCCTAGTTGGAAGCTCACCTGCTCTGCTCTATAACTAAAGTGAAAGTCAAGGGGAGCACTAGCCTCGAAGTAATGCCCAGATTATCCTGGCAAAACGGGAGGCGTGCAGCAGCTCCATGAGGCCTTCCTCGCTGTTCTCCTTTAGTTTAACGGTAGTGAGTCCTAGCCTCGAAGTAGGCCCTGATTTGCCTTGCCAAACGGGAGGTATGGAGCAGCTCCATCAGGCCTTCTTCAGTGTTCTGCTTTAGTTTCACTGTAGTAAGCTTTTCAAGACTCCTAGGGACCTTGTTTGAGCACCTGTTTCGGTACCAGTATACTGAGTAGAGCCAAGAACCTCAGGGGCAGCTGAAAACTTCAGCCCCGTAGGCCTTTTGGAACACTCCAGTGTTGGCTAGAGAAAGGCAACACACGGCACTCTTCCTTGGGAGAGCCAGATTACCTCAGCTCTCCACAGGTTTCAGGAACACACTTCTAGACACTCCTCCATGCAATGGATGTAACCTCATTCCCCTAGCTGAACTCTATTGAGAAAAACACTCTGCTTCTAATCCCTTTTCACCTTTTACACTTAGAGTCACGCATCCTCAAGGAGGCGATCGCCTTGCATTCCAAGTACAATTTAAGCACAGTTCTTGGTGTAACACTGCAGGTCTTTGGATGTTGCACAGGCCCCTAAGTCTCCATGTCGCATCCTTTGTTTAGGCACTTGGCTGCACGCAAAAATCGGACCTAGAAAAAATTAGAATTAGGGAAAGCCCCAGTGGGTAGCGTGAATCTCTTTTGACTTGTTAGCATCAACATCTCCTTATGCTGCGTGTGAATCTGGAAATGAGAGACTGAGACACAAATCTTGTTTTCCTATTTTGAAAGCTCCACTCATGCAGTCTCGAAGCTACCTGAAAAGCACTGTTGTTACTGTCCTTTTAGTTACTGCCTGCCTGCTTCTGCGAAGAAAATGAGTTCTCCCGATAGAAACCTTGTGCTTCCAAATCCTAGTTGGAAGCTCACCTGCTCTGCTCTATAACTAAAGTGAAAGTCAAGGGGAGCACTAGCCTCGAAGTAAAGCCCTGATTAACGTGGCAAAACGGGAGGCGTGCAGCAGCTCCATGAGGCCTTCCTCGCTGTTCTCCTTTAGTTTAACGGTAGTGAGTCCTAGCCTCGAAGTAGGCCCTGATTTGCCTTGCCAAACGGGAGGTATGGAGCAGCTCCATCAGGCCTTCTTCAGTGTTCTGCTTTAGTTTCACTGTAGTAAGCTTTTCAAGACTCCGAGGGACCTTGCTTCAGCACCTGCTTCGGTACCAGTATACTGAGTAGAGCCAAGAACTTCAGGGGCAGTTAACAACTTCAGCCCCGTAGGCCTTTTGGAACACTGCAGGGTTAGCTAGAGAAAGGCAACACACGGCACTCTTCCTTGGGAGAGCCAGATTACCTCAGCTCTACACAGCTTTCAGGAACACACTTCTAGACACTCCTCCATGCAATGGATGTAACCTCATTCCCCTAGCTGAACTCTACTGAGAAAAACACTCTGCTTCTAATCCCTTTTCACCTTTTACACTTAGAGTCACGCATCCTCAAGGAGGCAGCCGCCTTACATTCCAAGTACAATTTAAGCACAGTTCTTGGTGTAACACTGCAGGTCTTTGGAAGATGCACAGGCCCCTAAGTTTCCTGGCGCATCCTTTGTTTAGGCACTTGACTGCACGCAAAAAAGCGGTCGTAGAAAAAATTAGAATTAGGGAAAGCTCCAGTGGGTATCGTGAATCTCTTTTGACTTGTTAGCATCAACATCTCCTTATGCTGCGTGTGAATCTGGAAATGTGAGACTGAGAC
The DNA here is from genome assembly GCF_965194825.1 of Balaenoptera physalus. NCBI lineage: Eukaryota > Metazoa > Chordata > Mammalia > Artiodactyla > Balaenopteridae > Balaenoptera > Balaenoptera physalus. Next base: position 41,898,761 of record NC_138884.1, on the reverse strand, counting down.
ACAAATCTTGTTTTCCTATTTTGAAAGCTCCACTCATGCAGTCTGGAAGCTACCTGAAAAGCACTGTTGTTACTGTCCTTTTAGTTACTGCCTGCCTGCTTCAGCGAAGAAAATGAGTTCTCCCGAAAGAAACCTTGTGCTTCCAGTTCCTAGTTGGAAGCTCACCTGCTCTGCTCTATAACTAAAGTGAAAGTCAAGGGGAGCACTAGCCTCGAAGTAATGCCCAGATTATCCTGGCAAAACGGGAGGCGTGCAGCAGCTCCATGAGGCCTTCCTCGCTGTTCTCCTTTAGTTTAACGGTAGTGAGTCCTAGCCTCGAAGTAGGCCCTGATTTGCCTTGCCAAACGGGAGGTATGGAGCAGCTCCATCAGGCCTTCTTCAGTGTTCTGCTTTAGTTTCACTGTAGTAAGCTTTTCAAGACTCCTAGGGACCTTGTTTCAGCACCTGTTTCGGTACTAGTATACTGAGTAGAGCCAAGAACCTCAGGGGCAGCTAACAACTTCAGCCCCGTAGGCCTTTTGGAACACTCCAGTGTTGGCTAGAGAAAGGCAACACACGGCACTCTTCCTTGGGAGAGCCAGATTACCTCAGCTCTACACAGGTTTCAGGAACACACTTCTAGACACTCCTCCATGCAATGGATGTAACCTCATTCCCCTAGCTGAACTCTATTGAGAAAAACACTCTGCTTCTAATCCCTTTTCAACTTTTACACTTAGAGTCACGCATCCTCAAGGAGGCGATCGCCTTGCATTCCAAGTACAATTTAAGCACAGTTCTTGGTGTAACACTGCAGGTCTTTGGAGGATGCACAGGCCCCTAAGTCTCCATGTCGCATCCTTTGTTTAGGCACTTGGCTGCACGCAAAAATCGGACCTAGAAAAAATTAGAATTAGGGAAAGCCCCAGTGGGTAGCGTGAATCTCTTTTGACTTGTTAGCATCAACATCTCCTTATGCTGCGTGTGAATCTGGAAATGTGAGACTGAGACACAAATCTTGTTTTCCTATTTTGAAAGCTCCACTCATGCAGTCTGGAAGCTACCTGAAAAGCACTGTTGTTACTGTCCTTTTAGTTACTGCCTGCCTGCTTCTGCGAAGAAAATGAGTTCTCTCGATAGAAACATTGTGCTTCCAAATCCTAGTTGGAAGCTCACCTGCTCTGCTCTATAACTAAAGTGAAAGTCAAGGGGAGCACTAGCCTCGAAGTAAAGCCCTGATTAACCTGGCTAAACGGGAGGCGTGCCGCAGCTCCATGAGGCCTTCCTCGCTGTTCTCCTTTAGTTTAACGGTAGTGAGTCCTAGCCTCGAAGTAGGCCCTGATTTGCCTTGCCAAACGGGAGGTATGGAGCAGCTCCATCAGGCCTTCTTCAGTGTTCTGCTTTAGTTTCACTGTAGTAAGCTTTTCAAGACTCCTAAGGACCTTGCTTCAGCACCTGTTTCTGTACCAGTATACTGAGTAGAGCCAAGAACCTCAGGGGCAGCTGAAAACTTCAGCCCCGTAGGCCTTTTGGAACACTGCTGGGTTAGCTAGAGAAAGGCAACACACGGCACTCTTCCTTGGGAGACCCAGAGTACCTCAGCTCTCCACAGGTTTCAGGAACACACTTCTAGACACTCCTCCATGCAATGGATGTAACCTCATTCCCCTAGCTGAACTCTATTGAGAAAAACACTCTGCTTCTAATCCCTTTTCACCTTTTACACTTAGAGTCACGCATCCTCAAGGAGGCGATCGCCTTGAATTCCAAGTACAATTTAAGCACAGTTCTTGGTGTAACACTGCAGGTCTTTGGAGGATGCACAGGCCCCTAAGTCTCCATGTCGCATCCTTTGTTTAGGCACTTGGCTGCACGCAAAAATCGGACCTAGAAAAAATTAGAATTAGGGAAAGCCCCAGTGGGTAGCGTGAATCTCTTTTGACTTGTTAGCATCAACATCTCCTTATGCTGCGTGTGAATCTGGAAATGTGAGACTGAGACACAAATCTTGTTTTCCTATTTTGAAAGCTCCACTCATGCAGTCTGGAAGCTACCTGAAAAGCACTGTTGTTACTGTCCTTTTAGTTACTGCCTGCCTGCTTCTGCGAAGAAAATGAGTTCTCCCGATAGAAACCTTGTGCTTCCAAATCCTAGTTGGAAGCTCACCTGCTCTTCTCTATAACTAAAGTGAAAGTCAAGGGGAGCACTAGCCTCGAAGTAAAGCCCTGATTAACCTGGCAAAACGGGAGGCGTGCAGCAGCTCCATGACGCCTTCATCGCTGTTCTCCTTTAGTTTAACGGTAGTGAGTCCTAGCCTCGAAGTAGGCCCTGATTTGCCTTGCCAAACGGGAGGTATGGAGCAGCTCCATCAGGCCTTCTTCAGTGTTCTGCTTTAGTTTCACTGTAGTAAGCTTTTCAAGACTCCTAGGGACCTTGCTTCAGCACCTGTTTCTGTACCAGTATACTGAGTAGAGCCAAGAACCTCAGGGGCAGCTGAAAACCTCAGCCCCGTAGGCCTTTTGGAACACTGCTGGGTTAGCTAGAGAAAGGCAACACACGGCACTCTTCCTTGGGAGAGCCAGATTACCTCAGCTCTCCACAGGTTTCAGGAACACACTTCTAGACACTCCTCCATGCAATGGATGTAACCTCATTCCCCTAGCATAACTCTACTGAGAAAAACACTCTGCTTCTAATCCCTTTTCACCTTTTACACTTAGAGTCACGCATCCTCAAGGAGGCGATCGCCTTGCATTCCAAGTACAATTTAAACACAGTTCTTGGTGTAACACTGCAGGTCTTTGGAGGATGCACAGGCCCCTAAGTCTCCATGTCGCATCCTTTGTTTAGGCCCTTGGCTGCACGCAAAAATCGGACCTAGAAAAAATTAGAATTAGGGAAAGCCCCAGTGGGTAGCGTGAATCTCTTTTGACTTGTTAGCATCAACATCTCCTTATGCTGCGTGTGAATCTGGAAATGTGAGACTGAGACACAAATCTTGTTTTCCTATTTTGAAAGCTCCACTCATGAAGTCTCGAAGCTACCTGAAAAGCACTGTTGTTACTGTCCTTTTAGTTACTGCCTGCCTGCTTCTGCGAAGAAAATGAGTTCTCCCGATAGAAACCTTGTGCTTCCAAATCCTAGTTGGAAGCTCACCTGCTCTGCTCTATAACTAAAGTGAAAGTCAAGGGGAGCACTAGCCTCGAAGTAAAGCCCTGATTAACCTGGCAAAACGGGAGGCGTGCAGCAGCTCCATGAGGCCTTCCTCGCTGTTCTCCTTTAGTTTAACGGTAGTGAGTCCTAGCCTCGAAGTAGGCCCTGATTTGCCTTGCCAAACGGGAGGTATGGAGCAGCTCCATCAGGCCTTCTTCAGTGTTCTGCTTTAGTTTCACTGTAGTAAGCTTTTCAAGACTCCTAAGGACCTTGCTTCAGCACCTGTTTCTGTACCAGTATACTGAGTAGAGCCAAGAACCTCAGGGGCAGCTGAAAACTTCAGCCCCGTAGGCCCTTTGGAACACTGCTGGGTTAGCTAGAGAAAGGCAACACACGGCACTCTTCCTTGGGAGACCCAGAGTACCTCAGCTCTCCACAGGTTTCAGGAACACACTTCTAGACACTCCTCCATGCAATGGATGTAACCTCATTCCCCTAGCATAACTCTACTGAGAAAAACACTCTGCTTCTAATCCCTTTTCACCTTTTACACTTAGAGTCACGCATCCTCAAGGAGGCGATCGCCTTGCATTCCAAGTACAATTTAAGCACAGTTCTTGGTGTAACACTGCAGGTCTTTGGAGGATGCACAGGCCCCTAAGTCTCCATGTCGCATCCTTTGTTTAGCCACTTGGCTGCACGCAAAAATCGGACCTAGAAAAAATTAGAATTAGGGAAAGCCCCAGTGGGTAGCGTGAATCTCTTTTGACTTGTTAGCATCAACATCTCCTTATGCTGCGTGTGAATCTGGAAATGTGAGACTGAGACACAAATCTTGTTTTCCTATTTTGAAAGCTCCACTCATGCAGTCTCGAAGCTACCTGAAAAGCACTGTTGTTACTGTCCTTTTAGTTACTGCCTGCCTGCTTCTGCGAAGAAAATGAGTTCTCCCGATAGAAACCTTGTGCTTCCAAATCCTAGTTGGAAACTCACCTGCTCTGCTCTATAACTAAAGTGAAAGTCAAGGGGAGCACTAGCCTCGAAGTAAAGCCCTGATTAACCTGGCAAAACGGGAGGCGTGCAGCAGCTCCATGAGTCCTTCCTCGCTGTTCTCCTTTAGTTTAACGGTAGTGAGTCCTAGCCTCGAAGTAGGCCCTGATTTGCCTTGCCAAACGGGAGGTATGGAGCAGCTCCATCAGGCCTTCTTCAGTGTTCTGCTTTAGTTTCACTGTAGTAAGCTTTTCAAGACTCCTAGGGACCTTGCTTCAGCACCTGCTTCGGTACCAGTATACTGAGTAGAGCCAAGAACCTAGGGGCAGTTAACAACTTCAGCCCCGTAGGCCTTTTGGAACACTGCAGGGTTAGCTAGAGAAAGGCAACACACGGCACTCTTCCTTGGGAGAGCCAGATTACCTCAGCTCTACACAGCTTTCAGGAACACACTTCTAGACACTCCTCCATGCAATGGATGTAACCTCATTCCCCTAGCTGAACTCTATTGAGAAAAACACTCTGCTTCTAATCCCTTTTCACCTTTTACACTTAGAGTCACGCATCCTCAAGGAGGCGATCGCCTTGCATTCCAAGTACAATTTAAGCACAGTTCTTGGTGTAACACTGCAGGTCTTTGGAGGATGCACAGGCCCCTAAGTCTCCATGTCGCATCCTTTGTTTAGGCACTTGGCTGCACGCAAAAATCGGACCTAGAAAAAATTGGAATTAGGGAAAGCCCTAGTGGGTAGCGTGAATCTCTTTTGACTTGTTAGCATCAACATCTCCTTATGCTGCGTGTGAATCTGGAAATGTGAGACTGAGACACAAATCTTGTTTTCCTATTTTGAAAGCTCCACTCATGCAGTCTCGAAGCTACCTGAAAAGCACTGTTGTTACTGTCCTTTTAGTTACTGCCTGCCTGCTTCTGCGAAGAAAATGAGTTCTCTCGATAGAAACCTTGTGCTTCCAAATCCTAGTTGGAAGCTCACCTGCTCTGCTCTATAACTAAAGTGAAAGTCAAGGGGAGCACTAGCCTCGAAGTAAAGCCCTGATTAACCTGGCAAAACGAGAGGCGTGCAGCAGCTCCATGAGGCCTTCCTCGCTGTTCTCCTTTAGTTTAACGGTAGTGAGTCCTAGCCTCGAAGTAGGCCCTGATTTGCCTTGCCAAACGGGAGGTATGGAGCAGCTCCATCAGGCCTTCTTCAGTGTTCTGCTTTAGTTTCACTGTAGTAAGCTTTTCAAGACTCCTAAGGACCTTGCTTCAGCACCTGTTTCTGTACCAGTATACTGAGTAGAGCCAAGAACCTCAGGGGCAGCTGAAAACTTCAGCCCCGTAGGCCCTTTGGAACACTGCTGGGTTAGCTAGAGAAAGGCAACACACGGCACTCTTCCTTGGGAGACCCAGAGTACCTCAGCTCTCCACAGGTTTCAGGAACACACTTCTAGACACTCCTCCATGCAATGGATGTAACCTCATTCCCCTAGCATAACTCTACTGAGAAAAACACTCTGCTTCTAATCCCTTTTCACCTTTTACACTTAGAGTCACGCATCCTCAAGGAGGCGATCGCCTTGCATTCCAAGTACAATTTAAGCACAGTTCTTGGTGTAACACTGCAGGTCTTTGGAGGATGCACAGGCCCCTAAGTCTCCATGTCGCATCCTTTGTTTAGGCACTTGGCTGCACGCAAAAATCGGACCTAGAAAAAATTAGAATTAGGGAAAGCCCCAGTGGGTAGCGTGAATCTCTTTTGACTTGTTAGCATCAACATCTCCTTATGCTGCGTGTGAATCTGGAAATGTGAGACTGAGACACCAATCTTGTTTTCCTATTTTGAAAGCTCCACTCATGCAGTCTCGAAGCTACCTGAAAAGCACTGTTGTTACTGTCCTTTTAGTTACTGCCTGCCTGCTTCTGCGAAGAAAATGAGTTCTCTCGATAGAAACCTTGTGCTTCCAAATCCTAGTTGGAAGCTCACCTGCTCTGCTCTATAACTAAAGTGAAAGTCAAGGGGAGCACTAGCCTCGAAGTAATGCCCAGATTATCCTGGCAAAACGGGAGGCGTGCAGCAGCTCCATGAGGCCTTCCTCGCTGTTCTCCTTTAGTTTAACGGTAGTGAGTCCTAGCCTCGAAGTAGGCCCTGATTTGCCTTGCCAAACGGGAGGTATGGAGCAGCTCCATCAGGCCTTCTTCAGTGTTCTGCTTTAGTTTCAATGTAGTAAGCTTTTCAAGACTCCTAGGGACCTTGTTTGAGCACCTGTTTCGGTACCAGTATACTGAGTAGAGCCAAGAACCTCAGGGGCAGCTGAAAACTTCAGCCCCGTAGGCCTTTTGGAACACTCCAGTGTTGGCTAGAGAAAGGCAACACACGGCACTCTTCCTTGGGAGAGCCAGATTACCTCAGCTCTCCACAGGTTTCAGGAACACACTTCTAGACACTCCTCCATGCAATGGATGTAACCTCATTCCCCTAGCTGAACTCTATTGAGAAAAACACTCTGCTTCTAATCCCTTTTCACCTTTTACACTTAGAGTCACGCATCCTCAAGGAGGCGATCGCCTTGCATTCCAAGTACAATTTAAGCACAGTTCTTGGTGTAACACTGCAGGTCTTTGGATGTTGCACAGGCCCCTAAGTCTCCATGTCGCATCCTTTGTTTAGGCACTTGGCTGCACGCAAAAATCGGACCTAGAAAAAATTAGAATTAGGGAAAGCCCCAGTGGGTAGCGTGAATCTCTTTTGACTTGTTAGCATCAACATCTCCTTATGCTGCGTGTGAATCTGGAAATGAGAGACTGAGACACAAATCTTGTTTTCCTATTTTGAAAGCTCCACTCATGCAGTCTCGAAGCTACCTGAAAAGCACTGTTGTTACTGTCCTTTTAGTTACTGCCTGCCTGCTTCTGCGAAGAAAATGAGTTCTCCCGATAGAAACCTTGTGCTTCCAAATCCTAGTTGGAAGCTCACCTGCTCTGCTCTATAACTAAAGTGAAAGTCAAGGGGAGCACTAGCCTCGAAGTAAAGCCCTGATTAACGTGGCAAAACGGGAGGCGTGCAGCAGCTCCATGAGGCCTTCCTCGCTGTTCTCCTTTAGTTTAACGGTAGTGAGTCCTAGCCTCGAAGTAGGCCCTGATTTGCCTTGCCAAACGGGAGGTATGGAGCAGCTCCATCAGGCCTTCTTCAGTGTTCTGCTTTAGTTTCACTGTAGTAAGCTTTTCAAGACTCCGAGGGACCTTGCTTCAGCACCTGCTTCGGTACCAGTATACTGAGTAGAGCCAAGAACTTCAGGGGCAGTTAACAACTTCAGCCCCGTAGGCCTTTTGGAACACTGCAGGGTTAGCTAGAGAAAGGCAACACACGGCACTCTTCCTTGGGAGAGCCAGATTACCTCAGCTCTACACAGCTTTCAGGAACACACTTCTAGACACTCCTCCATGCAATGGATGTAACCTCATTCCCCTAGCTGAACTCTACTGAGAAAAACACTCTGCTTCTAATCCCTTTTCACCTTTTACACTTAGAGTCACGCATCCTCAAGGAGGCAGCCGCCTTACATTCCAAGTACAATTTAAGCACAGTTCTTGGTGTAACACTGCAGGTCTTTGGAAGATGCACAGGCCCCTAAGTTTCCTGGCGCATCCTTTGTTTAGGCACTTGACTGCACGCAAAAAAGCGGTCGTAGAAAAAATTAGAATTAGGGAAAGCTCCAGTGGGTATCGTGAATCTCTTTTGACTTGTTAGCATCAACATCTCCTTATGCTGCGTGTGAATCTGGAAATGTGAGACTGAGACACAAATCTTGTTTTCCTATTTTGAAAGCTCCACTCATGCAGTCTGGAAGCTACCTGAAAAGCACTGTTGTTACTGTCCTTTTAGTTACTGCCTGCCTGCTTCAGCGAAGAAAATGAGTTCTCCCGAAAGAAACCTTGTGCTTCCAGTTCCTAGTTGGAAGCTCACCTGCTCTGCTCTATAACTAAAGTGAAAGTCAAGGGGAGCACTAGCCTCGAAGTAATGCCCAGATTATCCTGGCAAAACGGGAGGCGTGCAGCAGCTCCATGAGGCCTTCCTCGCTGTTCTCCTTTAGTTTAACGGTAGTGAGTCCTAGCCTCGAAGTAGGCCCTGATTTGCCTTGCCAAACGGGAGGTATGGAGCAGCTCCATCAGGCCTTCTTCAGTGTTCTGCTTTAGTTTCACTGTAGTAAGCTTTTCAAGACTCCTAGGGACCTTGTTTCAGCACCTGTTTCGGTACTAGTATACTGAGTAGAGCCAAGAACCTCAGGGGCAGCTAACAACTTCAGCCCCGTAGGCCTTTTGGAACACTCCAGTGTTGGCTAGAGAAAGGCAACACACGGCACTCTTCCTTGGGAGAGCCAGATTACCTCAGCTCTACACAGGTTTCAGGAACACACTTCTAGACACTCCTCCATGCAATGGATGTAACCTCATTCCCCTAGCTGAACTCTATTGAGAAAAACACTCTGCTTCTAATCCCTTTTCATCTTTTACACTTAGAGTCACGCATCCTCAAGGAGGCGATCGCCTTGCATTCCAAGTACAATTTAAGCACAGTTCTTGGTGTAACACTGCAGGTCTTTGGAGGATGCACAGGCCCCTAAGTCTCCATGTCGCATCCTTTGTTTAGGCACTTGGCTGCACGCAAAAATCGGACCTAGAAAAAATTAGAATTAGGGAAAGCCCCAGTGGGTAGCGTGAATCTCTTTTGACTTGTTAGCATCAACATCTCCTTATGCTGCGTGTGAATCTGGAAATGTGAGACTGAGACACAAATCTTGTTTTCCTATTTTGAAAGCTCCACTCATGCAGTCTGGAAGCTACCTGAAAAGCACTGTTCTTACTGTCCTTTTAGTTACTGCCTGCCTGCTTCTGCGAAGAAAATGAGTTCTCCCGATAGAAACCTTGTGCTTCCAAATCCTAGTTGGAAGCTCACCTGCTCTTCTCTATAACTAAAGTGAAAGTCAAGGGGAGCACTAGCCTCGAAGTAAAGCCCTGATTAACCTGGCAAAACGGGAGGCGTGCAGCAGCTCCATGACGCCTTCATCGCTGTTCTCCTTTAGTTTAACGGTAGTGAGTCCTAGCCTCGAAGTAGGCCCTGATTTGCCTTGCCAAACGGGAGGTATGGAGCAGCTCCATCAGGCCTTCTTCAGTGTTCTGCTTTAGTTTCACTGTAGTAAGCTTTTCAAGACTCCTAGGGACCTTGCTTCAGCACCTGTTTCTGTACCAGTATACTGAGTAGAGCCAAGAACCTCAGGGGCAGCTGAAAACTTCAGCCCCGTAGGCCTTTTGGAACACTGCTGGGTTAGCTAGAGAAAGGCAACACACGGCACTCTTCCTTGGGAGAGCCAGATTACCTCAGCTCTCCACAGGTTTCAGGAACACACTTCTAGACACTCCTCCATGCAATGGATGTAACCTCATTCCCCTAGCATAACTCTACTGAGAAAAACACTCTGCTTCTAATCCCTTTTCACCTTTTACCCTTAGAGTCACGCATCCTCAAGGAGGCGATCGCCTTGCATTCCAAGTACAATTTAAGCACAGTTCTTGGTGTAACACTGCAGGTCTTTGGAAGATGCACAGGCCCCTAAGTTTCCTGGCGCATCCTTTGTTTAGGCACTTGACTGCACGCAAAAAAGCGGTCGTAGAAAAAATTAGAATTAGGGAAAGCTCCAGTGGGTATCGTGAATCTCTTTTGACTTGTTAGCATCAACATCTCCTTATGCTGCGTGTGAATCTGGAAATGTGAGACTGAGACACAAATCTTGTTTTCCTATTTTGAAAGCTCCACTCATGCAGTCTGGAAGCTACCTGAAAAGCACTGTTGTTACTGTCCTTTTAGTTACTGCCTGCCTGCTTCAGCGAAGAAAATGAGTTCTCCCGAAAGAAACCTTGTGCTTCCAGTTCCTAGTTGGAAGCTCACCTGCTCTGCTCTATAACTAAAGTGAAAGTCAAGGGGAGCACTAGCCTCGAAGTAATGCCCAGATTATCCTGGCAAAACGGGAGGCGTGCAGCAGCTCCATGAGGCCTTCCTCGCTGTTCTCCTTTAGTTTAACGGTAGTGAGTCCTAGCCTCGAAGTAGGCCCTGATTTGCCTTGCCAAACGGGAGGTATGGAGCAGCTCCATCAGGCCTTCTTCAGTGTTCTGCTTTAGTTTCACTGTAGTAAGCTTTTCAAGACTCCTAGGGACCTTGCTTCAGCACCTGCTTCGGTACCAGTATACTGAGTAGAGCCAAGAACCTCAGGGGCAGTTAACAACTTCAGCCCCGTAGCCCTTTTGGAACACTGCAGGGTAAGCTAGAGAAAGGCAACACACGGCACTCTTCCTTGGGAGAGCCAGATTTCCTCAGCTCTACACAGGTTTCAGGAACACACTTCTAGACTGTCCTCCATGAAATGGTTGTAACCTCATTCCCCTAGCTGAACTCTATTGATAAAAACACTCTGCTTCTTATCCCTTTTCACATTTTTCACATAGTCACGCATCCTCAAGTTGGCGGTCGCCTTGCATTCCAAGTACAATTTAAGCACAGTTCTTGGTGAAACACTGCAGGTCTTTGGAGGATGCACATGTCCCTAAGTCTCCATGTCACATCCTTTTTTTAGGCACTTGGCTGCATGCAGAAAAGTGGTCGTAGAAAAAGGTTGAATAAGGTAAAGCCCCAGTGGGTATCGTGAATCTCTTTTGACTTGTTAGCATCAACATCTCCTTATGCTGCGTGTGAATCTGGAAATGTGAGACTGAGACACAAATTTTGTTTTCGCATTTTGAAAGCTCCACTCATGCAGTCTGGAAGCTACCTGAAAAGCACTCTTGTTACCGTCCTTTTAGTTACTGCCTGCCTGCTTCTGCGAAGAAAATGAGTTCTCCCGAAAGAAACCTTGTGCTTCCAGTTCCTAGTTGGAAGCTCAACTGCTCTCCTCTATAACTAAAGTGAAAGTCAGGGAACACTAGCCTCGAAGTAATGCCCTGATTATCCTGGCAAAATGGGAGGCGTGCAGCAGCTCCATGAGGCCTTCATCGCTGTTCTTTAGTTTAACCGTAGTAAGTTTTCCTAGACTCCTAGAGACCTTGCTTCAGCACCCCTATCGCAATCAGAAAACTGCCTAGAGCCGGGAAGCTCTGGTCCTGCGTGTATGCTGCGTACCAACTTACTATTTGCAGACTGATGGCACAAGGTTTCTTTGCCCATTTGGAAAGCTCTGTTCATGCGGCCTCCTTTATACCTGAAAAGCATTGTTGTTGCCGGGGTTTTAGTCACTGCCTGCACGGTTCTGAGAAGATATTGAGTTTTCCCGTCCGAAACCTTGTGCTTCCACTTCCTACTTGGAAGCTCACCCTGCTCTGCTCTATATCTAAAGTGAAAGTCCACGTGAGCCCTAGCCCCGAAGTAAGGCCCTGATTTGCCTTGCCAAACGGGAGGTATGGAGAAGCTCCATCAGGCCTTCTTCACTGTTCTGCTTTAGTTTCACGGTAGTAAGCTTTTCCACACTTCTAGGGACCTTGTTGCACACCCGTTCTGCTACCATTATACTGAGTAAAGCCAGGAAGCTCAGGGTCAGGTAAGGAACTTCAGCCCCGTAGGCCTTTTGGGACACCCCAGTGTTGGCTAGAGAAAGGCAACACACTGCACTCTTCCTTGAGAGAGCCAGTTTACCTCAGCTCTACACAGGATTAAGGAACACACTTCTAGACTGTCCTCCATTAAATGGATGTAACCTCATTCCCCTAGTTGAACTCTTTTGAGAAGAACACTCTTTTTAATCCCTTTTCCCCTATTACACTTAGAGTCACGCATCCTCAGGAGGTGGTCGGCTTGCATTCCAAGTACAATTTAAGCACAGTTCTTGGTATAACACGGCAGGACTTTGGAAGAAGCACAGGCCCCTATATCGCCCTCGCGCATCCTTTGTTTAGGCACTTGACTGCACGCAAAAAAGCGGTCGTAGAAAAAATTAGAATTAGGGAAAGCTCCAGTGGGTATCGTGAATCTCTTTTGACTTGTTAGCATCAACATCTCCTTATGCTGCGTGTGAATCTGGAAATGTGAGACTGAGACACAAATCTTGTTTTCCTATTTTGAAAGCTCCACTCATGCAGTCTGGAAGCTACCTGAAAAGCACTGTTGTTACTGTCCTTTTAGTTACTGCCTGCCTGCTTCTGCGAAGAAAATGAGTTCTCCCGATAGAAACCTTGTGCTTCCAAATCCTAGTTGGAAGCTCACCTGCTCTGCTCTATAACTAAAGTGAAAGTCAAGGGGAGCACTAGCCTCGAAGTAAAGCCCTGATTAACCTGGCAAAACGGGAGGCGTGCAGCAGCTCCATGAGGCCTTCGTCGCTGTTCTCCTTTAGTTTAACGGTAGTGAGTCCTAGCCTCGAAGTAGGCCCTGATTTGCCTTGCCAAACGGGAGGTATGGAGCAGCTCCATCAGGCCTTCTTCAGTGTTCTGCTTTAGTTTCACTGTAGTAAGCTTTTCAAGACTCCTAGGGACCTTGCTTCAGCACCTGTTTCTGTACCAGTATACTGTGTAGAGCCAAGAACCTCAGGGGCAGCTGAAATCTTCAGCCCCGTAGGCCTTTTGGAACACTGCAGGGTTAGCTAGAGAAAGGCAACACACGGCACTCTTCCTTGGGAGAGCCAGATTACCTCAGCTCTACACAGCTTTCAGGAACACACTTCTAGACAGTCCTCCATGCAATGGATGTAACCTCATTCCCCTAGCATAACTCTACTGAGAAAAACACTCTGCTTCTAATCCCTTTTCACCTTTTACACTTAGAGTCACGCATCCTCAAGGAGGCGATCGCCTTGCATTCCAAGTACAATTTAAGCACAGTTCTTGGTGTAACACTGCAGGTCTTTGGAAGATGCACAGGCCCCTAAGTCTCCATGTCGCATCCTTTGTTTAGGCACTTGGCTGCACGCAAAAATCGGACCTAGAAAAAATTAGAATTAGGGAAAGCCCCAGTGGGTAGCGTGAATCTCTTTTCACTTGTTAGCATCAACATCTCCTTATGATGCGTGTTAATCTGGAAATGTGAGACTGAGACACAAATCTTGTTTTCCTATTTTGAAAGCTTCACTCATGCAGTCTGGAAGCTACCTGAAAAGCACTGTTGTTACTGTCCTTTTAGTTACTGCCTGCCTGCTTCTGCGAAGAAAATGAGTTCTCCCGAAAGAAACCTTGTGCTTCCAGTTCCTAGTTGGAAGCTCACCTGCTCTGCTCTATAACTAAAGTGAAAGTCAAGGGGAGCACTAGCCTCGAAGTAATGCCCAGATTATCCTGGCAAAACGGGAGGCGTGCAGCAGCTCCATGAGGCCTTCCTCGCTGTTCTCCTTTAGTTTAACGGTAGTGAGTCCTAGCCTCGAAGTAGGCCCTGATTTGCCTTGCCAAACGGGAGGTATGGAGCAGCTCCATCAGGCCTTCTTCAGTGTTCTGCTTTAGTTTCACTGTAGTAAGCTTTTCAAGACTCCTAGGGACCTTGTTTCAGCACCTGTTTCGGTACTAGTATACTGAGTAGAGCCAAGAACCTCAGGGGCAGCTAACAACTTCAGCCCCGTAGGCCTTTTGGAACACTCCAGTGTTGGCTAGAGAAAGGCAACACACGGCACTCTTCCTTGGGAGAGCCAGATTACCTCAGCTCTACACAGGTTTCAGGAACACACTTCTAGACACTCCTCCATGCAATGGATGTAACCTCATTCCCCTAGCTGAACTCTATTGAGAAAAACACTCTGCTTCTAATCCCTTTTCATCTTTTACACTTAGAGTCACGCATCCTCAAGGAGGCGATCGCCTTGCATTCCAAGTACAATTTAAGCACAGTTCTTGGTGTAACACTGCAGGTCTTTGGAGGATGCACAGGCCCCTAAGTCTCCATGTCGCATCCTTTGTTTAGGCACTTGGCTGCACGCAAAAATCGGACCTAGAAAAAATTAGAATTAGGGAAAGCCCCAGTGGGTAGCGTGAATCTCTTTTGACTTGTTAGCATCAACATCTCCTTATGCTGCGTGTGAATCTGGAAATGTGAGACTGAGACACAAATCTTGTTTTCCTATTTTGAAAGCTCCACTCATGCAGTCTGGAAGCTACCTGAAAAGCACTGTTGTTACTGTCCTTTTAGTTACTGCCTGCCTGCTTCTGCGAAGAAAATGAGTTCTCCCGATAGAAACCTTGTGCTTCCAAATCCTAGTTGGAAGCTCACCTGCTCTGCTCTATAACTAAAGTGAAAGTCAAGGGGAGCACTAGCCTCGAAGTAAAGCCCTGATTAACCTGGCTAAACGGGAGGCGTGCAGCAGCTCCATGAGGCCTTCCTCGCTGTTCTCCTTTAGTTTAACGGTAGTGAGTCCTAGCCTCGAAGTAGGCCCTGATTTGCCTTGCCAAACGGGAGGTATGGAGCAGCTCCATCAGGCCTTCTTCAGTGTTCTGCTTTAGTTTCACTGTAGTAAGCTTTTCAAGACTCCTAAGGACCTTGCTTCAGCACCTGTTTCTGTACCAGTATACTGAGTAGAGCCAAGAACCTCAGGGGCAGCTGAAAACTTCAGCCCCGTAGGCCTTTTGGAACACTGCTGGGTTAGCTAGAGAAAGGCAACACACGGCACTCTTCCTTGGGAGACCCAGAGTACCTCAGCTCTCCACAGGTTTCAGGAACACACTTCTAGACACTCCTCCATGCAATGGATGTAACCTCATTCCCCTAGCTGAACTCTATTGAGAAAAACACTCTGCTTCTAATCCCTTTTCACCTTTTACACTTAGAGTCACGCATCCTCAAGGAGGCGATCGACTTGAATTCCAAATACAATTTAAGCACAGTTCTTGGTGTAACACTGCAGGTCTTTGGAGGATGCACAGGCCCCTAAGTCTCCATGTCGCATCCTTTGTTTAGGCACTTGGCTGCACGCAAAAATCGGACCTAGAAAAAATTAGAATTAGGGAAAGCCCCAGTGGGTAGCGTGAATCTCTTTTGACTTGTTAGCATCAACATCTCCTTATGCTGCGTGTGAATCTGGAAATGTGAGACTGAGACACAAATCTTGTTTTCCTATTTTGAAAGCTCCACTCATGCAGTCTGGAAGCTACCTGAAAAGCACTGTTGTTACTGTCCTTTTAGTTACTGCCTGCCTGCTTCTGCGAAGAAAATGAGTTCTCCCGATAGAAACCTTGTGCTTCCAAATCCTAGTTGGAAGCTCACCTGCTCTTCTCTATAACTAAAGTGAAAGTCAAGGGGAGCACTAGCCTCGAAGTAAAGCCCTGATTAACCTGGCAAAACGGGAGGCGTGCAGCAGCTCCATGACACCTTCATCGCTGTTCTCCTTTAGTTTAACGGTAGTGAGTCCTAGCCTCGAAGTAGGCCCTGATTTGCTTTGCCAAACGGGAGGTATGGAGCAGCTCCATCAGGCCTTCTTCAGTGTTCTGCTTTAGTTTCACTGTAGTAAGCTTTTCAAGACTCCTAGGGACCTTGCTTCAGCACCTGTTTCTGTACCAGTATACTGAGTAGAGCCAAGAACCTCAGGGGCAGCTGAAAACTTCAGCCCCGTAGGCCCTTTGGAACACTGCTGGGTTAGCTAGAGAAAGGCAACACACGGCACTCTTCCTTGGGAGAGCCAGATTACCTCAGCTCTCCACAGGTTTCAGGAACACACTTCTAGACACTCCTCCATGCAATGGATGTAACCTCATTCCCCTAGCATAACTCTACTGAGAAAAACACTCTGCTTCTAATCCCTTTTCACCTTTTACACTTAGAGTCACGCATCCTCAAGGAGGCAATCGCCTTGCATTCCAAGTACAATTTAAGCACAGTTCTTGGTGTAACACTGCAGGTCTTTGGAGGATGCACATGCCCCTAAGTCTCCATGTCGCATCCTTTGTTTAGGCACTTGGTTGCACGCAAAAATCGGACCTAGAAAAAATTAGAATTAGGGAAAGCCCCAGTGGGTAGCGTGAATCTCTTTTGACTTGTTAGCATCAACATCTCCTTATGCTGCGTGTGAATCTGGAAATGTGAGACTGAGACAGAAATCTTGTTTTCCTATTTTGAAAGCTCCACTCATGAAGTCTCGAAGCTACCTGAAAAGCACTGTTGTTACTGTCCTTTTAGTTACTGCCTGCCTGCTTCTGCGAAGAAAATGAGTTCTCCCGATAGAAACCTTGTGCTTCCAAATCCTAGTTGGAAGCTCACCTGCTCTGCTCTATAACTAAAGTGAAAGTCAAGGGGAGCACTAGCCTCGAAGTAAAGCCCTGATTAACCTGGCAAAACGGGAGGCGTGCAGCAGCTCCATGAGGCCTTCCTCGCTGTTCTCCTTTAGTTTAACGGTAGTGAGTCCTAGCCTCGAAGTAGGCCCTGATTTGCCTTGCCAAACGGGAGGTATGGAGCAGCTCCATCAGGCCTTCTTCAGTGTTCTGCTTTAGTTTCACTGTAGTAAGCTTTTCAAGACTCCTAGGGACCTTGCTTCAGCACCTGCTTCGGTACCAGTATACTGAGTAGAGCCAAGAACCTCAGGGGCAGTTAACAACTTCAGCCCCGTAGCCCTTTTGGAACACTGCAGGGTAAGCTAGAGAAAGGCAACACACGGCACTCTTCCTTGGGAGAGCCAGATTTCCTCAGCTCTACACAGGTTTCAGGAACACACTTCTAGACTGTCCTCCATGAAATGGTTGTAACCTCATTCCCCTAGCTGAACTCTATTGATAAAAACACTCTGCTTCTTATCCCTTTTCACATTTTTCACATAGTCACGCATCCTCAAGTTGGCGGTCGCCTTGCATTCCAAGTACAATTTAAGCACAGTTCTTGGTGAAACACTGCAGGTCTTTGGAGGATGCACATGTCCCTAAGTCTCCATGTCACATCCTTTTTTTAGGCACTTGGCTGCATGCAGAAAAGTGGTCGTAGAAAAAGGTTGAATAAGGTAAAGCCCCAGTGGGTATCGTGAATCTCTTTTGACTTGTTAGCATCAACATCTCCTTATGCTGCGTGTGAATCTGGAAATGTGAGACTGAGACACAAATTTTGTTTTCGCATTTTGAAAGCTCCACTCATGCAGTCTGGAAGCTACCTGAAAAGCACTCTTGTTACCGTCCTTTTAGTTACTGCCTGCCTGCTTCTGCGAAGAAAATGAGTTCTCCCGAAAGAAACCTTGTGCTTCCAGTTCCTAGTTGGAAGCTCAACTGCTCTCCTCTATAACTAAAGTGAAAGTCAGGGAACACTAGCCTCGAAGTAATGCCCTGATTATCCTGGCAAAATGGGAGGCGTGCAGCAGCTCCATGAGGCCTTCATCGCTGTTCTTTAGTTTAACCGTAGTAAGTTTTCCTAGACTCCTAGAGACCTTGCTTCAGCACCCCTATCGCAATCAGAAAACTGCCTAGAGCCGGGAAGCTCTGGTCCTGCGTGTATGCTGCGTACCAACTTACTATTTGCAGACTGATGGCACAAGGTTTCTTTGCCCATTTGGAAAGCTCTGTTCATGCGGCCTCCTTTATACCTGAAAAGCATTGTTGTTGCCGGGGTTTTAGTCACTGCCTGCACGGTTCTGAGAAGATATTGAGTTTTCCCGTCCGAAACCTTGTGCTTCCACTTCCTACTTGGAAGCTCACCCTGCTCTGCTCTATATCTAAAGTGAAAGTCCACGTGAGCCCTAGCCCCGAAGTAAGGCCCTGATTTGCCTTGCCAAACGGGAGGTATGGAGAAGCTCCATCAGGCCTTCTTCACTGTTCTGCTTTAGTTTCACGGTAGTAAGCTTTTCCACACTTCTAGGGACCTTGTTGCACACCCGTTCTGCTACCATTATACTGAGTAAAGCCAGGAAGCTCAGGGTCAGGTAAGGAACTTCAGCCCCGTAGGCCTTTTGGGACACCCCAGTGTTGGCTAGAGAAAGGCAACACACTGCACTCTTCCTTGAGAGAGCCAGTTTACCTCAGCTCTACACAGGATTAAGGAACACACTTCTAGACTGTCCTCCATTAAATGGATGTAACCTCATTCCCCTAGTTGAACTCTTTTGAGAAGAACACTCTTTTTAATCCCTTTTCCCCTATTACACTTAGAGTCACGCATCCTCAGGAGGTGGTCGGCTTGCATTCCAAGTACAATTTAAGCACAGTTCTTGGTATAACACGGCAGGACTTTGGAAGAAGCACAGGCCCCTATATCGCCCTCGCGCATCCTTTGTTTAGGCACTTGACTGCACGCAAAAAAGCGGTCGTAGAAAAAATTAGAATTAGGGAAAGCTCCAGTGGGTATCGTGAATCTCTTTTGACTTGTTAGCATCAACATCTCCTTATGCTGCGTGTGAATCTGGAAATGTGAGACTGAGACACAAATCTTGTTTTCCTATTTTGAAAGCTCCACTCATGCAGTCTGGAAGCTACCTGAAAAGCACTGTTGTTACTGTCCTTTTAGTTACTGCCTGCCTGCTTCTGCGAAGAAAATGAGTTCTCCCGATAGAAACCTTGTGCTTCCAAATCCTAGTTGGAAGCTCACCTGCTCTGCTCTATAACTAAAGTGAAAGTCAAGGGGAGCACTAGCCTCGAAGTAAAGCCCTGATTAACCTGGCAAAACGGGAGGCGTGCAGCAGCTCCATGAGGCCTTCGTCGCTGTTCTCCTTTAGTTTAACGGTAGTGAGTCCTAGCCTCGAAGTAGGCCCTGATTTGCCTTGCCAAACGGGAGGTATGGAGCAGCTCCATCAGGCCTTCTTCAGTGTTCTGCTTTAGTTTCACTGTAGTAAGCTTTTCAAGACTCCTAGGGACCTTGCTTCAGCACCTGTTTCTGTACCAGTATACTGTGTAGAGCCAAGAACCTCAGGGGCAGCTGAAATCTTCAGCCCCGTAGGCCTTTTGGAACACTGCAGGGTTAGCTAGAGAAAGGCAACACACGGCACTCTTCCTTGGGAGAGCCAGATTACCTCAGCTCTACACAGCTTTCAGGAACACACTTCTAGACAGTCCTCCATGCAATGGATGTAACCTCATTCCCCTAGCATAACTCTACTGAGAAAAACACTCTGCTTCTAATCCCTTTTCACCTTTTACACTTAGAGTCACGCATCCTCAAGGAGGCGATCGCCTTGCATTCCAAGTACAATTTAAGCACAGTTCTTGGTGTAACACTGCAGGTCTTTGGAAGATGCACAGGCCCCTAAGTCTCCATGTCGCATCCTTTGTTTAGGCACTTGGCTGCACGCAAAAATCGGACCTAGAAAAAATTAGAATTAGGGAAAGCCCCAGTGGGTAGCGTGAATCTCTTTTCACTTGTTAGCATCAACATCTCCTTATGATGCGTGTTAATCTGGAAATGTGAGACTGAGACACAAATCTTGTTTTCCTATTTTGAAAGCTTCACTCATGCAGTCTGGAAGCTACCTGAAAAGCACTGTTGTTACTGTCCTTTTAGTTACTGCCTGCCTGCTTCTGCGAAGAAAATGAGTTCTCCCGAAAGAAACCTTGTGCTTCCAGTTCCTAGTTGGAAGCTCACCTGCTCTGCTCTATAACTAAAGTGAAAGTCAAGGGGAGCACTAGCCTCGAAGTAATGCCCAGATTATCCTGGCAAAACGGGAGGCGTGCAGCAGCTCCATGAGGCCTTCCTCGCTGTTCTCCTTTAGTTTAACGGTAGTGAGTCCTAGCCTCGAAGTAGGCCCTGATTTGCCTTGCCAAACGGGAGGTATGGAGCAGCTCCATCAGGCCTTCTTCAGTGTTCTGCTTTAGTTTCACTGTAGTAAGCTTTTCAAGACTCCTAGGGACCTTGTTTCAGCACCTGTTTCGGTACTAGTATACTGAGTAGAGCCAAGAACCTCAGGGGCAGCTAACAACTTCAGCCCCGTAGGCCTTTTGGAACACTCCAGTGTTGGCTAGAGAAAGGCAACACACGGCACTCTTCCTTGGGAGAGCCAGATTACCTCAGCTCTACACAGGTTTCAGGAACACACTTCTAGACACTCCTCCATGCAATGGATGTAACCTCATTCCCCTAGCTGAACTCTATTGAGAAAAACACTCTGCTTCTAATCCCTTTTCATCTTTTACACTTAGAGTCACGCATCCTCAAGGAGGCGATCGCCTTGCATTCCAAGTACAATTTAAGCACAGTTCTTGGTGTAACACTGCAGGTCTTTGGAGGATGCACAGGCCCCTAAGTCTCCATGTCGCATCCTTTGTTTAGGCACTTGGCTGCACGCAAAAATCGGACCTAGAAAAAATTAGAATTAGGGAAAGCCCCAGTGGGTAGCGTGAATCTCTTTTGACTTGTTAGCATCAACATCTCCTTATGCTGCGTGTGAATCTGGAAATGTGAGACTGAGACACAAATCTTGTTTTCCTATTTTGAAAGCTCCACTCATGCAGTCTGGAAGCTACCTGAAAAGCACTGTTGTTACTGTCCTTTTAGTTACTGCCTGCCTGCTTCTGCGAAGAAAATGAGTTCTCCCGATAGAAACCTTGTGCTTCCAAATCCTAGTTGGAAGCTCACCTGCTCTGCTCTATAACTAAAGTGAAAGTCAAGGGGAGCACTAGCCTCGAAGTAAAGCCCTGATTAACCTGGCTAAACGGGAGGCGTGCAGCAGCTCCATGAGGCCTTCCTCGCTGTTCTCCTTTAGTTTAACGGTAGTGAGTCCTAGCCTCGAAGTAGGCCCTGATTTGCCTTGCCAAACGGGAGGTATGGAGCAGCTCCATCAGGCCTTCTTCAGTGTTCTGCTTTAGTTTCACTGTAGTAAGCTTTTCAAGACTCCTAAGGACCTTGCTTCAGCACCTGTTTCTGTACCAGTATACTGAGTAGAGCCAAGAACCTCAGGGGCAGCTGAAAACTTCAGCCCCGTAGGCCTTTTGGAACACTGCTGGGTTAGCTAGAGAAAGGCAACACACGGCACTCTTCCTTGGGAGACCCAGAGTACCTCAGCTCTCCACAGGTTTCAGGAACACACTTCTAGACACTCCTCCATGCAATGGATGTAACCTCATTCCCCTAGCTGAACTCTATTGAGAAAAACACTCTGCTTCTAATCCCTTTTCACCTTTTACACTTAGAGTCACGCATCCTCAAGGAGGCGATCGACTTGAATTCCAAGTACAATTTAAGCACAGTTCTTGGTGTAACACTGCAGGTCTTTGGAGGATGCACAGGCCCCTAAGTCTCCATGTCGCATCCTTTGTTTAGGCACTTGGCTGCACGCAAAAATCGGACCTAGAAAAAATTAGAATTAGGGAAAGCCCCAGTGGGTAGCGTGAATCTCTTTTGACTTGTTAGCATCAACATCTCCTTATGCTGCGTGTGAATCTGGAAATGTGAGACTGAGACACAAATCTTGTTTTCCTATTTTGAAAGCTCCACTCATGCAGTCTGGAAGCTACCTGAAAAGCACTGTTGTTACTGTCCTTTTAGTTACTGCCTGCCTGCTTCTGCGAAGAAAATGAGTTCTCCCGATAGAAACCTTGTGCTTCCAAATCCTAGTTGGAAGCTCACCTGCTCTTCTCTATAACTAAAGTGAAAGTCAAGGGGAGCACTAGCCTCGAAGTAAAGCCCTGATTAACCTGGCAAAACGGGAGGCGTGCAGCAGCTCCATGACACCTTCATCGCTGTTCTCCTTTAGTTTAACGGTAGTGAGTCCTAGCCTCGAAGTAGGCCCTGATTTGCTTTGCCAAACGGGAGGTATGGAGCAGCTCCATCAGGCCTTCTTCAGTGTTCTGCTTTAGTTTCACTGTAGTAAGCTTTTCAAGACTCCTAGGGACCTTGCTTCAGCACCTGTTTCTGTACCAGTATACTGAGTAGAGCCAAGAACCTCAGGGGCAGCTGAAAACTTCAGCCCCGTAGGCCCTTTGGAACACTGCTGGGTTAGCTAGAGAAAGGCAACACACGGCACTCTTCCTTGGGAGAGCCAGATTACCTCAGCTCTCCACAGGTTTCAGGAACACACTTCTAGACACTCCTCCATGCAATGGATGTAACCTCATTCCCCTAGCATAACTCTACTGAGAAAAACACTCTGCTTCTAATCCCTTTTCACCTTTTACACTTAGAGTCACGCATCCTCAAGGAGGCAATCGCCTTGCATTCCAAGTACAATTTAAGCACAGTTCTTGGTGTAACACTGCAGGTCTTTGGAGGATGCACATGCCCCTAAGTCTCCATGTCGCATCCTTTGTTTAGGCACTTGGTTGCACGCAAAAATCGGACCTAGAAAAAATTAGAATTAGGGAAAGCCCCAGTGGGTAGCGTGAATCTCTTTTGACTTGTTAGCATCAACATCTCCTTATGCTGCGTGTGAATCTGGAAATGTGAGACTGAGACAGAAATCTTGTTTTCCTATTTTGAAAGCTCCACTCATGAAGTCTCGAAGCTACCTGAAAAGCACTGTTGTTACTGTCCTTTTAGTTACTGCCTGCCTGCTTCTGCGAAGAAAATGAGTTCTCCCGATAGAAACCTTGTGCTTCCAAATCCTAGTTGGAAGCTCACCTGCTCTGCTCTATAACTAAAGTGAAAGTCAAGGGGAGCACTAGCCTCGAAGTAAAGCCCTGATTAACCTGGCAAAACGGGAGGCGTGCAGCAGCTCCATGAGGCCTTCCTCGCTGTTCTCCTTTAGTTTAACGGTAGTGAGTCCTAGCCTCGAAGTAGGCCCTGATTTGCCTTGCCAAACGGGAGGTATGGAGCAGCTCCATCAGGCCTTCTTCAGTGTTCTGCTTTAGTTTCACTGTAGTAAGCTTTTCAAGACTCCTAGGGACCTTGCTTCAGCACCTGCTTCGGTACCAGTATACTGAGTAGAGCCAAGAACCTCAGGGGCAGTTAACAACTTCAGCCCCGTAGCCCTTTTGGAACACTGCAGGGTAAGCTAGAGAAAGGCAACACACGGCACTCTTCCTTGGGAGAGCCAGATTTCCTCAGCTCTACACAGGTTTCAGGAACACACTTCTAGACTGTCCTCCATGAAATGGTTGTAACCTCATTCCCCTAGCTGAACTCTATTGATAAAAACACTCTGCTTCTTATCCCTTTTCACATTTTTCACATAGTCACGCATCCTCAAGTTGGCGGTCGCCTTGCATTCCAAGTACAATTTAAGCACAGTTCTTGGTGAAACACTGCAGGTCTTTGGAGGATGCACATGTCCCTAAGTCTCCATGTCACATCCTTTTTTTAGGCACTTGGCTGCATGCAGAAAAGTGGTCGTAGAAAAAGGTTGAATAAGGTAAAGCCCCAGTGGGTATCGTGAATCTCTTTTGACTTGTTAGCATCAACATCTCCTTATGCTGCGTGTGAATCTGGAAATGTGAGACTGAGACACAAATTTTGTTTTCCCATTTTGAAAGCTCCACTCATGCAGTCTGGAAGCTACCTGAAAAGCACTCTTGTTACCGTCCTTTTAGTTACTGCCTGCCTGCTTCTGCGAAGAAAATGAGTTCTCCCGAAAGAAACCTTGTGCTTCCAGTTCCTAGTTGGAAGCTCAACTGCTCTCCTCTATAACTAAAGTGAAAGTCAGGGAACACTAGCCTCGAAGTAATGCCCTGATTATCCTGGCAAAATGGGAGGCGTGCAGCAGCTCCATGAGGCCTTCATCGCTGTTCTTTAGTTTAACCGTAGTAAGTTTTCCTAGACTCCTAGAGACCTTGCTTCAGCACCCCTATCGCAATCAGAAAACTGCCTAGAGCCGGGAAGCTCTGGTCCTGCGTGTATGCTGCGTACCAACTTACTATTTGCAGACTGATGGCACAAGGTTTCTTTGCCCATTTGGAAAGCTCTGTTCATGCGGCCTCCTTTATACCTGAAAAGCATTGTTGTTGCCGGGGTTTTAGTCACTGCCTGCACGGTTCTGAGAAGATATTGAGTTTTCCCGTCCGAAACCTTGTGCTTCCACTTCCTACTTGGAAGCTCACCCTGCTCTGCTCTATATCTAAAGTGAAAGTCCACGTGAGCCCTAGCCCCGAAGTAAGGCCCTGATTTGCCTTGCCAAACGGGAGGTATGGAGACGCTCCATCAGGCCTTCTTCACTGTTCTGCTTTAGTTTCACGGTAGTAAGCTTTTCCACACTTCTAGGGACCTTGTTGCACACCCGTTCTGCTACCATTATACTGAGTAAAGCCAGGAAGCTCAGGGTCAGGTAAGGAACTTCAGCCCCGTAGGCCTTTTGGGACACCCCAGTGTTGGCTAGAGAAAGGCAACACACTGCACTCTTCCTTGAGAGAGCCAGTTTACCTCAGCTCTACACAGGATTAAGGAACACACTTCTAGACTGTCCTCCATTAAATGGATGTAACCTCATTCCCCTAGTTGAACTCTTTTGAGAAGAACACTCTTTTTAATCCCTTTTCCCCTATTACACTTAGAGTCACGCATCCTCAGGAGGTGGTCGGCTTGCATTCCAAGTACAATTTAAGCACAGTTCTTGGTATAACACGGCAGGACTTTGGAAGAAGCACAGGCCCCTATATCGCCCTCGCGCATCCTTTGTTTAGGCACTTGACTGCACGCAAAAAAGCGGTCGTAGAAAAAATTAGAATTAGGGAAAGCTCCAGTGGGTATCGTGAATCTCTTTTGACTTGTTAGCATCAACATCTCCTTATGCTGCGTGTGAATCTGGAAATGTGAGACTGAGACACAAATCTTGTTTTCCTATTTTGAAAGCTCCACTCATGCAGTCTGGAAGCTACCTGAAAAGCACTGTTGTTACTGTCCTTTTAGTTACTGCCTGCCTGCTTCTGCGAAGAAAATGAGTTCTCCCGATAGAAACCTTGTGCTTCCAAATCCTAGTTGGAAGCTCACCTGCTCTTCTCTATAACTAAAGTGAAAGTCAAGGGGAGCACTAGCCTCGAAGTAAAGCCCTGATTAACCTGGCAAAACGGGAGGCGTGCAGCAGCTCCATGACGCCTTCATCGCTGTTCTCCTTTAGTTTAACGGTAGTGAGTCCTAGCCTCGAAGTAGGCCCTGATTTGCCTTGCCAAACGGGAGGTATGGAGCAGCTCCATCAGGCCTTCTTCAGTGTTCTGCTTTAGTTTCACTGTAGTAAGCTTTTCAAGACTCCTAGGGACCTTGCTTCAGCACCTGTTTCTGTACCAGTATACTGAGTAGAGCCAAGAACCTCAGGGGCAGCTGAAAACTTCAGCCCCGTAGGCCTTTTGGAACACTGCTGGGTTAGCTAGAGAAAGGCAACACACGGCACTCTTCCTTGGGAGAGCCAGATTACCTCAGCTCTCCACAGGTTTCAGGAACACACTTCTAGACACTCCTCCATGCAATGGATGTAACCTCATTCCCCTAGCATAACTCTACTGAGAAAAACACTCTGCTTCTAATCCCTTTTCACCTTTTACACTTAGAGTCACGCATCCTCAAGGAGGCAATCGCCTTGCATTCCAAGTACAATTTAAGCACAGTTCTTGGTGTAACACTGCAGGTCTTTGGAGGATGCACATGCCCCTAAGTCTCCATGTCGCATCCTTTGTTTAGGCACTTGGTTGCACGCAAAAATCGGACCTAGAAAAAATTAGAATTAGGGAAAGCCCCAGTGGGTAGCGTGAATCTCTTTTGACTTGTTAGCATCAACATCTCCTTATGCTGCGTGTGAATCTGGAAATGTGAGACTGAGACAGAAATCTTGTTTTCCTATTTTGAAAGCTCCACTCATGAAGTCTCGAAGCTACCTGAAAAGCACTGTTGTTACTGTCCTTTTAGTTACTGCCTGCCTGCTTCTGCGAAGAAAATGAGTTCTCCCGATAGAAACCTTGTGCTTCCAAATCCTAGTTGGAAGCTCACCTGCTCTGCTCTATAACTAAAGTGAAAGTCAAGGGGAGCACTAGCCTCGAAGTAAAGCCCTGATTAACCTGGCAAAACGGGAGGCGTGCAGCAGCTCCATGAGGCCTTCCTCGCTGTTCTCCTTTAGTTTAACGGTAGTGAGTCCTAGCCTCGAAGTAGGCCCTGATTTGCCTTGCCAAACGGGAGGTATGGAGCAGCTCCATCAGGCCTTCTTCAGTGTTCTGCTTTAGTTTCACTGTAGTAAGCTTTTCAAGACTCCTAGGGACCTTGCTTCAGCACCTGCTTCGGTACCAGTATACTGAGTAGAGCCAAGAACCTCAGGGGCAGTTAACAACTTCAGCCCCGTAGCCCTTTTGGAACACTGCAGGGTAAGCTAGAGAAAGGCAACACACGGCACTCTTCCTTGGGAGAGCCAGATTTCCTCAGCTCTACACAGGTTTCAGGAACACACTTCTAGACTGTCCTCCATGAAATGGTTGTAACCTCATTCCCCTAGCTGAACTCTATTGATAAAAACACTCTGCTTCTTATCCCTTTTCACATTTTTCACATAGTCACGCATCCTCAAGTTGGCGGTCGCCTTGCATTCCAAGTACAATTTAAGCACAGTTCTTGGTGAAACACTGCAGGTCTTTGGAGGATGCACATGTCCCTAAGTCTCCATGTCACATCCTTTTTTTAGGCACTTGGCTGCATGCAGAAAAGTGGTCGTAGAAAAAGGTTGAATAAGGTAAAGCCCCAGTGGGTATCGTGAATCTCTTTTGACTTGTTAGCATCAACATCTCCTTATGCTGCGTGTGAATCTGGAAATGTGAGACTGAGACACAAATTTTGTTTTCCCATTTTGAAAGCTCCACTCATGCAGTCTGGAAGCTACCTGAAAAGCACTCTTGTTACCGTCCTTTTAGTTACTGCCTGCCTGCTTCTGCGAAGAAAATGAGTTCTCCCGAAAGAAACCTTGTGCTTCCACTTCCTAGTTGGAAGCTCAACTGCTCTCCTCTATAACTAAAGTGAAAGTCAGGGAACACTAGCCTCGAAGTAATGCCCTGATTATCCTGGCAAAATGGGAGGCGTGCAGCAGCTCCATGAGGCCTTCATCGCTGTTCTTTAGTTTAACCGTAGTAAGTTTTCCTAGACTCCTAGAGACCTTGCTTCAGCACCCCTATCGCAATCAGAAAACTGCCTAGAGCCGGGAAGCTCTGGTCCTGCGTGTATGCTGCGTACCAACTTACTATTTGCAGACTGATGGCACAAGGTTTCTTTGCCCATTTGGAAAGCTCTGTTCATGCGGCCTCCTTTATACCTGAAAAGCATTGTTGTTGCCGGGGTTTTAGTCACTGCCTGCACGGTTCTGAGAAGATATTGAGTTTTCCCGTCCGAAACCTTGTGCTTCCACTTCCTACTTGGAAGCTCACCCTGCTCTGCTCTATATCTAAAGTGAAAGTCCACGTGAGCCCTAGCCCCGAAGTAAGGCCCTGATTTGCCTTGCCAAACGGGAGGTATGGAGACGCTCCATCAGGCCTTCTTCACTGTTCTGCTTTAGTTTCACGGTAGTAAGCTTTTCCACACTTCTAGGGACCTTGTTGCACACCCGTTCTGCTACCATTATACTGAGTAAAGCCAGGAAGCTCAGGGTCAGGTAAGGAACTTCAGCCCCGTAGGCCTTTTGGGACACCCCAGTGTTGGCTAGAGAAAGGCAACACACTGCACTCTTCCTTGAGAGAGCCAGTTTACCTCAGCTCTACACAGGATTAAGGAACACACTTCTAGACTGTCCTCCATTAAATGGATGTAACCTCATTCCCCTAGTTGAACTCTTTTGAGAAGAACACTCTTTTTAATCCCTTTTCCCCTATTACACTTAGAGTCACGCATCCTCAGGAGGTGGTCGGCTTGCATTCCAAGTACAATTTAAGCACAGTTCTTGGTATAACACGGCAGGACTTTGGAAGAAGCACAGGCCCCTATATCGCCCTCGCGCATCCTTTGTTTAGGCACTTGACTGCACGCAAAAAAGCGGTCGTAGAAAAAATTAGAATTAGGGAAAGCTCCAGTGGGTATCGTGAATCTCTTTTGACTTGTTAGCATCAACATCTCCTTATGCTGCGTGTGAATCTGGAAATGTGAGACTGAGACACAAATCTTGTTTTCCTATTTTGAAAGCTCCACTCATGCAGTCTGGAAGCTACCTGAAAAGCACTGTTGTTACTGTCCTTTTAGTTACTGCCTGCCTGCTTCTGCGAAGAAAATGAGTTCTCCCGATAGAAACCTTGTGCTTCCAAATCCTAGTTGGAAGCTCACCTGCTCTGCTCTATAACTAAAGTGAAAGTCAAGGGGAGCACTAGCCTCGAAGTAAAGCCCTGATTAACCTGGCAAAACGGGAGGCGTGCAGCAGCTCCATGAGGCCTTCGTCGCTGTTCTCCTTTAGTTTAACGGTAGTGAGTCCTAGCCTCGAAGTAGGCCCTGATTTGCCTTGCCAAACGGGAGGTATGGAGCAGCTCCATCAGGCCTTCTTCAGTGTTCTGCTTTAGTTTCACTGTAGTAAGCTTTTCAAGACTCCTAGTGACCTTGCTTCAGCACCTGTTTCTGTACCAGTATACTGTGTAGAGCCAAGAACCTCAAGGGCAGCTGAAATCTTCAGCCCCGTAGGCCTTTTGGAACACTGCAGGGTTAGCTAGAGAAAGGCAACACACGGCACTCTTCCTTGGGAGAGCCAGATTACCTCAGCTCTCCACAGGTTTCAGGAACACACTTCTAGACACTCCTCCATGCAATGGATGTAACCTCATTCCCCTAGCATAACTCTACTGAGAAAAACACTCTGCTTCTAATCCCTTTTCACCTTTTACACTTAGAGTCACGCATCCTCAAGGAGGCGATCGCCTTGCATTCCAAGTACAATTTAAGCACAGTTCTTGGAGTAACACTGCAGGTCTTTGGAAGATGCACAGGCCCCTAAGTCTCCATGTCGCATCCTTTGTTTAGGCACTTGGCTGCACGCAAAAATCGGACCTAGAAAAAATTAGAATTAGGGAAAGCCCCAGTGGGTAGCGTGAATCTCTTTTCACTTGTTAGCATCAACATCTCCTTATGATGCGTGTTAATCTGGAAATGTGAGACTGAGACACAAATCTTGTTTTCCTATTTTGAAAGCTTCACTCATGCAGTCTCGAAGCTACCTGAAAAGCACTGTTGTTACTGTCCTTTTAGTTACTGCCTGCCTGCTTCTGCGAAGAAAATCAGTTCTCCCGAAAGAAACCTTGTGCTTCCAGTTCCTAGTTGGAAGCTCACCTGCTCTGCTCTATAACTAAAGTGAAAGTCAAGGGGAGCACTAGCCTCGAAGTAATGCCCAGATTATCCTGGCAAAACGGGAGGCGTGCAGCAGCTCCATGAGGCCTTCCTCGCTGTTCTCCTTTAGTTTAACGGTAGTGAGTCCTAGCCTCGAAGTAGGCCCTGATTTGCCTTGCCAAACGGGAGGTATGGAGCAGCTCCATCAGGCCTTCTTCAGTGTTCTGCTTTAGTTTCACTGTAGTAAGCTTTTCAAGACTCCTAGGGACCTTGTTTCAGCACCTGTTTCGGTACTAGTATACTGAGTAGAGCCAAGAACCTCAGGGGCAGCTAACAACTTCAGCCCCGTAGGCCTTTTGGAACACTCCAGTGTTGGCTAGAGAAAGGCAACACACGGCACTCTTCCTTGGGAGAGCCAGATTACCTCAGCTCTACACAGGTTTCAGGAACACACTTCTAGACACTCCTCCATGCAATGGATGTAACCTCATTCCCCTAGCTGAACTCTATTGAGAAAAACACTCTGCTTCTAATCCCTTTTCATCTTTTACACTTAGAGTCACGCATCCTCAAGGAGGCGATCGCCTTGCATTCCAAGTACAATTTAAGCACAGTTCTTGGTGTAACACTGCAGGTCTTTGGAGGATGCACAGGCCCCTAAGTCTCCATGTCGCATCCTTTGTTTAGGCACTTGGCTGCACGCAAAAATCGGACCTAGAAAAAATTAGAATTAGGGAAAGCCCCAGTGGGTAGCGTGAATCTCTTTTGACTTGTTAGCATCAACATCTCCTTATGCTGCGTGTGAATCTGGAAATGAGAGACTGAGACACAAATCTTGTTTTCCTATTTTGAAAGCTCCACTCATGCAGTCTCGAAGCTACCTGAAAAGCACTGTTGTTACTGTCCTTTTAGTTACTGCCTGCCTGCTTCTGCGAAGAAAATGAGTTCTCTCGATAGAAACCTTGTGCTTCCAAATCCTAGTTGGAAGCTCACCTACTCTGCTCTATAACTAAAGTGAAAGTCAAGGGGAGCACTAGCCTCGAAGTAAAGCCCTGATTAACCTGGCTAAACGGGAGGCGTGCAGCAGCTCCATGAGGCCTTCCTCGCTGTTCTCCTTTAGTTTAACGGTAGTGAGTCCTAGCCTCGAAGTAGGCCCTGATTTGCCTTGCCAAACGGGAGGTATGGAGCAGCTCCATCAGGCCTTCTTCAGTGTTCTGCTTTAGTTTCACTGTAGTAAGCTTTTCAAGACTCCTAAGGACCTTGCTTCACCACCTGTTTCTGTACCAGTATACTGAGTAGAGCCAAGAACCTCAGGGGCAGCTGAAAACTTCAGCCCCGTAGGCCTTTTGGAACACTGCTGGGTTAGCTAGAGAAAGGCAACACACGGCACTCTTCCTTGG
The DNA here is from genome assembly GCF_965194825.1 of Balaenoptera physalus. NCBI lineage: Eukaryota > Metazoa > Chordata > Mammalia > Artiodactyla > Balaenopteridae > Balaenoptera > Balaenoptera physalus. The sequence continues at coordinate 41,868,196 of NC_138884.1, read as the reverse complement.
GAGACCCAGAGTACCTCAGCTCTCCACAGGTTTCAGGAACACACTTCTAGACACTCCTCCATGCAATGGATGTAACCTCATTCCCCTAGCTGAACTCTATTGAGAAAAACACTCTGCTTCTAATCCCTTTTCAGCTTTTACACTTAGAGTCACGCATCCTCAAGGAGGCGATCGCCTTGAATTCCAAGTACAATTTAAGCACAGTTCTTGGTGTAACACTGCAGGTCTTTGGAGGATGCACAGGCCCCTAAGTCTCCATGTCGCATCCTTTGTTTAGGCACTTGGCTGCACGCAAAAATCGGACCTAGAAAAAATTAGAATTAGGGAAAGCCCCAGTGGGTAGCGTGAATCTATTTTGACTTGTTAGCATCAACATCTCCTTATGCTGCGTGTGAATCTGGAAATGTGAGACTGAGACACAAATCTTGTTTTCCTATTTTGAAAGCTCCACTCATGCAGTCTGGAAGCTACCTGAAAAGCACTGTTGTTACTGTCCTTTTAGTTACTGCCTGCCTGCTTCTGCGAAGAAAATGAGTTCTCCCGATAGAAACCTTGTGCTTCCAAATCCTAGTTGGAAGCTCACCTGCTCTTCTCTATAACTAAAGTGAAAGTCAAGGGGAGCACTAGCCTCGAAGTAAAGCCCTGATTAACCTGGCAAAACGGGAGGCGTGCAGCAGCTCCATGAGGCCTTCATCGCTGTTCTCCTTTAGTTTAACGGTAGTGAGTCCTAGCCTCGAAGTAGGCCCTGATTTGCCTTGCCAAACGGGAGGTATGGAGCAGCTCCATCAGGCCTTCTTCAGTGTTCTGCTTTAGTTTCACTGTAGTAAGCTTTTCAAGACTCCTAGGGACCTTGCTTCAGCACCTGTTTCTGTACCAGTATACTGAGTAGAGCCAAGAACCTCAGGGGCAGCTGAAAACTTCAGCCCCGTAGGCCTTTTGGAACACTGCTGGGTTAGCTAGAGAAAGGCAACACACGGCACTCTTCCTTGGGAGAGCCAGATTACCTCAGCTCTCCACAGGTTTCAGGAACACACTTCTAGACACTCCTCCATGCAATGGATGTAACCTCATTCCCCTAGCATAACTCTACTGAGAAAAACACTCTGCTTCTAATCCCTTTTCACCTTTTACACTTAGAGTCACGCATCCTCAAGGAGGCAATCGCCTTGCATTCCAAGTACAATTTAAGCACAGTTCTTGGTGTAACACTGCAGGTCTTTGGAGGATGCACATGCCCCTAAGTCTCCATGTCGCATCCTTTGTTTAGGCACTTGGTTGCACGCAAAAATCGGACCTAGAAAAAATTAGAATTAGGGAAAGCCCCAGTGGGTAGCGTGAATCTCTTTTGACTTGTTAGCATCAACATCTCCTTATGCTGCGTGTGAATCTGGAAATGTGAGACTGAGACACAAATCTTGTTTTCCTATTTTGAAAGCTCCACTCATGAAGTCTCGAAGCTACCTGAAAAGCACTGTTGTTACTGTCCTTTTAGTTACTGCCTGCCTGCTTCTGCGAAGAAAATGAGTTCTCCCGATAGAAACCTTGTGCTTCCAAATCCTAGTTGGAAGCTCACCTGCTCTGCTCTATAACTAAAGTGAAAGTCAAGGGGAGCACTAGCCTCGAAGTAAAGCCCTGATTAACCTGGCAAAACGGGAGGCGTGCAGCAGCTCCATGAGGCCTTCCTCGCTGTTCTCCTTTAGTTTAACGGTAGTGAGTCCTAGCCTCGAAGTAGGCCCTGATTTGCCTTGCCAAACGGGAGGTATGGAGCAGCTCCATCAGGCCTTCTTCAGTGTTCTGCTTTAGTTTCACTGTAGTAAGCTTTTCAAGACTCCTAGGGACCTTGCTTCAGCACCTGCTTCGGTACCAGTATACTGAGTAGAGCCAAGAACCTCAGGGGCAGTTAACAACTTCAGCCCCGTAGCGCTTTTGGAACACTGCAGGGTAAGCTAGAGAAAGGCAACACACGGCACTCTTCCTTGGGAGAGCCAGATTTCCTCAGCTCTACACAGGTTTCAGGAACACACTTCTAGACTGTCCTCCATGAAATGGTTGTAACCTCATTCCCCTAGCTGAACTCTATTGATAAAAACACTCTGCTTCTTATCCCTTTTCACATTTTTCACATAGTCACGCATCCTCAAGTTGGCGGTCGCCTTGCATTCCAAGTACAATTTAAGCACAGTTCTTGGTGAAACACTGCAGGTCTTTGGAGGATGCACATGTCCCTAAGTCTCCATGTCACATCCTTTTTTTAGGCACTTGGCTGCATGCAGAAAAGTGGTCGTAGAAAAAGGTTGAATAAGGTAAAGCCCCAGTGGGTATCGTGAATCTCTTTTGACTTGTTAGCATCAACATCTCCTTATGCTGCGTGTGAATCTGGAAATGTGAGACTGAGACACAAATTTTGTTTTCCCATTTTGAAAGCTCCACTCATGCAGTCTGGAAGCTACCTGAAAAGCACTCTTGTTACCGTCCTTTTAGTTACTGCCTGCCTGCTTCTGCGAAGAAAATGAGTTCTCCCGAAAGAAACCTTGTGCTTCCAGTTCCTAGTTGGAAGCTCAACTGCTCTCCTCTATAACTAAAGTGAAAGTCAGGGAACACTAGCCTCGAAGTAATGCCCTGATTATCCTGGCAAAATGGGAGGCGTGCAGCAGCTCCATGAGGCCTTCATCGCTGTTCTTTAGTTTAACCGTAGTAAGTTTTCCTAGACTCCTAGAGACCTTGCTTCAGCACCCCTATCGCAATCAGAAAACTGCCTAGAGCCGGGAAGCTCTGGTCCTGCGTGTATGCTGCGTACCAACTTACTATTTGCAGACTGATGGCACAAGGTTTCTTTGCCCATTTGGAAAGCTCTGTTCATGCGGCCTCCTTTATACCTGAAAAGCATTGTTGTTGCCGGGGTTTTAGTCACTGCCTGCACGGTTCTGAGAAGATATTGAGTTTTCCCGTCCGAAACCTTGTGCTTCCACTTCCTACTTGGAAGCTCACCCTGCTCTGCTCTATATCTAAAGTGAAAGTCCACGTGAGCCCTAGCCCCGAAGTAAGGCCCTGATTTGCCTTGCCAAACGGGAGGTATGGAGAAGCTCCATCAGGCCTTCTTCACTGTTCTGCTTTAGTTTCACGGTAGTAAGCTTTTCCACACTTCTAGGGACCTTGTTGCACACCTGTTCTGCTACCATTATACTGAGTAAAGCCAGGAAGCTCAGGGTCAGGTAAGGAACTTCAGCCCCGTAGGCCTTTTGGGACACCCCAGTGTTGGCTAGAGAAAGGCAACACACTGCACTCTTCCTTGAGAGAGCCAGTTTACCTCAGCTCTACACAGGATTAAGGAACACACTTCTAGACTGTCCTCCATTAAATGGATGTAACCTCATTCCCCTAGTTGAACTCTTTTGAGAAGAACACTCTTTTTAATCCCTTTTCCCCTATTACACTTAGAGTCACGCATCCTCAGGAGGTGGTCGGCTTGCATTCCAAGTACAATTTAAGCACAGTTCTTGGTATAACACGGCAGGACTTTGGAAGAAGCACAGGCCCCTATATCGCCCTCGCGCATCCTTTGTTTAGGCACTTGACTGCACGCAAAAAAGCGGTCGTAGAAAAAATTAGAATTAGGGAAAGCTCCAGTGGGTATCGTGAATCTCTTTTGACTTGTTAGCATCAACATCTCCTTATGCTGCGTGTGAATCTGGAAATGTGAGACTGAGACACAAATCTTGTTTTCCTATTTTGAAAGCTCCACTCATGCAGTCTGGAAGCTACCTGAAAAGCACTGTTGTTACTGTCCTTTTAGTTACTGCCTGCCTGCTTCTGCGAAGAAAATGAGTTCTCCCGATAGAAACCTTGTGCTTCCAAATCCTAGTTGGAAGCTCACCTGCTCTGCTCTATAACTAAAGTGAAAGTCAAGGGGAGCACTAGCCTCGAAGTAAAGCCCTGATTAACCTGGCAAAACGGGAGGCGTGCAGCAGCTCCATGAGGCCTTCGTCGCTGTTCTCCTTTAGTTTAACGGTAGTGAGTCCTAGCCTCGAAGTAGGCCCTGATTTGCCTTGCCAAACGGGAGGTATGGAGCAGCTCCATCAGGCCTTTTTCAGTGTTCTGCTTTAGTTTCACTGTAGTAAGCTTTTCAAGACTCCTAGGGACCTTGCTTCAGCACCTGTTTCTGTACCAGTATACTGTGTAGAGCCAAGAACCTCAGGGGCAGCTAACAACTTCAGCCCCGTAGGCCTTTTGGAACACTCCAGTGTTGGCTAGAGAAAGGCAACACACGGCACTCTTCCTTGGGAGAGCCAGATTACCTCAGCTCTACACAGGTTTCAGGAACACACTTCTAGACACTCCTCCATGCAATGGATGTAACCTCATTCCCCTAGCTGAACTCTATTGAGAAAAACACTCTGCTTCTAATCCCTTTTCATCTTTTACACTTAGAGTCACGCATCCTCAAGGAGGCGATCGCCTTGCATTCCAAGTACAATTTAAGCACAGTTCTTGGTGTAACACTGCAGGTCTTTGGAGGATGCACAGGCCCCTAAGTCTCCATGTCGCATCCTTTGTTTAGGCACTTGGCTGCACGCAAAAATCGGACCTAGAAAAAATTAGAATTAGGGAAAGCCCCAGTGGGTAGCGTGAATCTCTTTTGACTTGTTAGCATCAACATCTCCTTATGCTGCGTATGAATCTGGAAATGTGAGACTGAGACACAAATCTTGTTTTCCTATTTTGAAAGCTCCACTCATGCAGTCTGGAAGCTACCTGAAAAGCACTGTTGTTACTGTCCTTTTAGTTACTGCCTGCCTGCTTCTGCGAAGAAAATGAGTTCTCTCGATAGAAACCTTGTGCTTCCAAATCCTAGTTGGAAGCTCACCTGCTCTGCTCTATAACTAAAGTGAAAGTCAAGGGGAGCACTAGCCTCGAAGTAAAGCCCTGATTAACCTGGCTAAACGGGAGGCGTGCAGCAGCTCCATGAGGCCTTCCTCGCTGTTCTCCTTTAGTTTAACGGTAGTGAGTCCTAGCCTCGAAGTAGGCCCTGATTTGCCTTGCCAAACGGGAGGTATGGAGCAGCTCCATCAGGCCTTCTTCAGTGTTCTGCTTTAGTTTCACTGTAGTAAGCTTTTCAAGACTCCTAAGGACCTTGCTTCAGCACCTGTTTCTGTACCAGTATACTGAGTAGAGCCAAGAACCTCAGGGGCAGCTGAAAACTTCAGCCCCGTAGGCCTTTTGGAACACTGCTGGGTTAGCTAGAGAAAGGCAACACACGGCACTCTTCCTTGGGAGACCCAGAGTACCTCAGCTCTCCACAGGTTTCAGGAACACACTTCTAGACACTCCTCCATGAAATGGATGTAACCTCATTCCCCTAGCATAACTCTACTGAGAAAAACACTCTGCTTCTAATCCCTTTTCACCTTTTACACTTTGAGTAACGCATCCTCAAGGAGGCGATCGCCTTGCATTCCAAGTACAATTTAAGCACAGTTCTTGGTGTAACACTGCAGGTCTTTGGAAGATGCACAGGCCCCTAAGTCTCCATGTCGCATCCTTTGTTTAGGCACTTGGCTGCACGCAAAAATGGGACCTAGAAAAAATTAGAATTAGGGAAAGCCCCAGTGGGTAGCGTGAATCTCTTTTGACTTGTTAGCATCAACATCTCCTTATGCTGCGTGTGAATCTGGAAATGTGAGACTGAGACACAAATCTTGTTTTCCTATTTTGAAAGCTCCACTCATGCAGTCTCGAAGCTACCTGAAAAGCACTGTTGTTACTGTCCTTTTAGTTACTGCCTGCCTGCTTCTGCGAAGAAAATGAGTTCTCCCGATAGAAACCTTGTGCTTCCAAATCCTAGTTGGAAGCTCACCTGCTCTGCTCTATAACTAAAGTGAAAGTCAAGGGGAGCACTAGCCTCGAAGTAAAGCCCTGATTAACCTGGCAAAACGGGAGGCGTGCAGCAGCTCCATGAGGCCTTCCTCGCTGTTCTCCTTTAGTTTAACGGTAGTGAGTCCTAGCCTCGAAGTAGGCCCTGATTTGCCTTGCCAAACGGGAGGTATGGAGCAGCTCCATCAGGCCTTCTTCAGTGTTCTGCTTTAGTTTCACTGTAGTAAGCTTTTCAAGACTCCTAGGGACCTTGTTTCAGCACCTGTTTCGGTACCAGTATACTGAGTAGAGCCAAGAACCTCAGGGGCAGCTGAAAACTTCAGCCCCGTAGGCCTTTTGGAACACTCCAGTGTTGGCTAGAGAAAGGCAACACACGGCACTCTTCCTTGGGAGACCCAGAGTACCTCAGCTCTCCACAGGTTTCAGGAACACACTTCTAGACACTCCTCCATGCAATGGATGTAACCTCATTCCCCTAGCATAACTCTACTGAGAAAAACACTCTGCTTCTAATCCCTTTTCACCTTTTACACTTAGAGTCACGCATCCTCAAGGAGGCGATCGCCTTGCATTCCAAGTACAATTTAAGCACAATTCTTGGTGTAACACTGCAGGTCTTTGGATGATGCACAGGCCCCTAAGTCTCCATGTCGCATCCTTTGTTTAGGCACTTGGCTGCACGCAAAAATCGGACCTAGAAAAAATTAGAATTAGGGAAAGCCCCAGTGGGTAGCGTGAATCTCTTTTGACTTGTTAGCATCAACATCTCCTTATGCTGCGTGTGAATCTGGAAATGTGAGACTGAGACACAAATCTTGTTTTCCTATTTTGAAAGCTCCACTCATGCAGTCTGGAAGCTACCTGAAAAGCACTGTTGTTACTGTCCTTTTAGTTACTGCCTGCCTGCTTCTGCGAAGAAAATGAGTTCTCCCGATAGAAACCTTGTGCTTCCAAATCCTAGTTGGAAGCTCACCTGCTCTGCTCTATAACTAAAGTGAAAGTCAAGGGGAGCACTAGCCTCGAAGTAATGCCCAGATTATCCTGGCAAAACGGGAGGCGTGCAGCAGCTCAATGAGGCCTTCCTCGCTGTTCTCCTTTAGTTTAACGGTAGTGAGTCCTAGCCTCGAAGTAGGCCCTGATTTGCCTTGCCAAACGGGAGGTATGGAGCAGCTCCATCAGGCCTTCTTCAGTGTTCTGCTTTAGTTTCACTGTAGTAAGCTTTTCAAGACTCCTAGGGACCTTGCTTCAGCACCTGTTTCTGTACCAGTATACTGAGTAGAGCCAAGAACCTCAGGGGCAGCTGAAAACTTCAGCCCCGTAGGCCTTTTGGAACACTCCAGTGTTGGCTAGAGAAAGGCAACACACGGCACTCTTCCTTGGGAGAGCCAGATTACCTCAGCTCTACACAGGTTTCAGGAACACACTTCTAGACACTCCTCCATGCAATGGATGTAACCTCATTCCCCTAGCTGAACTCTATTGAGAAAAACACTCTGCTTCTAATCCCTTTTCACCTTTTACACTTAGAGTCACGCATCCTCAAGGAGGCGATCGCCTTGCATTCCAAGTACAATTTAAGCACAGTTCTTGGTGTAACACTGCAGGTCTTTGGAGGATGCACAGGCCCCTAAGTCTCCATGTCGCATCCTTTGTTTAGGCACTTGGCTGCACGCAAAAATCGGACCTAGAAAAAATTAGAATTAGGGAAAGCCCCAGTGGGTAGCGTGAATCTCTTTTGACTTGTTAGCATCAACATCTCCTTATGCTGCGTGTGAATCTGGAAATGTGAGACTGAGACACAAATCTTGTTTTCCTATTTTGAAAGCTCCACTCATGCAGTCTGGAAGCTACCTGAAAAGCACTGTTGTTACTCTCCTTTTAGTTACTGCCTGCCTGCTTCTGCGAAGAAAATGAGTTCTCCCGATAGAAACCTTGTGCTTCCAAATCCTAGTTGGAAGCTCACCTGCTCTTCTCTATAACTAAAGTGAAAGTCAAGGGGAGCACTAGCCTCGAAGTAAAGCCCTGATTAACCTGGCAAAACGGGAGGCGTGCAGCAGCTCCATGAGGCCTTCCTCGCTGTTCTCCTTTAGTTTAACGGTAGTGAGTCCTAGCCTCGAAGTAGGCCCTGATTTGCCTTGCCAAACGGGAGGTATGGAGCAGCTCCATCAGGCCTTCTTCAGTGTTCTGCTTTAGTTTCACTGTAGTAAGCTTTTCAAGACTCCTAGGGACCTTGCTTCAGCACCTGTTTCTGTACCAGTATACTGAGTAGAGCCAAGAACCTCAGGGGCAGTTAACAACTTCAGCCCCGTAGCCCTTTTGGAACACTGCAGGGTAAGCTAGAGAAAGGCAACACACGGCACTCTTCCTTGGGAGAGCCAGATTACCTCAGCTCTACACAGCTTTCAGGAACACACTTCTAGACACTCCTCCATGCAATGGATGTAACCTCATTCCCCTAGCTGAACTCTATTGAGAAAAACACTCTGCTTCTAATCCCTTTTCACCTTTTACACTTAGAGTCACGCATCCTCAAGGAGGCGATCGCCTTGCATTCCAAGTACAATTTAAGCACAGTTCTTGGTGTAACACTGCAGGTCTTTGGAGGATGCACAGGCCCCTAATTCTCCATGTCGCATCCTTTGTTTAGGCACTTGGCTGCACGCAAAAATCGGACCTAGAAAAAATTAGAATTAGGGAAAGCCCCAGTGGGTAGCGTGAATCTCTTTTGACTTGTTAGCATCAACATCTCCTTATGCTGCGTGTGAATCTGGAAATGTGAGACTGAGACACAAATCTTGTTTTCCTATTTTGAAAGCTCCACTCATGCAGTCTGGAAGCTACCTGAAAAGCACTGTTGTTACTGTCCTTTTAGTTACTGCCTGCCTGCTTCTGCGAAGAAAATGAGTTCTCCCGATAGAAACCTTGTGCTTCCAGTTCCTAGTTGGAAGCTCACCTGCTCTGCTCTATAACTAAAGTGAAAGTCAAGGGGAGCACTAGCCTCGAAGTAAAGCCCTGATTAACCTGGCAAAACGGGATGCGTGCAGCAGCTCCATGAGGCCTTCATCGCTGTTCTCCTTTAGTTTAACGGTAGTGAGTCCTAGCCTCGAAGTAGGCCCTGATTTGCCTTGCCAAACGGGAGGTATGGAGCAGCTCCATCAGGCCTTCTTCAGTGTTCTGCTTTCGTTTCACTGTAGTAAGCTTTTCAAGACTCCAAGGGACCTTGCTTCAGCACCTGTTTCTGTACCAGTATACTGAGTAGAGCCAAGAACCTCAGGGGCAGCTGAAAACTTCAGCCCCGTAGGCCTTTTGGAACACTGCAGGGTTAGCTAGAGAAAGGCAACACACGGCACTCTTCCTTGGGAGAGCCAGATTACCTCAGCTCTACACAGCTTTCAGTAACACACTTCTAGACAGTCCTCCATGCAATGGATGTAACCTCATTCCCCTAGCTGAACTCTATTGAGAAAAACACTCTGCTTCTAATCCCTTTTCACCTTTTACACTTAGAGTCACGCATCCTCAAGGAGGCGATCGCCTTGCATTCCAAGTACAATTTAAGCACAGTTCTTGGTGTAACACTGCAGGTCTTTGGAGGATGCACAGGCCCCTAAGTCTGCATGTCGCATCCTTTGTTTAGGCACTTGGCTGCACGCAAAAATCGGACCTAGAAAAAATTAGAATTAGGGAAAGCCCCAGTGGGTAGCGTGAATCTCTTTTGACTTGTTAGCATCAACATCTCCTTATGCTGCGTGTGAATCTGGAAATGTGAGACTGAGACACAAATCTTGTTTTCCTATTTTGAAAGCTCCACTCATGCAGTCTCGAAGCTACCTGAAAAGCACTGTTGTTACTGTCCTTTTAGTTACTGCCTGCCTGCTTCTGTGAAGAAAATGAGTTCTCCCGATAGAAACCTTGTGCTTCCAAATCCTAGTTGGAAGCTCACCTGCTCTGCTCTATAACTAAAGTGAAAGTCAAGGGGAGCACTAGCCTCGAAGTAATGCCCAGATTATCCTGGCAAAACTGGAGGCGTGCAGCAGCTCCATGAGGCCTTCCTCGCTGTTCTCCTTTAGTTTAACGGTAGTGAGTCCTAGCCTCGAAGTAGGCCCTGATTTGCCTTGCCAAACGGGAGGTATGGAGCAGCTCCATCAGGCCTTCTTCAGTGTTCTGCTTTAGTTTCACTGTAGTAAGCTTTTCAAGACTCCTAGGGACCTTGTTTCAGCACCTGTTTCGGTACCAGTATACTGAGTAGAGCCAAGAACCTCAGGGGCAGCTGAAAACTTCAGCCCCGTAGGCCTTTTGGAACACTCCAGTGTTGGCTAGAGAAAGGCAACACACGGCACTCTTCCTTGGGAGAGCCAGATTACCTCAGCTCTACACAGGTTTCAGGAACACACTTCTAGACACTCCTCCATGCAATGGATGTAACCTCATTCCCCTAGCATAACTCTACTGAGAAAAACACTCTGCTTCTAATCCCTTTTCACCTTTTACACTTAGAGTCACGCATCCTCAAGGAGGCGATCGCCTTGCATTCCAAGTACAATTTAAGCACAGTTCTTGGTGTAACACTGCAGGTCTTTGGAGGATGCACAGGCCCCTAAGTCTCCATGTCGCATCCTTTGTTTAGGCACTTGGCTGCACGCAAAAATCGGACCTAGAAAAAATTAGAATTAGGGAAAGCCCCAGTGGGTAGCGTGAATCTCTTTTGACTTGTTAGCATCAACATCTCCTTATGCTGCGTGTGAATCTGGAAATGTGAGACTGAGACACAAATCTTGTTTTCCTATTTTGAAAGCTCCACTAATGCAGTCTCGAAGCTACCTGAAAAGCACTGTTGTTACTGTCCTTTTAGTTACTGCCTGCCTGCTTCTGCGAAGAAAATGAGTTCTCCCGATAGAAACCTTGTGCTTCCAAATCCTAGTTGGAAGCTCACCTGCTCTGCTCTATAACTAAAGTGAAAGTCAAGGGGAGCACTAGCCTCGAAGTAATGCCCAGATTATCCTGGCAAAACTGGAGGCGTGCAGCAGCTCCATGAGGCCTTCCTCGCTGTTCTCCTTTAGTTTAACGGTAGTGAGTCCTAGCCTCGAAGTAGGCCCTGATTTGCCTTGCCAAACGGGAGGTATGGAGCAGCTCCATCAGGCCTTCTTCAGTGTTCTGCTTTAGTTTCCCTGTAGTAAGCTTTTCAAGACTCCTAGGGACCTTGTTTCAGCACCTGTTTCGGTACCAGTATACTGAGTAGAGCCAAGAACCTCAGGGGCAGCTGAAAACTTCAGCCCCGTAGGCCTTTGGGAACACTCCAGTGTTGGCTAGAGAAAGGCAACACACGGCACTCTTCCTTGGGAGAGCCAGATTACCTCAGCTCTACACAGCTTTCAGGAACACACTTCTAGACACTCCTCCATGCAATGGATGTAACCTCATTCCCCTAGCTGAACTCTATTGAGAAAAACACTCAGCTTCTAATCCCTTTTCACCTTTTACACTTAGAGTCACGCATCCTCAAGGAGGCGATCGCCTTGCATTCCAAGTACAATTTAAGCACAGTTCTTGGTGTAACACTGCAGGTCTTTGGAGGATGCACAGGCCCCTAAGTCTCCATGTCGCATCCTTTGTTTAGGCACTTGGCTGCACGCAAAAATCGGACCTAGAAAAAATTAGAATTAGGGAAAGCCCCAGTGGGTAGCGTGAATCTCTTTTGACTTGTTAGCATCAACATCTCCTTATGCTGCGTGTGAATCTGGAAATGTGAGACTGAGACACAAATCTTGTTTTCCTATTTTGAAAGCTCCACTCATGCAGTCTCGAAGCTACCTGAAAAGCACTGTTGTTACTGTCCTTTTAGTTACTGCCTGCCTGCTTCTGCGAAGAAAATGAGTTCTCCCGAAAGAAACCTTGTGCTTCCAAATCCTAGTTGGAAGCTCACCTGCTCTGCTCTATAACTAAAGTGAAAGTCAAGGGGAGCACTAGCCTCGAAGTAAAGCCCTGATTAACCTGGCAAAACGGGAGGCGTGCAGCAGCTCCATGAGGCCTTCATCGCTGTTCTCCTTTAGTTTAACGGTAGTGAGTCCTAGCCTCGAAGTAGGCCCTGATTTGCCTTGCCAAACGGGAGGTATGGAGCAGCTCCATCAGGCCTTCTTCAGTGTTCTGCTTTAGTTTCACTGTAGTAAGCTTTTCAAGACTCCTAGGGACCTTGCTTCAGCACCTGTTTCTGTACCAGTATACTGAGTAGAGCCAAGAACCTCAGGGGCAGCTGAAAACTTCAGCCCCGTAGGCCTTTTGGAACACTGCTGGGTTAGCTAGAGAAAGGCAACACACAGCACTCTTCCTTGGGAGAGCCAGATTACCTCAGCTCTCCACAGGTTTCAGGAACACACTTCTAGACACTCCTCCATGCAATGGATGTAACCTCATTCCCCTAGCTGAACTCTATTGAGAAAAACACTCTGCTTCTAATCCCTTTTCACCTTTTACACTTAGAGTCACGCATCCTCAAGGAGGCGATCGCCTTGCATTCCAAGTACAATTTAAGCACAGTTCTTGGTGTAACACTGCAGGTCTTTGGATGATGCACAGGCCCCTAAGTCTCCATGTCGCATCCTTTGTTTAGGCACTTGGCTGCACGCAAAAATCGGACCTAGAAAAAATTAGAATTAGGGAAAGCCCCAGTGGGTACCGTGAATCTCTTTTGACTTGTTAGCATCAACATCTCCTTATGCTGCGTGTGAATCTGGAAATGTGAGACTGAGACACAAATTTTGTTTTCCCATTTTGAAAGCTCCACTCATGCAGTCTGGAAGCTACCTGAAAAGCACTCTTGTTACCGTCCTTTTAGTTACTGCCTGCCTGCTTCTGCGAAGAAAATGAGTTCTCCCGAAAGAAACCTTGTGCTTCCAGTTCCTAGTTGGAAGCTCAACTGCTCTCCTCTATAACTAAAGTGAAAGTCAGGGAACACTAGCCTCGAAGTAATGCCCTGATTATCCTGGCAAAACGGGAGGCGTGCAGCAGCTCCATGAGGCCTTCATCGCTGTTCTTTAGTTTAACCGTAGTAAGTTTTCCTAGACTCCTAGAGACCTTGCTTCAGCACCCCTATCGCAATCAGAAAACTGCCTAGAGCCGGGAAGCTCTGGTCCTGCGTGTATGCTGCGTACCAACTTACTATTTGCAGACTGATGGCACAAGGTTTCTTTGCCCATTTGGAAAGCTCTGTTCATGCGGCCTCCTTTATACCTGAAAAGCATTGTTGTTGCCGGGGTTTTAGTCACTGCCTGCACGGTTCTGAGAAGATATTGAGTTTTCCCGTCCGAAACCTTGTGCTTCCACTTCCTACTTGGAAGCTCACCCTGCTCTGCTCTATATCTAAAGTGAAAGTCCACGTGAGCCCTAGCCCCGAAGTAAGGCCCTGATTTGCCTTGCCAAACGGGAGGTATGGAGAAGCTCCATCAGGCCTTCTTCACTGTACTGCTTTAGTTTCACGGTAGTAAGCTTTTCCACACTTCTAGGAACCTTGTTGCACACCCGTTCTGCTACCATTATACTGAGTAAAGCCAGGAAGCTCAGGGTCAGGTAAGGAACTTCAGCCCCGTAGGCCTTTTGGGACACCCCAGTGTTGGCTAGAGAAAGGCAACACACTGCACTCTTCCTTGAGAGAGCCAGTTTACCTCAGCTCTACACAGGATTAAGGAACACACTTCTAGACTGTCCTCCATTAAATGGATGTAACCTCATTCCCCTAGTTGAACTCTTTTGAGAAGAACACTCTTTTTAATCCCTTTTCCCCTATTACACTTAGAGTCACGCATCCTCAGGAGGTGGTCGGCTTGCATTCCAAGTACAATTTAAGCACAGTTCTTGGTATAACACGGCAGGACTTTGGAAGAAGCACAGGCCCCTATATCGCCCTCGCGCATCCTTTGTTTAGGCACTTGACTGCACGCAAAAAAGCGGTCGTAGAAAAAATTAGAATTAGGGAAAGCTCCAGTGGGTATCGTGAATCTCTTTTGACTTGTTAGCATCAACATCTCCTTATGCTGCGTGTGAATCTGGAAATGTGAGACTGAGACACAAATCTTGTTTTCCTATTTTGAAAGCTCCACTCATGCAGTCTGGAAGCTACCTGAAAAGCACTGTTGTTACTGTCCTTTTAGTTACTGCCTGCCTGCTTCTGCGAAGAAAATGAGTTCTCCCGATAGAAACCTTGTGCTTCCAGTTCCTAGTTGGAAGCTCACCTGCTCTGCTCTATAACTAAAGTGAAAGTCAAGGGGAGCACTAGCCTCGAAGTAATGCCCAGATTATCCTGGCAAAACGGGAGGCGTGCAGCAGCTCCATGAGGCCTTCCTCGCTGTTCTCCTTTAGTTTAACGGTAGTGAGTCCTAGCCTCGAAGTAGGCCCTGATTTGCCTTGCCAAACGGGAGGTATGGAGCAGCTCCATCAGGCCTTCTTCAGTGTTCTGCTTTAGTTTCACTGTAGTAAGCTTTTCAAGACTCCTAGGGACCTTGTTTCAGCACCTGTTTCGGTACCAGTATACTGAGTAGAGCCAAGAACCTCAGGGGCAGCTAACAACTTCAGCCCCGTAGGCCTTTTGGAACACTCCAGTGTTGGCTAGAGAAAGGCAACACACGGCACTCTTCCTTGGGAGAGCCAGATTACCTCAGCTCTACACAGGTTTCAGGAACACACTTCTAGACACTCCTCCATGCAATGGATGTAACCTCATTCCCCTAGCTGAACTCTATTGAGAAAAACACTCTGCTTCTAATCCCTTTTCACCTTTTACACTTAGAGTCACGCATCCTCAAGGAGGCGATCGCCTTGCATTCCAAGTACAATTTAAGCACAGTTCTTGGTGTAACACTGCAGGTCTTTGGAGGATGCACAGGCCCCTAAGTCTCCATGTCGCATCCTTTGTTTAGGCACTTGGCTGCACGCAAAAATCGGACCTAGAAAAAATTAGAATTAGGGAAAGCCCCAGTGGGTAGCGTGAATCTCTTTTGACTTGTTAGCATCAACATCTCCTTATGCTGCGTGTGAATCTGGATATGTGAGACTGAGACACAAATCTTGTTTTCCTATTTTGAAAGCTCCACTCATGCAGTCTCGAAGCTACCTGAAAAGCACTGTTGTTACTGTCCTTTTAGTTACTGCCTGCCTGCTTCTGCGAAGAAAATGAGTTCTCTCGATAGAAACCTTGAGCTTCCAAATCCTAGTTGGAAGCTCACCTGCTCTGCTCTATAACTAAAGTGAAAGTCAAGGGGAGCACTAGCCTCGAAGTAAAGCCCTGATTAACCTGGCAAAACGGGAGGCGTGCAGCAGCTCCATGAGGCCTTCCTCGCTGTTCTCCTTTAGTTTAACGGTAGTGAGTCCTAGCCTCGAAGTAGGCCCTGATTTGCCTTGCCAAACGGGAGGTATGGAGCAGCTCCATCAGGCCTTCTTCAGTGTTCTGCTTTAGTTTCACTGTAGTAAGCTTTTCAAGACTCCTAGGGACCTTGCTTCAGCACCTGCTTCGGTACCAGTATACTGAGTAGAGCCAAGAACCTCAGGGGCAGTTAACAACTTCAGCCCCGTAGGCCTTTTGGAACACTGCAGGGTAAGCTAGAGAAAGGCAACACACGGCACTCTTCCTTGGGAGAGCCAGATTTCCTCAGCTCTACACAGGTTTCAGGAACACACTTCTAGACTGTCCCCCATGCAATGGTTGTAACCTCATTCCCCTAGCTGAACTCTATTGATAAAAACCCTCTGCTTCTTATCCCTTTTCACATTTTTCACATAGTCACGCATCCTCAAGTTGGCGGTCGCCTTGCATTCCAAGTACAATTTAAGCACAGTTCTTGGTGAAACACTGCAGGTCTTTGGAGGATGCACATGTCCCTAAGTCTCCATGTCACATCCTTTGTTTAGGCACTTGGCTGCATGCAGAAAAGTGGTCGTAGAAAAAGGTTGAATAAGGTAAAGCCCCAGTGGGTATCGTGAATCTCTTTTGACTTGTTAGCATCAACATCTCCTTATGCTGCGTGTGAATCTGGAAATGTGAGACTGAGACACAAATCTTGTTTTCCTATTTTGAAAGCTCCACTCATGCAGTCTGGAAGCTACCTGAAAAGCACTCTTGTTACCGACCTTTTAGTTACTGCCTGCCTGCTTCTGCGAAGAAAATGAGTTCTCCCGAAAGAAACCTTGTGCTTCCAGTTCCTAGTTGGAAGCTCAACTGCTCTCCTCTATAACTAAAGTGAAAGTCAGGGAACACTAGCCTCGAAGTAATGCCCTGATTATCCTGACAAAACGGGAGGCGTGCAGCAGCTCCATGAGGCCTTCATCGCTGTTCTTTAGTTTAACCGTAGTAAGTTTTCCTAGACTCCTAGAGACCTTGCTTCAGCACCCCTATCGCAATCAGAAAACTGCCTAGAGCCGGGAAGCTCTGGTCCTGCGTGTATGCTGCGTACCAACTTACTATTTGCAGACTGATGGCACAAGGTTTCTTTGCCCATTTGGAAAGCTCTGTTCATGCGGCCTCCTTTATACCTGAAAAGCATTGTTGTTGCCGGGGTTTTAGTCACTGCCTGCACGGTTCTGAGAAGATATTGAGTTTTCCCGTCCGAAACCTTGTGCTTCCACTTCCTACTTGGAAGCTCACCCTGCTCTGCTCTATATCTAAAGTGAAAGTCCACGTGAGCCCTAGCCCCGAAGTAAGGCCCTGATTTGCCTTGCCAAACGGGAGGTATGGAGACGCTCCATCAGGCCTTCTTCACTGTTCTGCTTTAGTTTCACGGTAGTAAGCTTTTCCACACTTCTAGGGACCTTGTTGCACACCCGTTCTGCTACCATTATACTGAGTAAAGCCAGGAAGCTCAGGGTCAGGTAAGGAACTTCAGCCCCGTAGGCCTTTTGGGACACCCCAGTGTTGGCTAGAGAAAGGCAACACACTGCACTCTTCCTTGAGAGAGCCAGTTTACCTCAGCTCTACACAGGATTAAGGAACACACTTCTAGACTGTCCTCCATTAAATGGATGTAACCTCATTCCCCTAGTTGAACTCTTTTGAGAAGAACACTCTTTTTAATCCCTTTTCCCCTATTACACTTAGAGTCACGCATCCTCAGGAGGTGGTCGGCTTGCATTCCAAGTACAATTTAAGCACAGTTCTTGGTATAACACGGCAGGACTTTGGAAGAAGCACAGGCCCCTATATCGCCCTCGCGCATCCTTTGTTTAGGCACTTGACTGCACGCAAAAAAGCGGTCGTAGAAAAAATTAGAATTAGGGAAAGCTCCAGTGGGTATCGTGAATCTCTTTTGACTTGTTAGCATCAACATCTCCTTATGCTGCGTGTGAATCTGGAAATGTGAGACTGAGACACAAATCTTGTTTTCCTATTTTGAAAGCTCCACTCATGCAGTCTGGAAGCTACCTGAAAAGCACTGTTGTTACTGTCCTTTTAGTTACTGCCTGCCTGCTTCTGCGAAGAAAATGAGTTCTCCCGATAGAAACCTTGTGCTTCCAGTTCCTAGTTGGAAGCTCACCTGCTCTGCTCTATAACTAAAGTGAAAGTCAAGAGGAGCACTAGCCTCGAAGTAAAGCCCTGATTAACCTGGCAAAACGGGAGGCGTGCAGCAGCTCCATGAGGCCTTCATCGCTGTTCTCCTTTAGTTTAACGGTAGTGAGTCCTAGCCTCGAAGTAGGCCCTGATTTGCCTTGCCAAACGGGAGGTATGGAGAAGCTCCATCAGGCCTTCTTCAGTGTTCTGCTTTAGTTTCACTGTAGTAAGCTTTTCAAGACTCCTAGGGACCTTGCTTCAGCACCTGTTTCTGTACCAGTATACTGAGTAGAGCCAAGAACCACAGGGGCAGCTGAAAACTTCAGCCCCGTAGGCCTTTTGGAACACTGCTGGGTTAGCTAGAGAAAGGCAACACACAGCACTCTTCCTTGGGAGAGCCAGATTACCTCAGCTCTCCACAGGTTTCAGGAACACACTTCTAGACACTCCTCCATGCAATGGATGTAACCTCATTCCCCTAGCATAACTCTACTGAGAAAAACACTCTGCTTCTAATCCCTTTTCACCTTTTACACTTAGAGTCACGCATCCTCAAGGAGGCGATCGCCTTGCATTCCAAGTACAATTTAAGCACAGTTCTTGGTGTAACACTGCAGGTCTTTCGATGATGCACAGGCCCCTAAGTCTCCATGTCGCATCCTTTGTTTAGGCACTTGGCTGCACGCAAAAATCGGACCTAGAAAAAATTAGAATTAGGGAAAGCCCCAGTGGGTAGCGTGAATCTCTTTTGACTTGTTAGCATCAACATCTCCTTATGCTGCGTGTGAATCTGGAAATGTGAGACTTAGACACAAATCTTGTTTTCCTATTTTGAAAGCTCCACTCATGCAGTCTCGAAGCTACCTGAAAAGCACTGTTGTTACTGTCCTTTTAGTTACTGCCTGCCTGCTTCTGCGAAGAAAATGAATTCTCCCGATAGAAACCTTGTGCTTCCAAATCCTAGTTGGAAGCTCACCTGCTCTGCTCTATAACTAAAGTGAAAGTCAAGGGGAGCACTAGCCTCGAAGTAAAGCCCTGATTAACCTGGCAAAACGGGAGGCGTGCAGCAGCTCCATGAGGCCTTCCTCGCTGTTCTCCTTTAGTTTAACGGTAGTGAGTCCTATCCTCGAAGTAGGCCCTGATTTGCCTTGCCAAACGGGAGGTATGGAGCAGCTCCATCAGGCCTTCTTCAGTGTTCTGCTTTAGTTTCACTGTAGTAAGCTTTTCAAGACTCCTAGGGACCTTGCTTCAGCACCTGTTTCTGTACCAGTATACTGAGTAGAGCCAAGAACCACAGGGGCAGCTGAAAACTTCAGCCCCGTAGGCCTTTTGGAACACTGCTGGGTTAGCTAGAGAAAGGCAACACACAGCACTCTTCCTTGGGAGAGCCAGATTACCTCAGCTCTCCACAGGTTTCAGGAACACACTTCTAGACACTCCTCCATGCAATGGATGTAACCTCATTCCCCTAGCATAACTCTACTGAGAAAAACACTCTGCTTCTAATCCCTTTTCACCTTTTACACTTAGAGTCACGCATCCTCAAGGAGGCGATCGCCTTGCATTCCAAGTACAATTTAAGCACAGTTCTTGGTGTAACACTGCAGGTCTTTCGATGATGCACAGGCCCCTAAGTCTCCATGTCGCATCCTTTGTTTAGGCACTTGGCTGCACGCAAAAATCGGACCTAGAAAAAATTAGAATTAGGGAAAGCCCCAGTGGGTAGCGTGAATCTCTTTTGACTTGTTAGCATCAACATCTCCTTATGCTGCGTGTGAATCTGGAAATGTGAGACTTAGACACAAATCTTGTTTTCCTATTTTGAAAGCTCCACTCATGCAGTCTCGAAGCTACCTGAAAAGCACTGTTGTTACTGTCCTTTTAGTTACTGCCTGCCTGCTTCTGCGAAGAAAATGAATTCTCCCGATAGAAACCTTGTGCTTCCAAATCCTAGTTGGAAGCTCACCTGCTCTGCTCTATAACTAAAGTGAAAGTCAAGGGGAGCACTAGCCTCGAAGTAAAGCCCTGATTAACCTGGCAAAACGGGAGGCGTGCAGCAGCTCCATGAGTCCTTCCTCGCTGTTCTCCTTTAGTTTAACGGTAGTGAGTCCTATCCTCGAAGTAGGCCCTGATTTGCCTTGCCAAACGGGAGGTATGGAGCAGCTCCATCAGGCCTTCTTCAGTGTTCTGCTTTAGTTTCACTGTAGTAAGCTTTTCAAGACTCCTAGGGACCTTGCTTCAGCAGCTGCTTCGGTACCAGTATACTGAGTAGAGCCAAGAACCTCAGGGGCAGTTAACAACTTCAGCCCCGTAGGCCTTTTGGAACACTGCAGGGTTAGCTAGAGAAAGGCAACACACGGCACTCTTCCTTGGGAGAGCCAGATTACCTCAGCTCTACACAGCTTTCAGGAACACACTTCTAGACACTCCTCCATGCAATGGATGTAACCTCATTCCCCTAGCTGAACTCTATTGAGAAAAACACTCTGCTTCTAATCCCTTTTCACCTTTTACACTTAGAGTCACGCATCCTCAAGGATGCGATCGCCTTGCATTCCAAGTACAATTTAAGCACAGTTCTTGGTGTAACACTGCAGGTCTTTGGAGGATGCACAGGCCCCTAAGTCTCCATGTCGCATCCTTTGTTTAGGCACTTGGCTGCACGCAAAAATCGGACCTAGAAAAAATTAGAATTAGGGAAAGCCCCAGTGGGTAGCGTGAATCTCTTTTGACTTGTTAGCATCAACATCTCCTTATGCTGCGTGTGAATCTGGAAATGTGAGACTGAGACACAAATCTTGTTTTCCTATTTTGAAAGCTCCACTCATGCAGTCTCGAAGCTACCTGAAAAGCACTGTTGTTACTGTCCTTTTAGTTACTGCCTGCCTGCTTCTGCGAAGAAAATGAGTTCTCTCGATAGAAACCTTGTGCTTCCAAATCCTAGTTGGAAGCTCACCTGCTCTGCTCTATAACTAAAGTGAAAGTCAAGGGGAGCACTAGCCTCGAAGTAAAGCCCTGATTAACCTGGCAAAACGGGAGGCGTGCAGCAGCTCCATGAGGCCTTCCTCGCTGTTCTCCTTTAGTTTAACGGTAGTGAGTCCTAGCCTCGAAGTAGGCCCTGATTTGCCTTGCCAAACGGGAGGTATGGAGCAGCTCCATCAGGCCTTCTTCAGTGTTCTGCTTTAGTTTCACTGTAGTAAGCTTTTCAAGACTCCTAGGGACCTTGTTTCAGCACCTGTTTCGGTACCAGTATACTGAGTAGAGCCAAGAACCTCAGGGGCAGCTAACAACTTCAGCCCCGTAGGCCTTTTGGAACACTCCAGTGTTGGCTAGAGAAATGCAACACACGGCACTCTTCCTTGGGAGAGCCAGATTACCTCAGCTCTACACAGGTTTCAGGAACACACTTCTAGACACTCCTCCATGCAATGGATGTAACCTCATTCCCCTAGCTGAACTCTATTGAGAAAAACACTCTGCTTCTAATCCCTTTTCATCTTTTACACTTAGAGTCACACATCCTCAAGGAGGCGATCGCCTTGCATTCCAAGTACAATTTAAGCACAGTTCTTGGTGTAACACTGCAGGTCTTTGGAGGATGCACAGGCCCCTAAGTCTCCATGTCGCATCCTTTGTTTAGGCACTTGGCTGCAAGCAAAAATCGGACCTAGAAAAAATTAGAATTAGGGAAAGCCCCAGTGGGTAGCGTGAATCTCTTTTGACTTGTTAGCATCAACATCTCCTTATGCTGCGTGTGAATCTGGAAATGTGAGACTGAGACACAAATCTTGTTTTCCTATTTTGAAAGCTCCACTCATGCAGTCTCGAAGCTACCTGAAAAGCACTGTTGTTACTGTCCTTTTAGTTACTGCCTGCCTGCTTCTGCGAAGAAAATGAGTTCTCTCGATAGAAACCTTGTGCTTCCAGTTCCTAGTTGGAAGCTCACCTGCTCTGCTCTATAACTAAAGTGAAAGTCAAGGGGAGCACTAGCCTCGAAGTAAAGCCCTGATTAACCTGGCAAAACGGGAGGCGTGCAGCAGCTCCATGAGGCCTTCCTCGCTGTTCTCCTTTAGTTTAACGGTAGTGAGTCCTAGCCTCGAAGTAGGCCCTGATTTGCCTTGCCAAACGGGAGGTATGGAGCAGCTCCATCAGGCCTTCTTCAGTGTTCTGCTTTAGTTTCACTGTAGTAAGCTTTTCAAGACTCCTAAGGACCTTGCTTCAGCACCTGTTTCTGTACCAGTATACTGAGTAGAGCCAAGAACCTCAGGGGCAGCTGAAAACTTCAGCCCCGTAGGCCTTTTGGAACACTGCTGCGTTAGCTAGAGAAAGGCAACACACGGCACTCTTCCTTGGGAGACCCAGAGTACCTCAGCTCTCCACAGGTTTCAGGAACACACTTCTAGACACTCCTCCATGCAATGGATGTAACCTCATTCCCCTAGCATAACTCTACTGAGAAAAACACTCTGCTTCTAATCCCTTTTCACCTTTTACACTTAGAGTCACGCATCCTCAAGGAGGCGATCGCCTTGCATTCCAAGTACAATTTAAGCACAGTTCTTGGTGTAACACTGCAGGTCTTTGGATGATGCACAGGCCCCTAAGTCTCCATGTCGCATCCTTTGTTTAGGCACTTGGCTGCACGCAAAAATCGGACCTAGAAAAAATTAGAATTAGGGAAAGCCCCAGTGGGTAGCGTGAATCTCTTTTGACTTGTTAGCATCAACATCTCCTTATGCTGCGTGTGAATCTGGAAATGTGAGACTGAGACACAAATCTTGTTTTCCTATTTTGAAAGCTCCACTCATGCAGTCTCGAAGCTACCTGAAAAGCACTGTTGTTACTGTCCTTTTAGTTACTGCCTGCCTGCTTCTGCGAAGAAAATGAGTTCTCCCGAAAGAAACCTTGTGCTTCCAAATCCTAGTTGGAAGCTCACCTGCTCTGCTCTATAACTAAAGTGAAAGTCAAGGGGAGCACTAGCCTCGAAGTAATGCCCAGATTATCCTGGCAAAACGGGAGGCGTGCAGCAGCTCCATGAGGCCTTCCTCGCTGTTCTCCTTTAGTTTAACGGTAGTGAGTCCTAGCCTCGAAGTAGGCCCTGATTTGCCTTGCCAAACGGGAGGTATGGAGCAGCTCCATCAGGCCTTCTTCAGTGTTCTGCTTTAGTTTCACTGTAGTAAGCTTTTCAAGACTCCTAGGGACCTTGTTTCAGCACCTGTTTCGGTACCAGTATACTGAGTAGAGCCAAGAACCTCAGGGGCAGCTAACAACTTCAGCCCCGTAGGCCTTTTGGAACACTCCAGTGTTGGCTAGAGAAAGGCAACACACGGCACTCTTCCTTGGGAGAGCCAGATTACCTCAGCTCTACACAGCTTTCAGGAACACATTTCTAGACACTCCTCCATGCAATGGATGTAACCTCATTCCCCTAGCTGAACTCTATTGAGAAAAACACTCTGCTTCTAATCCCTTTTCACCTTTTACACTTAGAGTCACGCATCCTCAAGGAGGCGATCGCCTTGCATTCCAAGTACAATTTAAGCACAGTTCTTGGTGTAACACTGCAGGTCTTTGGAGGATGCACAGGCCCCTAAGTCTCCATGTCGCATCCTTTGTTTATGCACTTGGCTGCACGCAAAAATCGGACCTAGAAAAAATTAGAATTAGGGAAAGCCCCAGTGGGTAGCGTGAATCTCTTTTGACTTGTTAGCATCAACATCTCCTTATGCTGCGTGTGAATCTGGAAATGTGAGACTGAGACACAAATCTTGTTTTCCTATTTTGAAAGCTCCACTCATGCAGTCTGGAAGCTACCTGAAAAGCACTGTTGTTACTGTCCTTTTAGTTACTGCCTGCCTGCTTCTGCGAAGAAAATGAGTTCTCCCGATAGAAACCTTGTGCTTCCAAATCCTAGTTGGAAGCTCACCTGCTCTGCTCTATAACTAAAGTGAAAGTCAAGGGGAGCACTAGCCTCGAAGTAAAGCCCTGATTAACCTGGCAAAACGGGAGGCGTGCAGCAGCTCCATGAGGCCTTCATCGCTGTTCTCCTTTAGTTTAACGGTAGTGAGTCCTAGCCTCGAAGTAGGCCCTGATTTGCCTTGCCAAACGGGAGGTATGGAGCAGCTCCATCAGGCCTTCTTCAGTGTTCTGCTTTAGTTTCACTGTAGTAAGCTTTTCAAGACTCCTAGGGACCTTGCTTCAGCACCTGTTTCTGTACCAGTATACTGAGTAGAGCGAAGAACCTCAGGGGCAGCTGAAAACTTCAGCCCCGTAGGCCTTTTGGAACACTGCTGGGTTAGCTAGAGAAAGGCAACACACAGCACTCTTCCTTGGGAGAGCCACATTACCGCAGCTCTCCACAGGTTTCAGGAACACACTTCTAGACACTCCTCCATGCAATGGATGTAACCTCATTCTCCTAGCATAACTCTACTGAGAAAAACACTCTGCTTCTAATCCCTTTTCACCTTTTACACTTAGAGTCACGCATTCTCAAGGAGGCGATCGCCTTGCATTCCAAGTACAATTTAAGCACAGTTCTTGGTGTAAAACTGCAGGTCTTTGGAGGATGCACAGGCCCCTAAGTCTCCATGTCGCATCCTTTGTTTAGGCACTTGGCTGCACGCAAAAATCGGACCTAGAAAAAATTAGAATTAGGGAAAGCCCCAGTGGGTAGCGTGAATCTCTTTTGACTTGTTAGCATCAACATTTCCTTAAGCTGCGTGTGAATCTGGAAATGTGAGACTGAGACACAAATCTTGATTTCCTATTTTGAAAGCTCCACTCATGCAGTCTCGAAGCTACCTTAAAAGCACTGTTGTTACTGTCCTTTTAGTTACTGCCTGCCTGCTTCTGCGAAGAAAATGAGTTCTCCCGAAAGAAACCTTGTGCTTCCAAATCCTAGTTGGAAGCTCACCTGCTCTGCTCTATAACTAAAGTGAAAGTCAAGGGGAGCACTAGCCTCGAAGTAATGCCCAGATTATCCTGGCAAAACGGGAGGCGTGCAGCAGCTCCATGAGGCCTTCCTCGCTGTTCTCCTTTAGTTTAACGGTAGTGAGTCCTAGCCTCGAAGTAGGCCCTGATTTGCCTTGCCAAACGGGAGGTATGGAGCAGCTCCATCAGGCCTTCTTCAGTGTTCTGCTTTAGTTTCACTGTAGTAAGCTTTTCAAGACTCCTAGGGACCT
This sequence comes from Balaenoptera physalus, assembly GCF_965194825.1. Taxonomy (NCBI): domain Eukaryota; kingdom Metazoa; phylum Chordata; class Mammalia; order Artiodactyla; family Balaenopteridae; genus Balaenoptera; species Balaenoptera physalus. Next base: position 41,843,611 of record NC_138884.1, on the reverse strand, counting down.
TGTTTCAGCACCTGTTTCGGTACCAGTATACTGAGTAGAGCCAAGAACCTCAGGGGCAGCTAACAACTTCAGCCCCGTAGGCCTTTTGGAACACTCCAGTGTTGGCTAGAGAAAGGCAACACACGGCACTCTTCCTTGGGAGAGCCAGATTACCTCAGCTCTACACAGCTTTCAGGAACACATTTCTAGACACTCCTCCATGCAATGGATGTAACCTCATTCCCCTAGCTGAACTCTATTGAGAAAAACACTCTGCTTCTAATCCCTTTTCACCTTTTACACTTAGAGTCACGCATCCTCAAGGAGGCGATCGCCTTGCATTCCAAGTACAATTTAAGCACAGTTCTTGGTGTAACACTGCAGGTCTTTGGAGGATGCACAGGCCCCTAAGTCTCCATGTCGCATCCTTTGTTTATGCACTTGGCTGCACGCAAAAATCGGACCTAGAAAAAATTAGAATTAGGGAAAGCCCCAGTGGGTAGCGTGAATCTCTTTTGACTTGTTAGCATCAACATCTCCTTATGCTGCGTGTGAATCTGGAAATGTGAGACTGAGACACAAATCTTGTTTTCCTATTTTGAAAGCTCCACTCATGCAGTCTGGAAGCTACCTTAAAAGCACTGTTGTTACTGTCCTTTTAGTTACTGCCTGCCTGCTTCTGCGAAGAAAATGAGTTCTCCCGAAAGAAACCTTGTGCTTCCAAATCCTAGTTGGAAGCTCACCTGCTCTGCTCTATAACTAAAGTGAAAGTCAAGGGGAGCACTAGCCTCGAAGTAATGCCCAGATTATCCTGGCAAAACGGGAGGCGTGCAGCAGCTCCATGAGGCCTTCCTCGCTGTTCTCCTTTAGTTTAACGGTAGTGAGTCCTAGCCTCGAAGTAGGCCCTGATTTGCCTTGCCAAACGGGAGGTATGGAGCAGCTCCATCAGGCCTTCTTCAGTGTTCTGCTTTAGTTTCACTGTAGTAAGCTTTTCAAGACTCCTAGGGACCTTGTTTCAGCACCTGTTTCGGTACCAGTATACTGAGTAGAGCCAAGAACCTCAGGGGCAGCTAACAACTTCAGCCCCGTAGGCATTTTGGAACACTCCAGTGTTGGCTAGAGAAAGGCAACACACGGCACTCTTCCTTGGGAGAGCCAGATTACCTCAGCTCTACACAGCTTTCAGGAACACATTTCTAGACACTCCTCCATGCAATGGATGTAACCTCATTCCCCTAGCTGAACTCTATTGAGAAAAACACTCTGCTTCTAATCCCTTTTCACCTTTTACACTTAGAGTCACGCATCCTCAAGGAGGCGATCGCCTTGCATTCCAAGTACAATTTAAGCACAGTTCTTGGTGTAACACTGCAGGTCTTTGGAGGATGCACAGGCCCCTAAGTCTCCATGTCGCATCCTTTGTTTATGCACTTGGCTGCACGCAAAAATCGGACCTAGAAAAAATTAGAATTAGGGAAAGCCCCAGTGGGTAGCGTGAATCTCTTTTGACTTGTTAGCATCAACATCTCCTTATGCTGCGTGTGAATCTGGAAATGTGAGACTGAGACACAAATCTTGTTTTCCTATTTTGAAAGCTCCACTCATGCAGTCTGGAAGCTACCTGAAAAGCACTGTTGTTACTGTCCTTTTAGTTACTGCCTGCCTGCTTCTGCGAAGAAAATGAGTTCTCCCGATAGAAACCTTGTGCTTCCAAATCCTAGTTGGAAGCTCACCTGCTCTGCTCTATAACTAAAGTGAAAGTCAAGGGGAGCACTAGCCTCGAAGTAAAGCCCTGATTAACCTGGCAAAACGGGAGGCGTGCAGCAGCTCCATGAGGCCTTCATCGCTGTTCTCCTTTAGTTTAACGGTAGTGAGTCCTAGCCTCGAAGTAGGCCCTGATTTGCCTTGCCAAACGGGAGGTATGGAGCAGCTCCATCAGGCCTTCTTCAGTGTTCTGCTTTAGTTTCACTGTAGTAAGCTTTTCAAGACTCCTAGGGACCTTGCTTCAGCACCTGTTTCTGTACCAGTATACTGAGTAGAGCGAAGAACCTCAGGGGCAGCTGAAAACTTCAGCCCCGTAGGCCTTTTGGAACACTGCTGGGTTAGCTAGAGAAAGGCAACACACAGCACTCTTCCTTGGGAGAGCCAGATTACCGCAGCTCTCCACAGGTTTCAGGAACACACTTCTAGACACTCCTCCATGCAATGGATGTAACCTCATTCTCCTAGCATAACTCTACTGAGAAAAACACTCTGCTTCTAATCCCTTTTCACCTTTTACACTTAGAGTCACGCATTCTCAAGGAGGCGATCGCCTTGCATTCCAAGTACAATTTAAGCACAGTTCTTGGTGTAAAACTGCAGGTCTTTGGAGGATGCACAGGCCCCTAAGTCTCCATGTCGCATCCTTTGTTTAGGCACTTGGCTGCACGCAAAAATCGGACCTAGAAAAAATTAGAATTAGGGAAAGCCCCAGTGGGTAGCGTGAATCTCTTTTGACTTGTTAGCATCAACATTTCCTTAAGCTGCGTGTGAATCTGGAAATGTGAGACTGAGACACAAATCTTGATTTCCTATTTTGAAAGCTCCACTCATGCAGTCTCGAAGCTACCTTAAAAGCACTGTTGTTACTGTCCTTTTAGTTACTGCCTGCCTGCTTCTGCGAAGAAAATGAGTTCTCCCGAAAGAAACCTTGTGCTTCCAAATCCTAGTTGGAAGCTCACCTGCTCTGCTCTATAACTAAAGTGAAAGTCAAGGGGAGCACTAGCCTCGAAGTAATGCCCAGATTATCCTGGCAAAACGGGAGGCGTGCAGCAGCTCCATGAGGCCTTCCTCGCTGTTCTCCTTTAGTTTAACGGTAGTGAGTCCTAGCCTCGAAGTAGGCCCTGATTTGCCTTGCCAAACGGGAGGTATGGAGCAGCTCCATCAGGCCTTCTTCAGTGTTCTGCTTTAGTTTCACTGTAGTAAGCTTTTCAAGACTCCTAGGGACCTTGTTTCAGCACCTGTTTCGGTACCAGTATACTGAGTAGAGCCAAGAACCTCAGGGGCAGCTAACAACTTCAGCCCCGTAGGCCTTTTGGAACACTCCAGTGTTGGCTAGAGAAAGGCAACACACGGCACTCTTCCTTTGGAGAGCCAGATTACCTCAGCTCTACACAGGTTTCAGGAACACACTTCTAGACACTCCTCCATGCAATGGATGTAACCTCATTCCCCTAGCTGAACTCTATTGAGAAAAACACTCTGCTTCTAATCCCTTTTCACGTTTTACACTTAGAGTCACGCATCCTCAAGGAGGCGATCGCCTTGCATTCCAAGTACAATTTAAGCACAGTTCTTGGTGTAACACTGCAGGTCTTTGGAGGATGCACAGGCCCCTAAGTCTCCATGTCGCATCCTTTGTTTATGCACTTGGCTGCACGCAAAAATCGGACCTAGAAAAAATTAGAATTAGGGAAAGCCCCAGTGGGTAGCGTGAATCTCTTTTGACTTGTTAGCATCAACATCTCCTTATGCTGCGTGTGAATCTGGAAATGTGAGACTGAGACACAAATCTTGTTTTCCTATTTTGAAAGCTCCACTCATGCAGTCTGGAAGCTACCTGAAAAGCACTGTTGTTACTGTCCTTTTAGTTACTGCCTGCCTGCTTCTGCGAAGAAAATGAGTTCTCCCGATAGAAACCTTGTGCTTCCAAATCCTAGTTGGAAGCTCACCTGCTCTGCTCTATAACTAAAGTGAAAGTCAAGGGGAGCACTAGCCTCGAAGTAAAGCCCTGATTAACCTGGCAAAACGGGAGGCGTGCAGCAGCTCCATGAGGCCTTCATCGCTGTTCTCCTTTAGTTTAACGGTAGTGAGTCCTAGCCTCGAAGTAGGCCCTGATTTGCCTTGCCAAACGGGAGGTATGGAGCAGCTCCATCAGGCCTTCTTCAGTGTTCTGCTTTAGTTTCACGGTAGTAAGCTTTTCCACACTCCTAGGGACCTTGTTGCACACCCGTTCTGCTACCATTATACTGAGTAAAGCCAGGAAGCTCAGGGTCAGGTAAGGAACTTCAGCCCCGTAGGCCTTCTGGGACACCCCAGTGTTGGCTAGAGAAAGGCAACACACTGCACTCTTCCTTGAGAGAGCCAGTTTACCTCAGCTCTACACAGGATTAAGGAACACACTTCTAGACTGTCCTCCATTAAATGGATGTAACCTCATTCCCCTAGTTGAACTCTTTTGAGAAGAACACTCTTTTTAATCCCTTTTCCCCTATTACACTTAGAGTCACGCATCCTCAGGAGGTGGTCGGCTTGCATTCCAAGTACAATTTAAGCACAGTTCTTGGTATAACACGGCAGGACTTTGGAAGAAGCACAGGCCCCTATATCGCCCTCGCGCATCCTTTGTTTAGGCACTTGACTGCACGCAAAAAAGCGGTCGTAGAAAAAATTAGAATTAGGGAAAGCTCCAGTGGGTATCGTGAATCTCTTTTGACTTGTTAGCATCAACATCTCCTTATGCTGCGTGTGAATCTGGAAATGTGAGACTGAGACACAAATCTTGTTTTCCTATTTTGAAAGCTCCACTCATGCAGTCTGGAAGCTACCTGAAAAGCACTGTTGTTACTGTCCTTTTAGTTACTGCCTGCCTGCTTCTGCGAAGAAAATGAGTTCTCCCGATAGAAACCTTGTGCTTCCAGTTCCTAGTTGGAAGCTCACCTGCTCTGCTCTATAACTAAAGTGAAAGTCAAGGGGAGCACTAGCCTCGAAGTAAAGCCCTGATTAACCTGGCAAAACGGGAGGCGTGCAGCAGCTCCATGAGGCCTTCCTCGCTGTTCTCCTTTAGTTTAACGGTAGTGAGTCCTAGCCTCGAAGTAGGCCCTGATTTGCCTTGCCAAACGGGAGGTATGGAGCAGCTCCATCAGGCCTTCTTCAGTGTTCTGCTTTAGTTTCACTGTAGTAAGCTTTTCAAGACTCCTAGGGACCTTGTTTCAGCACCTGTTTCGGTACCAGTATACTGAGTAGAGCCAAGAACCTCAGGGGCAGCTAACAACTTCAGCCCCGTAGGCCTTTTGGAACACTCCAGTGTTGGCTAGAGAAATGCAACACACGGCACTCTTCCTTGGGAGAGCCAGATTACCTCAGCTCTACACAGGTTTCAGGAACACACTTCTAGACACTCCTCCATGCAATGGATGTAACCTCATTCCCCTAGCTGAACTCTATTGAGAAAAACACTCTGCTTCTAATCCCTTTTCATCTTTTACACTTAGAGTCACGCATCCTCAAGGAGGCGATCGCCTTGCATTCCAAGTACAATTTAAGCACAGTTCTTGGTGTAACACTGCAGGTCTTTGGAGGATGCACAGGCCCCTAAGTCTCCATGTCGCATCCTTTGTTTAGGCACTTGGCTGCACGCAAAAATCGGACCTAGAAAAAATTAGAATTAGGGAAAGCCCCAGTGGGTAGCGTGAATCTCTTTTGACTTGTTAGCATCAACATCTCCTTATGCTGCGTGTGAATCTGGAAATGTGAGACTGAGACACAAATCTTGTTTTCCTATTTTCAAAGCTCCACTCATGCAGTCTCGAAGCTACCTGAAAAGCACTGTTGTTACTGTCCTTTTAGTTACTGCCTGCCTGCTTCTGCGAAGAAAATGAGTTCTCTCGATAGAAACCTTGTGCTTCCAAATCCTAGTTGGAAGCTCACCTGCTCTGCTCTATAACTAAAGTGAAAGTCAAGGGGAGCACTAGCCTCGAAGTAAAGCCCTGATTAACCTGGCAAAATGGGAGGCGTGCAGCAGCTCCATGAGGCCTTCCTCGCTGTTCTCCTTTAGTTTAACGGTAGTGAGTCCTAGCCTCGAAGTAGGCCCTGATTTGCCTTGCCAAACGGGAGGTATGGAGCAGCTCCATCAGGCCTTCTTCAGTGTTCTGCTTTAGTTTCACTGTAGTAAGCTTTTCAAGACTCCTAGGGACCTTGTTTCAGCACCTGTTTCGGTACCAGTATACTGAGTAGAGCCAAGAACCTCAGGGGCAGCTAACAACTTCAGCCCCGTAGGCCTTTTGGAACACTCCAGTGTTGGCTAGAGAAAGGCAACACACGGCACTCTTCCTTGGGAGAGCCAGATTACCTCAGCTCTACACAGGTTTCAGGAACACACTTCTAGACACTCCTCCATGCAATGGATGTAACCTCATTCCCCTAGCTGAACTCTATTGAGAAAAACACTCTGCTTCTAATCCCTTTTCACCTTTTACACTTAGAGTCACGCATCCTCAAGGAGGCGATCGCCTTGCATTCCAAGTACAATTTAAGCACAGTTCTTGGTGTAACACTGCAGGTCTTTGGAGGATGCACAGGCCCCTAAGTCTCCATGTCGCATCCTTTGTTTAGGCACTTGGCTGCACGCAAAAATCGGACCTAGAAAAAATTAGAATTAGGGAAAGCCCCAGTGGGTAGCGTGAATCTCTTTTGACTTGTTAGCATCAACATCTCCTTATGCTGCGTGTGAATCTGGAAATGTGAGACTGAGACACAAATCTTGTTTTCCTATTTTGAAAGCTCCACTCATGCAGTCTGGAAGCTACCTGAAAAGCACTGTTGTTACTGTCCTTTTAGTTACTGCCTGCCTGCTTCTGCGAAGAAAATGAGTTCTCCCGATAGAAACCTTGTGCTTCCAAATCCTAGTTGGAAGCTCACCTGCTCTGCTCTATAACTAAAGTGAAAGTCAAGGGGAGCACTAGCCTCGAAGTAAAGCCCTGATTAACCTGGCAAAACGGGAGGCGTGCAGCAGCTCCATGAGGCCTTCCTCGCTGTTCTCCTTTAGTTTAACGGTAGTGAGTCCTAGCCTCGAAGTAGGCCCTGATTTGCCTTGCCAAACGGGAGGTATGGAGCAGCTCCATCAGGCCTTCTTCAGTGTTCTGCTTTAGTTTCACTGTAGTAAGCTTTTCAAGACTCCTAGGGACCTTGCTTCAGCACCTGTTTCTGTACCAGTATACTGAGTAGAGCGAAGAACCTCAGGGGCAGCTGAAAACTTCAGCCCCGTAGGCCTTTTGGAACACTGCTGGGTTAGCTAGAGAAAGGCAACACACAGCACTCTTCCTTGGGAGAGCCAGATTACCTCAGCTCTCCACAGGTTTCAGGAACACACTTCTAGACACTCCGCCATGCAATGGATGTAACCTCATTCTCCTAGCATAACTCTACTGAGAAAAACACTCTGCTTCTAATCCCTTTTCACCTTTTACACTTAGAGTCACGCATTCTCAAGGAGGCGATCGCCTTGCATTCCAAGTACAATTTAAGCACAGTTCTTGGTGTAACACTGCAGGTCTTTGGAGCATGCACAGGCCCCTAAGTCTCCATGTCGCATCCTTTGTTTAGGCACTTGGCTGCACGCAAAAATCGGACCTAGAAAAAATTAGAATTAGGGAAAGCCCCAGTGGGTAGCGTGAATCTCTTTTGACTTGTTAGCATCAACATTTCCTTAAGCTGCGTGTGAATCTGGAAATGTGAGACTGAGACACAAATCTTGATTTCCTATTTTGAAAGCTCCACTCATGCAGTCTCGAAGCTACCTTAAAAGCACTGTTGTTACTGTCCTTTTAGTTACTGCCTGCCTGCTTCTGCGAAGAAAATGAGATCTCCCGAAAGAAACCTTGTGCTTCCAAATCCTAGTTGGAAGCTCACCTGCTCTGCTCTATAACTAAAGTGAAAGTCAAGGGGAGCACTAGCCTCGAAGTAATGCCCAGATTATCCTGGCAAAACGGGAGGCGTGCAGCAGCTCCATGAGGCCTTCCTCGCTGTTCTCCTTTAGTTTAACGGTAGTGAGTCCTAGCCTCGAAGTAGGCCCTGATTTGCCTTGCCAAACGGGAGGTATGGAGCAGCTCCATCAGGCCTTCTTCAGTGTTCTGCTTTAGTTTCACTGTAGTAAGCTTTTCAAGACTCCTAGGGACCTTGCTTCAGCACCTGTTTCTGTACCAGTATACTGAGTAGAGCCAAGAACCTCAGGGGCAGCTGAAAACTTCAGCCCCGTAGGCCTTTTGGAACACTGCTGCGTTAGCTAGAGAAAGGCAACACACGGCACTCTTCCTTGGGAGACCCAGAGTACCTCAGCTCTCCACAGGTTTCAGGAACACACTTCTAGACACTCCTCCATGCAATGGATGTAACCTCATTCCCCTAGCATAACTCTACTGAGTAAAACACTCTGCTTCTAATCCCTTTTCACCTTTTACACTTAGAGTTACGCATCCTCAAGGAGGCGATCGCCTTGCATTCCAAGTACAATTTAAGCACAGTTCTTGGTGTAACACTGCAGGTCTTTGGAGGATGCACAGGCCCCTAAGTCTCCATGTCGCATCCTTTGTTTAGGCACTTGGCTGCACGCAAAAATCGGACCTAGAAAAAATTAGAATTAGGGAAAGCCCCAGTGGGTAGCGTGAATCTCTTTTGACTTGTTAGCATCAACATTTCCTTAAGCTGCGTGTGAATCTGGAAATGTGAGACTGAGACACAAATCTTGTTTTCCTATTTTGAAAGCTCCACTCATGCAGTCTCGAAGCTACCTGAAAAGCACTGTTGTTACTGTCCTTTTAGTTACTGCCTGCCTGCTTCTGCGAAGAAAATGAGTTCTCCCGATAGAAACCTTGTGCTTCCAAATCCTAGTTGGAAGCTCACCTGCTCTGCTCTATAACTAAAGTGAAAGTCAAGGGGAGCACTAGCCTCGAAGTAAAGCCCTGATTAACCTGGCAAAACGGGAGGCGTGCAGCAGCTCCATGAGGCCTTCCTCGCTGTTCTCCTTTAGTTTAACGGTAGTGAGTCCTAGCCTCGAAGTAGGCCCTGATTTGCCTTGCCAAACGGGAGGTATGGAGCAGCTCCATCAGGCCTTCTTCAGTGTTCTGCTTTAGTTTCACTGTAGTAAGCTTTTCAAGACTCCTAGGGACCTTGCTTCAGCACCTGTTTCTGTACCAGTATACTGAGTAGAGCCAAGAACCTCAGGGGCAGCTGAAAACTTCAGCCCCGTAGGCCTTTTGGAACACTGCTGGGTTAGCTAGAGAAAGGCAACACACAGCACTCTTCCTTGGGAGAGCCAGATTACCTCAGCTCTCCACAGGTTTCAGGAACACACTTCTAGACACTCCTCCATGCAATGGATGTAACCTCATTCCCCTAGCATAACTCTACTGAGAAAAACACTCTGCTTCTAATCCCTTTTCACCTTTTACACTTAGAGTCACGCATCCTCAAGGAGGCGATCGCCTTGCATTCCAAGTACAATTTAAGCACAGTTCTTGGTGTAACACTGCAGGTCTTTGGATGATGCACAGGCCCCTAAGTCTCCATGTCGCATCCTTTGTTTAGGCACTTGGCTGCACGCAAAAATCGGACCTAGAAAAAATTAGAATTAGGGAAAGCCCCAGTGGGTAGCGTGAATCTCTTTTGACTTGTTAGCATCAACATCTCCTTATGCTGCGTGTGAATCTGGAAATGTGAGACTGAGACACAAATTTTGTTTTCCCATTTTGAAAGCTCCACTCATGCAGTCTGGAAGCTACCTGAAAAGCACTCTTGTTACCGTCCTTTTAGTTACTGCCTGCCTGCTTCTGCGAAGAAAATGAGTTCTCCCGAAAGAAACCTTGTGCTTCCAGTTCCTAGTTGGAAGCTCAACTGCTCTCCTCTATAACTAACGTGAAAATCAGGGAACACTAGCCTCGAAGTAATGCCCTGATTATCCTGGCAAAACGGGAGGCGTGCAGCAGCTCCATGAGTCCTTCATCGCTGTTCTTTAGTTTAACCGTAGTAAGTTTTCCTAGACTCCTAGAGACCTTGCTTCAGCACCCCTATCGCAATCAGAAAACTGCCTAGAGCCGGGAAGCTCTGGTCCTGCGTGTATGCTGCGTACCAACTTACTATTTGCAGACTGATGGCACAAGGTTTCTTTGCCCATTTGGAAAGCTCTGTTCATGCGGCCTCCTTTATACCTGAAAAGCATTGTTGTTGCCGGGGTTTTAGTCACTGCCTGCACGGTTCTGAGAAGATATTGAGTTTTCCCGTCCGAAACCTGGTGCTTCCACTTCCTACTTGGAAGCTCACCCTGCTCTGCTCTATATCTAAAGTGAAAGTCCACGTGAGCCCTAGCCCCGAAGTAAGGCCCTGATTTGCCTTGCCAAACGGGAGGTATGGAGAAGCTCCATCAGGCCTTCTTCACTGTTCTGCTTTAGTTTCACGGTAGTAAGCTTTTCCACACTTCTAGGGACCTTGTTGCACACCCGTTCTGCTACCATTATACTGAGTAAAGCCAGGAAGCTCAGGGTCAGGTAAGGAACTTCAGCCCCGTAGGCCTTTTGGGACACCCCAGTGTTGGCTAGAGAAAGGCAACACACTGCACTCTTCCTTGAGAGAGCCAGTTTACCTCAGCTCTACACAGGATTAAGGAACACACTTCTAGACTGTCCTCCATTAAATGGATGTAACCTCACTCCCCTAGTTGAACTCTTTTGAGAAGAACACTCTTTTTAATCCCTTTTCCCCTATTACACTTAGAGTCACGCATCCTCAGGAGGTGGTCGGCTTGCATTCCAAGTACAATTTAAGCACAGTTCTTGGTATAACACGGCAGGACTTTGGAAGAAGCACAGGCCCCTATATCGCCCTCACGAATCCTTTGTTTAGGCACTTGACTGCACGCAAAAAAGCGGTCGTAGAAAAAATTAGAATTAGGGAAAGCTCCAGTGAGTATCGTGAATCTCTTTTGACTTGTTAGCATCAACATCTCCTTATGCTGCGTGTGAATCTGGAAATGTGAGACTGAGACACAAATCTTGTTTTCCTATTTTGAAAGCTCCACTCATGCAGTCTGGAAGCTACCTGAAAAGCACTGTTGTTACTGTCCTTTTAGTTACTGCCTACCTGCTTCTGCGAAGAAAATGAGTTCTCCCGATAGAAACCTTGTGCTTCCAGTTCCTAGTTGGAAGCTCACCTGCTCTGCTCTATAACTAAAGTGAAAGTCAAGGGGAGCACTAGCCTCGAAGTAAAGCCCTGATTAACCTGGCAAAACGGGAGGCGTGCAGCAGCTCCATGAGGCTTTCATCGCTGTTCTCCTTTAGTTTAACGGTAGTGAGTCCTAGCCTCGAAGTAGGCCCTGATTTGCCTTGCCAAACGGGAGGTATGGAGCAGCTCCATCAGGCCTTCTTCAGTGTTCTGCTTTAGTTTCACTGTAGTAAGCTTTTCAAGACTCCTAAGGACCTTGCTTCAGCACCTGTTTCTGTAGCAGTATACTGAGTAGAGCCAAGAACCTCAGGGGCAGCTGAAAACTTCAGCCCCGTAGGCCTTTTGGAACACTGCTGCGTTAGCTAGAGAAAGGCAACACACGGCACTCTTCCTTGGGAGACCCAGAGTAACTCAGCTCTCCACAGGTTTCAGGAACACACTTCTAGACACTCCTCCATGCAATGGATGTAACCTCATTCCCCTAGCATAACTCTACTGAGTAAAACACTCTGCTTCTAATCCCTTTTCACCTTTTACACTTAGAGTCACGCATCCTCAAGGAGGCGATCGCCTTGCATTCCAAGTACAATTTAAGCACAGTTCTTGGTGTAACACTGCAGGTCTTTGGATGATGCACAGGCCCCTAAGTCTCCATGTCGCATCCTTTGTTTAGGCACTTGGCTGCACGCAAAAATCGGACCTAGAAAAAATTAGAATTAGGGAAAGCCCCAGTGGGTAGTGTGAATCTCTTTTGACTTGTTAGCATCAACATCTCCTTATGCTGCGTGTGAATCTGGAAATGTGAGACTGAGACACAAATCTTGTTTTCCTATTTTGAAAGCTCCACTCATGCAGTCTCGAAGCTACCTGAAAAGCACTGTTGTTACTGTCCTTTTAGTTACTGCCTGCCTGCTTCTGCGAAGAAAATGAGTTCTCCCGAAAGAAACCTTGTGCTTCCAAATCCTAGTTGGAAGCTCACCTGCTCTGCTCTATAACTAAAGTGAAAGTCAAGGGGAGCACTAGCCTCGAAGTAATGCCCAGATTATCCTGGCAAAACGGGAGGCGTGCAGCAGCTCCATGAGGCCTTCCTCGCTGTTCTCCTTTAGTTTAACGGTAGTGAGTCCTAGCCTCGAAGTAGGCCCTGATTTGCCTTGCCAAACGGGAGGTATGGAGCAGCTCCATCAGGCCTTCTTCAGTGTTCTGCTTTAGTTTCACTGTAGTAAGCTTTTCAAGACTCCTAGGGACCTTGTTTCAGCACCTGTTTCGGTACCAGTATACTGAGTAGAGCCAAGAACCTCAGGGGCAGCTAACAACTTCAGCCCCGTAGGCCTTTTGGAACACTCCAGTGTTGGCTAGAGAAAGGCAACACACGGCACTCTTCCTTGGGAGAGACAGATTACCTCAGCTCTACACAGGTTTCAGGAACACACTTCTAGACACTCCTCCATGCAATGGATGTAACCTCATTCTCCTAGCATAACTCTACTGAGAAAAACACTCTGCTTCTAATCCCTTTTCACCTTTTACACTTAGAGTCACGCATCCTCAAGGAGGCGATCGCCTTGCATTCCAAGTACAATTTAAGCACAGTTCTTGGTGTAACACTGCAGGTCTTTGGAGGATGCACAGGCCCCTAAGTCTCCATGTCGCATCCTTTGTTTAGGCACTTGGCTGCACGCAAAAATCGGACCTAGAAAAAATTAGAATTAGGGAAAGCCCCAGTGGGTAGCGTGAATCTCTTTTGACTTGTTAGCATCAACATCTCCTTATGCTGCGTGTGAATCTGGAAATGTGAGACTGAGACACAAATCTTGTTTTCCTATTTTGAAAGCTCCACTCATGCAGTCTGGAAGCTACCTGAAAAGCACTGTTGTTACTGTCCTTTTAGTTACTGCCTGCCTGCTTCTGCGAAGAAAATGAATTCTCCCGATAGAAACCTTGTGCTTCCAGTTCCTAGTTGGAAGCTCACCTGCTCTGCTCTATAACTAAAGTGAAAGTCAAGGGGAGCACTAGCCTCGAAGTAAAGCCCTGATTAACCTGGCAAAACGGGAGGCGTGCAGCAGCTCCATGAGGCCTTCCTCGCTGTTCTCCTTTAGTTTAACGGTAGTGAGTCCTAGCCTCGAAGTAGGCCCTGATTTGCCTTGCCAAACGGGAGGTATGGAGCAGCTCCATCAGGCCTTCTTCAGTGTTCTGCTTTAGTTTCACTGTAGTAAGCTTTTCAAGACTCCTAGGGACCTTGCTTCAGCACCTGTTTCTGTACCAGTATACTGAGTAGAGCCAAGAACCTCAGGGGCAGCTGAAAACTTCAGCCCCGTAGGCCTTTTGGAACACTGCTGCGTTAGCTAGAGAAAGGCAACACACGGCACTCTTCCTTGGGAGACCCAGAGTACCTCAGCTCTCCACAGGTTTCAGGAACACACTTCTAGACACTCCTCCATGCAATGGATGTAACCTCATTCCCCTAGCATAACTCTACTGAGTAAAACACTCTGCTTCTAATCCCTTTTCACCTTTTACACTTAGAGTTACGCATCCTCAAGGAGGCGATCGCCTTGCATTCCAAGTACAATTTAAGCACAGTTCTTGGTGTAACACTGCAGGTCTTTGGAGGATGCACAGGCCCCTAAGTCTCCATGTCGCATCCTTTGTTTAGGCACTTGGCTGCACGCAAAAATCGGACCTAGAAAAAATTAGAATTAGGGAAAGCCCCAGTGGGTAGCGTGAATCTCTTTTGACTTGTTAGCATCAACATCTCCTTATGCTGCGTGTGAATCTGGAAATGTGAGACTGAGACACAAATCTTGTTTTCCTATTTTGAAAGCTCCACTCATGCAGTCTGGAAGCTACCTGAAAAGCACTGTTGTTACTGTCCTTTTAGTTACTGCCTACCTGCTTCTGCGAAGAAAATGAGTTCTCCCGATAGAAACCTTGTGCTTCCAAATCCTAGTTGGAAGCTCACCTGCTCTGCTCTATAACTAAAGTGAAAGTCAAGGGGAGCACTAGCCTCGAAGTAAAGCCCTGATTAACCTGGCAAAACGGGAGGCGTGCAGGGGCTCCATGAGGCCTTCCTCGCTGTTCTCCTTTAGTTTAACGGTAGTGAGTCCTAGCCTCGAAGTAGGCCCTGATTTGCCTTGCCAAACGGGAGGTTTGGAGCAGCTCCATCAGGCCTTCTTCAGTGTTCTGCTTTAGTTTCACTGTAGTAAGCTTTTCAAGACTCCTAGGGACCTTGCTTCAGCACCTGTTTCTGTACCAGTATACTGAGTAGAGCCAAGAACCTCAGGGGCAGCTGAAAACTTCAGCCCCGTAGGCCTTTTGGAACACTGCTGGGTTAGCTAGAGAAAGGCAACACACAGCACTCTTCCTTGGGAGAGCCAGATTACCTCAGCTCTCCACAGGTTTCAGGAACACACTTCTAGACACTCCTCCATGCAATGGATGTAACCTCATTCTCCTAGCATAACTCTACTGAGAAAAACACTCTGCTTCTAATCCCTTTTCACCTTTTACACTTAGAGTCACGCATCCTCAAGGAGGCGATCGCCTTGCATTCCAAGTACAATTTAAGCACAGTTCTTGGTGTAACACTGCAGGTCTTTGGAGGATGCACAGGCCCCTAAGTCTCCATGTCGCATCCTTTGTTTAGGCACTTGGCTGCACGCAAAAATCGGACCTAGAAAAAATTAGAATTAGGGAAAGCCCCAGTGGGTAGCGTGAATCTCTTTTGACTTGTTAGCATCAACATTTCCTTAAGCTGCGTGTGAATCTGGAAATGTGAGACTGAGACACAAATCTTGTTTTCCTATTTTGAAAGCTCCACTCATGCAGTCTCGAAGCTACCTGAAAAGCACTGTTGTTACTGTCCTTTTAGTTACTGCCTGCCTGCTTCTGCGAAGAAAATGAGTTCTCCCGATAGAAACCTTGTGCTTCCAAATCCTAGTTGGAAGCTCACCTGCTCTGCTCTATAACTAAAGTGAAAGTCAAGGGGAGCACTAGCCTCGAAGTAAAGCCCTGATTAACCTGGCAAAACGGGAGGCGTGCAGCAGCTCCATGAGGCCTTCCTCGCTGTTCTCCTTTAGTTTAACGGTAGTGAGTCCTAGCCTCGAAGTAGGCCCTGATTTGCCTTGCCAAACGGGAGGTATGGAGCAGCTCCATCAGGCCTTCTTCAGTGTTCTGCTTTAGTTTCACTGTAGTAAGCTTTTCAAGACTCCTAGGGACCTTGCTTCAGCACCTGTTTCTGTACCAGTATACTGAGTAGAGCCAAGAACCTCAGGGGCAGCTGAAAACTTCAGCCCCGTAGGCCTTTTGGAACACTGCTGGGTTAGCTAGAGAAAGGCAACACACAGCACTCTTCCTTGGGAGAGCCAGATTACCTCAGCTCTCCACAGGTTTCAGGAACACACTTCTAGACACTCCTCCATGCAATGGATGTAACCTCATTCCCCTAGCATAACTCTACTGAGAAAAACACTCTGCTTCTAATCCCTTTTCACCTTTTACACTTAGAGTCACGCATCCTCAAGGAGGCGATCGCCTTGCATTCCAAGTACAATTTAAGCACAGTTCTTGGTGTAACACTGCAGGTCTTTGGATGATGCACAGGCCCCTAAGTCTCCATGTCGCATCCTTTGTTTAGGCACTTGGCTGCACGCAAAAATCGGACCTAGAAAAAATTAGAATTAGGGAAAGCCCCAGTGGGTAGCGTGAATCTCTTTTGACTTGTTAGCATCAACATCTCCTTATGCTGCGTGTGAATCTGGAAATGTGAGACTGAGACACAAATTTTGTTTTCCCATTTTGAAAGCTCCACTCATGCAGTCTGGAAGCTACCTGAAAAGCACTCTTGTTACCGTCCTTTTAGTTACTGCCTGCCTGCTTCTGCGAAGAAAATGAGTTCTCCCGAAAGAAACCTTGTGCTTCCAGTTCCTAGTTGGAAGCTCAACTGCTCTCCTCTATAACTAACGTGAAAATCAGGGAACACTAGCCTCGAAGTAATGCCCTGATTATCCTGGCAAAACGGGAGGCGTGCAGCAGCTCCATGAGGCCTTCATCGCTGTTCTTTAGTTTAACCGTAGTAAGTTTTCCTAGACTCCTAGAGACCTTGCTTCAGCACCCCTATCGCAATCAGAAAACTGCCTAGAGCCGGGAAGCTCTGGTCCTGCGTGTATGCTGCGTACCAACTTACTATTTGCAGACTGATGGCACAAGGTTTCTTTGCCCATTTGGAAAGCTCTGTTCATGCGGCCTCCTTTATACCTGAAAAGCATTGTTGTTGCCGGGGTTTTAGTCACTGCCTGCACGGTTCTGAGAAGATATTGAGTTTTCCCGTCCGAAACCTTGTGCTTCCACTTCCTACTTGGAAGCTCACCCTGCTCTGCTCTATATCTAAAGTGAAAGTCCACGTGAGCCCTAGCCCCGAAGTAAGGCCCTGATTTGCCTTGCCAAACGGGAGGTATGGAGAAGCTCCATCAGGCCTTCTTCACTGTTCTGCTTTAGTTTCACGGTAGTAAGCTTTTCCACACTTCTAGGGACCTTGTTGCACACCCGTTCTGCTACCATTATACTGAGTAAAGCCAGGAAGCTCAGGGTCAGGTAAGGAACTTCAGCCCCGTAGGCCTTTTGGGACACCCCAGTGTTGGCTAGAGAAAGGCAACACACTGCACTCTTCCTTGAGAGAGCCAGTTTACCTCAGCTCTACACAGGATTAAGGAACACACTTCTAGACTGTCCTCCATTAAATGGATGTAACCTCACTCCCCTAGTTGAACTCTTTTGAGAAGAACACTCTTTTTAATCCCTTTTCCCCTATTACACTTAGAGTCACGCATCCTCAGGAGGTGGTCGGCTTGCATTCCAAGTACAATTTAAGCACAGTTCTTGGTATAACACGGCAGGACTTTGGAAGAAGCACAGGCCCCTATATCGCCCTCACGAATCCTTTGTTTAGGCACTTGACTGCACGCAAAAAAGCGGTCGTAGAAAAAATTAGAATTAGGGAAAGCTCCAGTGAGTATCGTGAATCTCTTTTGACTTGTTAGCATCAACATCTCCTTATGCTGCGTGTGAATCTGGAAATGTGAGACTGAGACACAAATCTTGTTTTCCTATTTTGAAAGCTCCACTCATGCAGTCTGGAAGCTACCTGAAAAGCACTGTTGTTACTGTCCTTTTAGTTACTGCCTACCTGCTTCTGCGAAGAAAATGAGTTCTCCCGATAGAAACCTTGTGCTTCCAGTTCCTAGTTGGAAGCTCACCTGCTCTGCTCTATAACTAAAGTGAAAGTCAAGGGGAGCACTAGCCTCGAAGTAAAGCCCTGATTAACCTGGCAAAACGGGAGGCGTGCAGCAGCTCCATGAGGCTTTCATCGCTGTTCTCCTTTAGTTTAACGGTAGTGAGTCCTAGCCTCGAAGTAGGCCCTGATTTGCCTTGCCAAACGGGAGGTATGGAGCAGCTCCATCAGGCCTTCTTCAGTGTTCTGCTTTAGTTTCACTGTAGTAAGCTTTTCAAGACTCCTAAGGACCTTGCTTCAGCACCTGTTTCTGTAGCAGTATACTGAGTAGAGCCAAGAACCTCAGGGGCAGCTGAAAACTTCAGCCCCGTAGGCCTTTTGGAACACTGCTGCGTTAGCTAGAGAAAGGCAACACACGGCACTCTTCCTTGGGAGACCCAGAGTAACTCAGCTCTCCACAGGTTTCAGGAACACACTTCTAGACACTCCTCCATGCAATGGATGTAACCTCATTCCCCTAGCATAACTCTACTGAGTAAAACACTCTGCTTCTAATCCCTTTTCACCTTTTACACTTAGAGTCACGCATCCTCAAGGAGGCGATCGCCTTGCATTCCAAGTACAATTTAAGCACAGTTCTTGGTGTAACACTGCAGGTCTTTGGATGATGCACAGGCCCCTAAGTCTCCATGTCGCATCCTTTGTTTAGGCACTTGGCTGCACGCAAAAATCGGACCTAGAAAAAATTAGAATTAGGGAAAGCCCCAGTGGGTAGTGTGAATCTCTTTTGACTTGTTAGCATCAACATCTCCTTATGCTGCGTGTGAATCTGGAAATGTGAGACTGAGACACAAATCTTGTTTTCCTATTTTGAAAGCTCCACTCATGCAGTCTCGAAGCTACCTGAAAAGCACTGTTGTTACTGTCCTTTTAGTTACTGCCTGCCTGCTTCTGCGAAGAAAATGAGTTCTCCCGAAAGAAACCTTGTGCTTCCAAATCCTAGTTGGAAGCTCACCTGCTCTGCTCTATAACTAAAGTGAAAGTCAAGGGGAGCACTAGCCTCGAAGTAATGCCCAGATTATCCTGGCAAAACGGGAGGCGTGCAGCAGCTCCATGAGGCCTTCCTCGCTGTTCTCCTTTAGTTTAACGGTAGTGAGTCCTAGCCTCGAAGTAGGCCCTGATTTGCCTTGCCAAACGGGAGGTATGGAGCAGCTCCATCAGGCCTTCTTCAGTGTTCTGCTTTAGTTTCACTGTAGTAAGCTTTTCAAGACTCCTAGGGACCTTGTTTCAGCACCTGTTTCGGTACCAGTATACTGAGTAGAGCCAAGAACCTCAGGGGCAGCTAACAACTTCAGCCCCGTAGGCCTTTTGGAACACTCCAGTGTTGGCTAGAGAAAGGCAACACACGGCACTCTTCCTTGGGAGAGACAGATTACCTCAGCTCTACACAGGTTTCAGGAACACACTTCTAGACACTCCTCCATGCAATGGATGTAACCTCATTCCCCTAGCTGAACTCTATTGAGAAAAACACTCTGCTTCTAATCCCTTTTCACCTTTTACACTTAGAGTCACGCATCCTCAAGGAGGCGATCGCCTTGCATTCCAAGTACAATTTAAGCACAGTTCTTGGTGTAACACTGCAGGTCTTTGGAGGATGCACAGGCCCCTAAGTCTCCATGTCGCATCCTTTGTTTAGGCACTTGGCTGCAAGCAAAAATCGGACCTAGAAAAAATTAGAATTAGGGAAAGCCCCAGTGGGTAGCGTGAATCTCTTTTGACTTGTTAGCATCAACATCTCCTTATGCTGCGTGTGAATCTGGAAATGTGAGACTGAGACACAAATCTTGTTTTCCTATTTTGAAAGCTCCACTCATGCAGTCTGGAAGCTACCTGAAAAGCACTGTTGTTACTGTCCTTTTAGTTACTGCCTGCCTGCTTCTGCGAAGAAAATGAGTTCTCCCGATAGAAACCTTGTGCTTCCAAATCCTAGTTGGAAGCTCACCTGCTCTGCTCTATAACTAAAGTGAAAGTCAAGGGGAGCAGTAGCCTCGAAGTAAAGCCTTGATTAACCTGGCAAAACGGGAGGCGTGCAGCAGCTCCATGAGGCCTTCCTCGCTGTTCTCCTTTAGTTTAACGGTAGTGAGTCCTAGCCTCGAAGTAGGCCCTGATTTGCCTTGCCAAACAGGAGGTATGGAGCAGCTCCATCAGGCCTTCTTCAGTGTTCTGCTTTAGTTTCACTGTAGTAAGCTTTTCAAGACTCCTAGGGACCTTGCTTCAGCACCTGTTTCTGTACCAGTATACTGAGTAGAGCCAAGAACCTCAGGGGCAGCTGAAAACTTCAGCCCCGTAGGCCTTTTGGAACACTGCTGGGTTAGCTAGAGAAAGGCAACACACAGCACTCTTCCTTGGGAGAGCCAGATTACCTCAGCTCTCCACAGGTTTCAGGAACACACTTCTAGACACTCCTCCATGCAATGGATGTAACCTCATTCTCCTAGCATAACTCTACTGAGAAAAACACTCTGCTTCTAATCCCTTTTCACCTTTTACACTTAGAGTCACGCATCCTCAAGGAGGCGATCGCCTTGCATTCCAAGTACAATTTAAGCACAGTTCTTGGTGTAACACTGCAGGTCTTTGGAGGATGCACAGGCCCCTAAGTCTCCATGTCGCATCCTTTGTTTAGGCACTTGGCTGCACGCAAAAATCGGACCTAGAAAAAATTAGAATTAGGGAAAGCCCCAGTGGGTAGCGTGAATCTCTTTTGACTTGTTAGCATCAACATCTCCTTATGCTGCGTGTGAATCTGGAAATGTGAGACTGAGACACAAATTTTGTTTTCCCATTTTGAAAGCTCCACTCATGCAGTCTGGAAGCTACCTGAAAAGCACTCTTGTTACCGTCCTTTTAGTTACTGCCTGCCTGCTTCTGCGAAGAAAATGAGTTCTCCCGAAAGAAACCTTGTGCTTCCAGTTCCTAGTTGGAAGCTCAACTGCTCTCCTCTATAACTAACGTGAAAATCAGGGAACACTAGCCTCGAAGTAATGCCCTGATTATCCTGGCAAAACGGGAGGCGTGCAGCAGCTCCATGAGTCCTTCATCGCTGTTCTTTAGTTTAACCGTAGTAAGTTTTCCTAGACTCCTAGAGACCTTGCTTCAGCACCCCTATCGCAATCAGAAAACTGCCTAGAGCCGGGAAGCTCTGGTCCTGCGTGTATGCTGCGTACCAACTTACTATTTGCAGACTGATGGCACAAGGTTTCTTTGCCCATTTGGAAAGCTCTGTTCATGCGGCCTCCTTTATACCTGAAAAGCATTGTTGTTGCCGGGGTTTTAGTCACTGCCTGCACGGTTCTGAGAAGATATTGAGTTTTCCCGTCCGAAACCTGGTGCTTCCACTTCCTACTTGGAAGCTCACCCTGCTCTGCTCTATATCTAAAGTGAAAGTCCACGTGAGCCCTAGCCCCGAAGTAAGGCCCTGATTTGCCTTGCCAAACGGGAGGTATGGAGAAGCTCCATCAGGCCTTCTTCACTGTTCTGCTTTAGTTTCACGGTAGTAAGCTTTTCCACACTTCTAGGGACCTTGTTGCACACCCGTTCTGCTACCATTATACTGAGTAAAGCCAGGAAGCTCAGGGTCAGGTAAGGAACTTCAGCCCCGTAGGCCTTTTGGGACACCCCAGTGTTGGCTAGAGAAAGGCAACACACTGCACTCTTCCTTGAGAGAGCCAGTTTACCTCAGCTCTACACAGGATTAAGGAACACACTTCTAGACTGTCCTCCATTAAATGGATGTAACCTCACTCCCCTAGTTGAACTCTTTTGAGAAGAACACTCTTTTTAATCCCTTTTCCCCTATTACACTTAGAGTCACGCATCCTCAGGAGGTGGTCGGCTTGCATTCCAAGTACAATTTAAGCACAGTTCTTGGTATAACACGGCAGGACTTTGGAAGAAGCACAGGCCCCTATATCGCCCTCACGAATCCTTTGTTTAGGCACTTGACTGCACGCAAAAAAGCGGTCGTAGAAAAAATTAGAATTAGGGAAAGCTCCAGTGAGTATCGTGAATCTCTTTTGACTTGTTAGCATCAACATCTCCTTATGCTGCGTGTGAATCTGGAAATGTGAGACTGAGACACAAATCTTGTTTTCCTATTTTGAAAGCTCCACTCATGCAGTCTGGAAGCTACCTGAAAAGCACTGTTGTTACTGTCCTTTTAGTTACTGCCTACCTGCTTCTGCGAAGAAAATGAGTTCTCCCGATAGAAACCTTGTGCTTCCAGTTCCTAGTTGGAAGCTCACCTGCTCTGCTCTATAACTAAAGTGAAAGTCAAGGGGAGCACTAGCCTCGAAGTAAAGCCCTGATTAACCTGGCAAAACGGGAGGCGTGCAGCAGCTCCATGAGGCTTTCATCGCTGTTCTCCTTTAGTTTAACGGTAGTGAGTCCTAGCCTCGAAGTAGGCCCTGATTTGCCTTGCCAAACGGGAGGTATGGAGCAGCTCCATCAGGCCTTCTTCAGTGTTCTGCTTTAGTTTCACTGTAGTAAGCTTTTCAAGACTCCTAAGGACCTTGCTTCAGCACCTGTTTCTGTAGCAGTATACTGAGTAGAGCCAAGAACCTCAGGGGCAGCTGAAAACTTCAGCCCCGTAGGCCTTTTGGAACACTGCTGCGTTAGCTAGAGAAAGGCAACACACGGCACTCTTCCTTGGGAGACCCAGAGTAACTCAGCTCTCCACAGGTTTCAGGAACACACTTCTAGACACTCCTCCATGCAATGGATGTAACCTCATTCCCCTAGCATAACTCTACTGAGTAAAACACTCTGCTTCTAATCCCTTTTCACCTTTTACACTTAGAGTCACGCATCCTCAAGGAGGCGATCGCCTTGCATTCCAAGTACAATTTAAGCACAGTTCTTGGTGTAACACTGCAGGTCTTTGGATGATGCACAGGCCCCTAAGTCTCCATGTCGCATCCTTTGTTTAGGCACTTGGCTGCACGCAAAAATCGGACCTAGAAAAAATTAGAATTAGGGAAAGCCCCAGTGGGTAGTGTGAATCTCTTTTGACTTGTTAGCATCAACATCTCCTTATGCTGCGTGTGAATCTGGAAATGTGAGACTGAGACACAAATCTTGTTTTCCTATTTTGAAAGCTCCACTCATGCAGTCTCGAAGCTACCTGAAAAGCACTGTTGTTACTGTCCTTTTAGTTACTGCCTGCCTGCTTCTGCGAAGAAAATGAGTTCTCCCGAAAGAAACCTTGTGCTTCCAAATCCTAGTTGGAAGCTCACCTGCTCTGCTCTATAACTAAAGTGAAAGTCAAGGGGAGCACTAGCCTCGAAGTAATGCCCAGATTATCCTGGCAAAACGGGAGGCGTGCAGCAGCTCCATGAGGCCTTCCTCGCTGTTCTCCTTTAGTTTAACGGTAGTGAGTCCTAGCCTCGAAGTAGGCCCTGATTTGCCTTGCCAAACGGGAGGTATGGAGCAGCTCCATCAGGCCTTCTTCAGTGTTCTGCTTTAGTTTCACTGTAGTAAGCTTTTCAAGACTCCTAGGGACCTTGTTTCAGCACCTGTTTCGGTACCAGTATACTGAGTAGAGCCAAGAACCTCAGGGGCAGCTAACAACTTCAGCCCCGTAGGCCTTTTGGAACACTCCAGTGTTGGCTAGAGAAAGGCAACACACGGCACTCTTCCTTGGGAGAGACAGATTACCTCAGCTCTACACAGGTTTCAGGAACACACTTCTAGACACTCCTCCATGCAATGGATGTAACCTCATTCTCCTAGCATAACTCTACTGAGAAAAACACTCTGCTTCTAATCCCTTTTCACCTTTTACACTTAGAGTCACGCATCCTCAAGGAGGCGATCGCCTTGCATTCCAAGTACAATTTAAGCACAGTTCTTGGTGTAACACTGCAGGTCTTTGGAGGATGCACAGGCCCCTAAGTCTCCATGTCGCATCCTTTGTTTAGGCACTTGGCTGCACGCAAAAATCGGACCTAGAAAAAATTAGAATTAGGGAAAGCCCCAGTGGGTAGCGTGAATCTCTTTTGACTTGTTAGCATCAACATCTCCTTATGCTGCGTGTGAATCTGGAAATGTGAGACTGAGACACAAATCTTGTTTTCCTATTTTGAAAGCTCCACTCATGCAGTCTGGAAGCTACCTGAAAAGCACTGTTGTTACTGTCCTTTTAGTTACTGCCTGCCTGCTTCTGCGAAGAAAATGAATTCTCCCGATAGAAACCTTGTGCTTCCAGTTCCTAGTTGGAAGCTCACCTGCTCTGCTCTATAACTAAAGTGAAAGTCAAGGGGAGCACTAGCCTCGAAGTAAAGCCCTGATTAACCTGGCAAAACGGGAGGCGTGCAGCAGCTCCATGAGGCCTTCCTCGCTGTTCTCCTTTAGTTTAACGGTAGTGAGTCCTAGCCTCGAAGTAGGCCCTGATTTGCCTTGCCAAACGGGAGGTATGGAGCAGCTCCATCAGGCCTTCTTCAGTGTTCTGCTTTAGTTTCACTGTAGTAAGCTTTTCAAGACTCCTAGGGACCTTGCTTCAGCACCTGTTTCTGTACCAGTATACTGAGTAGAGCCAAGAACCTCAGGGGCAGCTGAAAACTTCAGCCCCGTAGGCCTTTTGGAACACTGCTGCGTTAGCTAGAGAAAGGCAACACACGGCACTCTTCCTTGGGAGACCCAGAGTACCTCAGCTCTCCACAGGTTTCAGGAACACACTTCTAGACACTCCTCCATGCAATGGATGTAACCTCATTCCCCTAGCATAACTCTACTGAGTAAAACACTCTGCTTCTAATCCCTTTTCACCTTTTACACTTAGAGTTACGCATCCTCAAGGAGGCGATCGCCTTGCATTCCAAGTACAATTTAAGCACAGTTCTTGGTGTAACACTGCAGGTCTTTGGAGGATGCACAGGCCCCTAAGTCTCCATGTCGCATCCTTTGTTTAGGCACTTGGCTGCACGCAAAAATCGGACCTAGAAAAAATTAGAATTAGGGAAAGCCCCAGTGGGTAGCGTGAATCTCTTTTGACTTGTTAGCATCAACATCTCCTTATGCTGCGTGTGAATCTGGAAATGTGAGACTGAGACACAAATCTTGTTTTCCTATTTTGAAAGCTCCACTCATGCAGTCTGGAAGCTACCTGAAAAGCACTGTTGTTACTGTCCTTTTAGTTACTGCCTACCTGCTTCTGCGAAGAAAATGAGTTCTCCCGATAGAAACCTTGTGCTTCCAAATCCTAGTTGGAAGCTCACCTGCTCTGCTCTATAACTAAAGTGAAAGTCAAGGGGAGCACTAGCCTCGAAGTAAAGCCCTGATTAACCTGGCAAAACGGGAGGCGTGCAGGGGCTCCATGAGGCCTTCCTCGCTGTTCTCCTTTAGTTTAACGGTAGTGAGTCCTAGCCTCGAAGTAGGCCCTGATTTGCCTTGCCAAACGGGAGGTTTGGAGCAGCTCCATCAGGCCTTCTTCAGTGTTCTGCTTTAGTTTCACTGTAGTAAGCTTTTCAAGACTCCTAGGGACCTTGCTTCAGCACCTGTTTTCTGTACCAGTATCTGAGTAGAGCCAAGAACCTCAGGGGCAGCTGAAAACTTCAGCCCCGTAGGCCTTTTGGAACACTGCTGGGTTAGCTAGAGAAAGGCAACACACAGCACTCTTCCTTGGGAGAGCCAGATTACCTCAGCTCTCCACAGGTTTCAGGAACACACTTCTAGACACTCCTCCATGCAATGGATGTAACCTCATTCTCCTAGCATAACTCTACTGAGAAAAACACTCTGCTTCTAATCCCTTTTCACCTTTTACACTTAGAGTCACGCATCCTCAAGGAGGCGATCGCCTTGCATTCCAAGTACAATTTAAGCACAGTTCTTGGTGTAACACTGCAGGTCTTTGGAGGATGCACAGGCCCCTAAGTCTCCATGTCGCATCCTTTGTTTAGGCACTTGGCTGCACGCAAAAATCGGACCTAGAAAAAATTAGAATTAGGGAAAGCCCCAGTGGGTAGCGTGAATCTCTTTTGACTTGTTAGCATCAACATTTCCTTAAGCTGCGTGTGAATCTGGAAATGTGAGACTGAGACACAAATCTTGTTTTCCTATTTTGAAAGCTCCACTCATGCAGTCTCGAAGCTACCTGAAAAGCACTGTTGTTACTGTCCTTTTAGTTACTGCCTGCCTGCTTCTGCGAAGAAAATGAGTTCTCCCGATAGAAACCTTGTGCTTCCAAATCCTAGTTGGAAGCTCACCTGCTCTGCTCTATAACTAAAGTGAAAGTCAAGGGGAGCACTAGCCTCGAAGTAAAGCCCTGATTAACCTGGCAAAACGGGAGGCGTGCAGCAGCTCCATGAGGCCTTCCTCGCTGTTCTCCTTTAGTTTAACGGTAGTGAGTCCTAGCCTCGAAGTAGGCCCTGATTTGCCTTGCCAAACGGGAGGTATGGAGCAGCTCCATCAGGCCTTCTTCAGTGTTCTGCTTTAGTTTCACTGTAGTAAGCTTTTCAAGACTCCTAGGGACCTTGCTTCAGCACCTGTTTCTGTACCAGTATACTGAGTAGAGCCAAGAACCTCAGGGGCAGCTGAAAACTTCAGCCCCGTAGGCCTTTTGGAACACTGCTGGGTTAGCTAGAGAAAGGCAACACACAGCACTCTTCCTTGGGAGAGCCAGATTACCTCAGCTCTCCACAGGTTTCAGGAACACACTTCTAGACACTCCTCCATGCAATGGATGTAACCTCATTCCCCTAGCATAACTCTACTGAGAAAAACACTCTGCTTCTAATCCCTTTTCACCTTTTACACTTAGAGTCACGCATCCTCAAGGAGGCGATCGCCTTGCATTCCAAGTACAATTTAAGCACAGTTCTTGGTGTAACACTGCAGGTCTTTGGATGATGCACAGGCCCCTAAGTCTCCATGTCGCATCCTTTGTTTAGGCACTTGGCTGCACGCAAAAATCGGACCTAGAAAAAATTAGAATTAGGGAAAGCCCCAGTGGGTAGCGTGAATCTCTTTTGACTTGTTAGCATCAACATCTCCTTATGCTGCGTGTGAATCTGGAAATGTGAGACTGAGACACAAATTTTGTTTTCCCATTTTGAAAGCTCCACTCATGCAGTCTGGAAGCTACCTGAAAAGCACTCTTGTTACCGTCCTTTTAGTTACTGCCTGCCTGCTTCTGCGAAGAAAATGAGTTCTCCCGAAAGAAACCTTGTGCTTCCAGTTCCTAGTTGGAAGCTCAACTGCTCTCCTCTATAACTAACGTGAAAATCAGGGAACACTAGCCTCGAAGTAATGCCCTGATTATCCTGGCAAAACGGGAGGCGTGCAGCAGCTCCATGAGGCCTTCATCGCTGTTCTTTAGTTTAACCGTAGTAAGTTTTCCTAGACTCCTAGAGACCTTGCTTCAGCACCCCTATCGCAATCAGAAAACTGCCTAGAGCCGGGAAGCTCTGGTCCTGCGTGTATGCTGCGTACCAACTTACTATTTGCAGACTGATGGCACAAGGTTTCTTTGCCCATTTGGAAAGCTCTGTTCATGCGGCCTCCTTTATACCTGAAAAGCATTGTTGTTGCCGGGGTTTTAGTCACTGCCTGCACGGTTCTGAGAAGATATTGAGTTTTCCCGTCCGAAACCTTGTGCTTCCACTTCCTACTTGGAAGCTCACCCTGCTCTGCTCTATATCTAAAGTGAAAGTCCACGTGAGCCCTAGCCCCGAAGTAAGGCCCTGATTTGCCTTGCCAAACGGGAGGTATGGAGAAGCTCCATCAGGCCTTCTTCACTGTTCTGCTTTAGTTTCACGGTAGTAAGCTTTTCCACACTTCTAGGGACCTTGTTGCACACCCGTTCTGCTACCATTATACTGAGTAAAGCCAGGAAGCTCAGGGTCAGGTAAGGAACTTCAGCCCCGTAGGCCTTTTGGGACACCCCAGTGTTGGCTAGAGAAAGGCAACACACTGCACTCTTCCTTGAGAGAGCCAGTTTACCTCAGCTCTACACAGGATTAAGGAACACACTTCTAGACTGTCCTCCATTAAATGGATGTAACCTCACTCCCCTAGTTGAACTCTTTTGAGAAGAACACTCTTTTTAATCCCTTTTCCCCTATTACACTTAGAGTCACGCATCCTCAGGAGGTGGTCGGCTTGCATTCCAAGTACAATTTAAGCACAGTTCTTGGTATAACACGGCAGGACTTTGGAAGAAGCACAGGCCCCTATATCGCCCTCACGAATCCTTTGTTTAGGCACTTGACTGCACGCAAAAAAGCGGTCGTAGAAAAAATTAGAATTAGGGAAAGCTCCAGTGAGTATCGTGAATCTCTTTTGACTTGTTAGCATCAACATCTCCTTATGCTGCGTGTGAATCTGGAAATGTGAGACTGAGACACAAATCTTGTTTTCCTATTTTGAAAGCTCCACTCATGCAGTCTGGAAGCTACCTGAAAAGCACTGTTGTTACTGTCCTTTTAGTTACTGCCTACCTGCTTCTGCGAAGAAAATGAGTTCTCCCGATAGAAACCTTGTGCTTCCAGTTCCTAGTTGGAAGCTCACCTGCTCTGCTCTATAACTAAAGTGAAAGTCAAGGGGAGCACTAGCCTCGAAGTAAAGCCCTGATTAACCTGGCAAAACGGGAGGCGTGCAGCAGCTCCATGAGGCTTTCATCGCTGTTCTCCTTTAGTTTAACGGTAGTGAGTCCTAGCCTCGAAGTAGGCCCTGATTTGCCTTGCCAAACGGGAGGTATGGAGCAGCTCCATCAGGCCTTCTTCAGTGTTCTGCTTTAGTTTCACTGTAGTAAGCTTTTCAAGACTCCTAAGGACCTTGCTTCAGCACCTGTTTCTGTAGCAGTATACTGAGTAGAGCCAAGAACCTCAGGGGCAGCTGAAAACTTCAGCCCCGTAGGCCTTTTGGAACACTGCTGCGTTAGCTAGAGAAAGGCAACACACGGCACTCTTCCTTGGGAGACCCAGAGTAACTCAGCTCTCCACAGGTTTCAGGAACACACTTCTAGACACTCCTCCATGCAATGGATGTAACCTCATTCCCCTAGCATAACTCTACTGAGTAAAACACTCTGCTTCTAATCCCTTTTCACCTTTTACACTTAGAGTCACGCATCCTCAAGGAGGCGATCGCCTTGCATTCCAAGTACAATTTAAGCACAGTTCTTGGTGTAACACTGCAGGTCTTTGGATGATGCACAGGCCCCTAAGTCTCCATGTCGCATCCTTTGTTTAGGCACTTGGCTGCACGCAAAAATCGGACCTAGAAAAAATTAGAATTAGGGAAAGCCCCAGTGGGTAGTGTGAATCTCTTTTGACTTGTTAGCATCAACATCTCCTTATGCTGCGTGTGAATCTGGAAATGTGAGACTGAGACACAAATCTTGTTTTCCTATTTTGAAAGCTCCACTCATGCAGTCTCGAAGCTACCTGAAAAGCACTGTTGTTACTGTCCTTTTAGTTACTGCCTGCCTGCTTCTGCGAAGAAAATGAGTTCTCCCGAAAGAAACCTTGTGCTTCCAAATCCTAGTTGGAAGCTCACCTGCTCTGCTCTATAACTAAAGTGAAAGTCAAGGGGAGCACTAGCCTCGAAGTAATGCCCAGATTATCCTGGCAAAACGGGAGGCGTGCAGCAGCTCCATGAGGCCTTCCTCGCTGTTCTCCTTTAGTTTAACGGTAGTGAGTCCTAGCCTCGAAGTAGGCCCTGATTTGCCTTGCCAAACGGGAGGTATGGAGCAGCTCCATCAGGCCTTCTTCAGTGTTCTGCTTTAGTTTCACTGTAGTAAGCTTTTCAAGACTCCTAGGGACCTTGTTTCAGCACCTGTTTCGGTACCAGTATACTGAGTAGAGCCAAGAACCTCAGGGGCAGCTAACAACTTCAGCCCCGTAGGCCTTTTGGAACACTCCAGTGTTGGCTAGAGAAAGGCAACACACGGCACTCTTCCTTGGGAGAGACAGATTACCTCAGCTCTACACAGGTTTCAGGAACACACTTCTAGACACTCCTCCATGCAATGGATGTAACCTCATTCCCCTAGCTGAACTCTATTGAGAAAAACACTCTGCTTCTAATCCCTTTTCACCTTTTACACTTAGAGTCACGCATCCTCAAGGAGGCGATCGCCTTGCATTCCAAGTACAATTTAAGCACAGTTCTTGGTGTAACACTGCAGGTCTTTGGAGGATGCACAGGCCCCTAAGTCTCCATGTCGCATCCTTTGTTTAGGCACTTGGCTGCAAGCAAAAATCGGACCTAGAAAAAATTAGAATTAGGGAAAGCCCCAGTGGGTAGCGTGAATCTCTTTTGACTTGTTAGCATCAACATCTCCTTATGCTGCGTGTGAATCTGGAAATGTGAGACTGAGACACAAATCTTGTTTTCCTATTTTGAAAGCTCCACTCATGCAGTCTGGAAGCTACCTGAAAAGCACTGTTGTTACTGTCCTTTTAGTTACTGCCTGCCTGCTTCTGCGAAGAAAATGAGTTCTCCCGATAGAAACCTTGTGCTTCCAAATCCTAGTTGGAAGCTCACCTGCTCTGCTCTATAACTAAAGTGAAAGTCAAGGGGAGCAGTAGCCTCGAAGTAAAGCCTTGATTAACCTGGCAAAACGGGAGGCGTGCAGCAGCTCCATGAGGCCTTCCTCGCTGTTCTCCTTTAGTTTAACGGTAGTGAGTCCTAGCCTCGAAGTAGGCCCTGATTTGCCTTGCCAAACAGGAGGTATGGAGCAGCTCCATCAGGCCTTCTTCAGTGTTCTGCTTTAGTTTCACTGTAGTAAGCTTTTCAAGACTCCTAGGGACCTTGCTTCAGCACCTGTTTCTGTACCAGTATACTGAGTAGAGCCAAGAACCTCAGGGGCAGCTGAAAACTTCAGCCCCGTAGGCCTTTTGGAACACTGCTGGGTTAGCTAGAGAAAGGCAACACACAGCACTCTTCCTTGGGAGAGCCAGATTACCTCAGCTCTCCACAGGTTTCAGGAACACACTTCTAGACACTCCTCCATGCAATGGATGTAACCTCATTCTCCTAGCATAACTCTACTGAGAAAAACACTCTGCTTCTAATCCCTTTTCACCTTTTACACTTAGAGTCACGCATCCTCAAGGAGGCGATCGCCTTGCATTCCAAGTACAATTTAAGCACAGTTCTTGGTGTAACACTGCAGGTCTTTGGAGGATGCACAGGCCCCTAAGTCTCCATGTCGCATCCTTTGTTTAGGCACTTGGCTGCACGCAAAAATCGGACCTAGAAAAAATTAGAATTAGGGAAAGCCCCAGTGGGTAGCGTGAATCTCTTTTGACTTGTTAGCATCAACATCTCCTTATGCTGCGTGTGAATCTGGAAATGTGAGACTGAGACACAAATCTTGTTTTCCTATTTTGAAAGCTCCACTCATGCAGTCTGGAAGCTACCTGAAAAGCACTGTTGTTACTGTCCTTTTAGTTACTGCCTGCCTGCTTCTGCGAAGAAAATGAATTCTCCCGATAGAAACCTTGTGCTTCCAGTTCCTAGTTGGAAGCTCACCTGCTCTGCTCTATAACTAAAGTGAAAGTCAAGGGGAGCACTAGCCTCGAAGTAAAGCCCTGATTAACCTGGCAAAACGGGAGGCGTGCAGCAGCTCCATGAGGCCTTCCTCGCTGTTCTCCTTTAGTTTAACGGTAGTGAGTCCTAGCCTCGAAGTAGGCCCTGATTTGCCTTGCCAAACGGGAGGTATGGAGCAGCTCCATCAGGCCTTCTTCAGTGTTCTGCTTTAGTTTCACTGTAGTAAGCTTTTCAAGACTCCTAGGGACCTTGCTTCAGCACCTGTTTCTGTACCAGTATACTGAGTAGAGCCAAGAACCTCAGGGGCAGCTGAAAACTTCAGCCCCGTAGGCCTTTTGGAACACTGCTGGGTTAGCTAGAGAAAGGCAACACACAGCACTCCTCCTTGGGAGAGCCAGATTACCTCAGCTCTCCACAGGTTTCAGGAACACACTTCTAGACACTCCTCCATGCAATGGATGTAACCTCATTCCCCTAGCATAACTCTACTGAGAAAAACACTCTGCTTCTAATCCCTTTTCACCTTTTACACTTAGAGTCACGCATCCTCAAGGAGGCGATCGCCTTGCATTCCAAGTACAATTTAAGCACAGTTCTTGGTGTAACACTGCAGGTCTTTGGAGGATGCACAGGCCCCTAAGTCTCCATGTCGCATCCTTTGTTTAGGCACTTGGCTGCACGCAAAAATCGGACCTAGAAAAAATTAGAATTAGGGAAAGCCCCAGTGGTTAGCGAGAATCTCTTTTGACTTGTTAGCATCAACATCTCCTTATGCTGCGTGTGAATCTGGAAATGTGAGACTGAGACACAAATCTTGTTTTCCTATTTTGAAAGCTCCACTCATGCAGTCTGGAAGCTACCTGAAAAGCACTGTTGTTACTGTCCTTTTAGTTACTGCCTGCCTGCTTCTGCGAAGAAAATGAGTTCTCCCGATAGAAACCTTGTGCTTCCAAATCCTAGTTGGAAGCTCACCTGCTCTGCTCTATAACTAAAGTGAAAGTCAAGGGGAGCACTAGCCTCGAAGTAAAGCCCTGATTAACCTGGCAAAACGGGAGGCGTGCAGCAGCTCCATGAGGCCTTCATCGCTGTTCTCCTTTAGTTTAACGGTAGTGAGTCCTAGCCTCGAAGTAGGCCCTGATTTGCCTTGCCAAACGGGAGGTATGGAGCAGCTCCATCAGGCCTTCTTCAGTGTTCTGCTTTAGTTTCACTGTAGTAAGCTTTTCAAGACTCCTAGGGACCTTGCTTCAGCACCTGTTTCGGTACCAGTATACTGAGTAGAGCCAAGAACCTCAGGGGCAGTTAACAACTTCAGCCCCGTAGGCCTTTTGGAACACTGCAGGGTAAGCTAGAGAAAGGCAACACACGGCACTCTTCCTTGGGAGAGCCAGATTTCCTCAGCTCTACACAGGTTTCAGGAACACACTTCTAGACTGTCCTCCATGCAATGGTTGTAACCTCATTCCCCTAGCTGAACTCTATTGATAAAAACACTCTGCTTCTTATCCCTTTTCACATTTTTCACATAGTCACGCATCCTCAAGTTGGCGGTCGCCTTGCATTCCAAGTACAATTTAAGCACAGTTCTTGGTGAAACACTGCAGGTCTTTGGAGGATGCACATGTCCCTAAGTCTCCATGTCACATCCTTTTTTTAGGCACTTGGCTGCATGCAGAAAAGTGGTCGTAGAAAAAGGTTGAATAAGGTAAAGCCCCAGTGGGTATCGTGAATCTCTTTTGACTTGTTAGCATCAACATCTCCTTATGCTGCGTGTGAATCTGGAAATGTGAGACTGAGACACAAATTTTGTTTTCCCATTTTGAAAGCTCCACTCATGCAGTCTGGAAGCTACATGAAAAGCACTCTTGTTACCGTCCTTTTAGTTACTGCCTGCCTGCTTCTGCGAAGAAAATGAGTTCTCCCGAAAGAAACCTTGTGCTTCCAGTTCCTAGTTGGAAGCTCAACTGCTCTCCTCTATAACTAAAGTGAAAGTCAGGGAACACTAGCCTCGAAGTAATGCCCTGATTATCCTGGCAAAACGGGAGGCGTGCAGCAGCTCCATGAGGCCTTCATCGCTGTTCTTTAGTTTAACCGTAGTAAGTTTTCCTAGACTCCTAGAGACCTTGCTTCAGCACCCCTATCGCAATCAGAAAACTGCCTAGAGCCGGGAAGCTCTGGTCCTGCGTGTATGCTGCGTACCAACTTACTATTTGCAGACTGATGGCAAAAGGTTTCTTTGCCCATTTGGAAAGCTCTGTTCATGCGGCCTCCTTTATACCTGAAAAGCATTGTTGTTGCCGGGGTTTTAGTCACTGCCTGCACGGTTCTGAGAAGATATTGAGTTTTCCCGTCCGAAACCTTGTGCTTCCACTTCCTACTTGGAAGCTCACCCTGCTCTGCTCTATATCTAAAGTGAAAGTCCACGTGAGCCCTAGCCCCGAAGTAAGGCCCTGATTTGCCTTGCCAAACGGGAGGTATGGAGAAGCTCCATCAGGCCTTCTTCACTGTTCTGCTTTAGTTTCACGGTAGTAAGCTTTTCCACACTTCTAGGGACCTTGTTGCACACCCGTTCTGCTACCATTATACTGAGTAAAGCCAGGAAGCTCAGGGTCAGGTAAGGAACTTCAGCCCCGTAGGCCTTTTGGGACACCCCAGTGTTGGCTAGAGAAAGGCAACACACTGCACACTTCCTTGAGAGAGCCAGTTTACCTCAGCTCTACACAGGATTAAGGAACACACTTCTAGACTGTCCTCCATTAAATGGATGTAACCTCATTCCCCTAGTTGAACTCTTTTGAGAAGAACACTCTTTTTAATCCCTTTTCCCCTATTACACTTAGAGTCACGCATCCTCAGGAGGTGGGCGGCTTGCATTCCAAGTACAATTTAAGCACAGTTCTTGGTATAAAACGGCAGGACTTTGGAAGAAGCACAGGCCCCTATATCGCCCTCGCGCATCCTTTGTTTAGGCACTTGACTGCACGCAAAAAAGCGGTCGTAGAAAAAATTAGAATTAGGGAAAGCTCCAGTGGGTATCGTGAATCTCTTTTGACTTGTTAGCATCAACATCTCCTTATGCTGCGTGTGAATCTGGAAATGTGAGACTGAGACACAAATCTTGTTTTCCTATTTTGAAAGCTCCACTCATGCAGTCTCGAAGCTACCTGAAAAGCACTGTTGTTACTGTCCTTTTAGTTACCGCCTGCCTGCTTCTGCGAAGAAAATGAGTTCTCCCGATAGAAACCTTGTGCTTCCAAATCCTAGTTGGAAGCTCACCTGCTCTGCTCTATAACTAAAGTGAAAGTCAAGGGGAGCACTAGCCTCGAAGTAAAGCCCTGATTAACCTGGCAAAACGGGAGGCGTGCAGCAGCTCCATGAGGCCTTCCTCGCTGTTCTCCTTTAGTTTAACGGTAGTGAGTCCTAGCCTCGAAGTAGGCACTGATTTGCCTTGCCAAACGGGAGGTATGGAGCAGCTCCATCAGGCCTTCTTCAGTGTTCTGCTTTAGTTTCACTGTAGTAAGCTTTTCAAGACTCCTAGGGACCTTGCTTCAGCACCTGTTTCTGTACCAGTATACTGAGTAGAGCCAAGAACCTCAGGGGCAGCTGAAAACTTCAGCCCCGTAGGCCTTTTGGAACACTGCTGGGTTAGCTAGAGAAAGGCAACACACAGCACTCTTCCTTGGGAGAGCCAGATTACCTCAGCTCTCCACAGGTTTCAGGAACACACTTCTAGACACTCCTCCATGCAATGGATGTAACCTCATTCCCCTAGCATAACTCTACTGAGAAAAACACTCTGCTTCTAATCCCTTTTCACCTTTTACACTTAGAGTCACGCATCCTCAAGGAGGCGATCGCCTTGCATTCCAAGTACAATTTAAGCACAGTTCTTGGTGTAACACTGCAGGTCTTTGGAGGATGCACAGGCCCCTAAGTCTCCATGTCGCATCCTTTGTTTAGGCACTTGGCTGCACGCAAAAATCGGACCTAGAAAAAATTAGAATTAGGGAAAGCCCCAGTGGGTAGCGTGAATCTCTTTTGACTTGTTAGCATCAACATCTCCTTATGCTGCGTGTGAATCTGGAAATGTGAGACTGAGACACAAATTTTGTTTTCCCATTTTGAAAGCTCCACTCATGCAGTCTGGAAGCTACCTGAAAAGCACTCTTGTTACCGTCCTTTTAGTTACTGCCTGCCTGCTTCTGCGAAGAAAATGAGTTCTCCCGAAAGAAACCTTGTGCTTCCAGTTCCTAGTTGGAAGCTCAACTGCTCTCCTCTATAACTAAAGTGAAAGTCAGGGAACACTAGCCTCGAAGTAATGCCCTGATTATCCTGGCAAAACGGGAGGCGTGCAGCAGCTCCATGAGGCCTTCATCGCTGTTCTTTAGTTTAACCGTAGTAAGTTTTCCTAGACTCCTAGAGACCTTGCTTCAGCACCCCTATCGCAATCAGAAAACTGCCTAGAGCCGGGAAGCTCTGGTCCTGCGTGTATGCTGCGTACCAACTTACTATTTGGAGACTGATGGCACAAGGTTTCTTTGCCCATTTTGAAAGCTCTGTTCATGCGGCCTCCTTTATACCTGAAAAGCATTGTTGTTGCCGGGGTTTTAGTCACTGCCTGCACGGTTCTGAGAAGATATTGAGTTTTCCCGTCCGAAACCTTGTGCTTCCACTTCCTACTTGGAAGCTCACCCTGCTCTGCTCTATATCTAAAGTGAAAGTCCACGTGAGCCCTAGCCCCGAAGTAAGGCCCTGATTTGCCTTGCCAAACGGGAGGTATGGAGACGCTCCATCAGGCCTTCTTCACTGTTCTGCTTTAGTTTCACGGTAGTAAGCTTTTCCACACTTCTAGGGACCTTGTTGCACACCCGTTCTGCTACCATTATACTGAGTAAAGCCAGGAAGCTCAGGGTCAGGTAAGGAACTTCAGCCCCGTAGGCCTTTTGGGACACCCCAGTGTTGGCTAGAGAAAGGCAACACACTGCACTCTTCCTTGAGAGAGCCAGTTTACCTCAGCTCTACACAGGATTAAGGAACACACTTCTAGACTGTCCTCCATTAAATGGATGTAACCTCATTCCCCTAGTTGAACTCTTTTGAGAAGAACACTCTTTTTAATCCCTTTTCCCCTATTACACTTAGAGTCACGCATCCTCAGGAGGTGGTCGGCTTGCATTCCAAGTACAATTTAAGCACAGTTCTTGGTATAACACGGCAGGACTTTGGAAGAAGCACAGGCCCCTATATCGCCCTCGCGCATCCTTTGTTTAGGCACTTGACTGCACGCAAAAAAGCGGTCGTAGAAAAAATTAGAATTAGGGAAATCTCCAGTGGGTATCGTGAATCTCTTTTGACTTGTTAGCATCACCATGTACTTATGCTGCGTGTCATCTGGAAATGGGAGACTGATGGCCCAAAGATTGTTTCCAACTTTGAAAGCACCACTCATGCAGTCTTGAAACTACCTGAAAAGCACTGCTGTTACCAGGCTCTTAGTTACTGCCGGCTCAGAGAAGAAAATGAATTTTCACCAAAGAAACCTTGTCCTTCCAGTTCCTAGTTGGAAGCTCACCCTGCTCTCCTCTATACCAAAAGTGAAAATCAACGTGAGCAGTTACCTCCAAGTAAGGCCCTAATTATCCTTGCAAATCAGGAGGCATGAGGCAGCTCCATGAGGCCTTCATGGCAGTTCTGCTTTAGTTTAACGGTAGTAAGCTTTCCAAGACTCCTAGGAACCTTGCTTCAGCACACGTTTCGGTATCAGAAAACTGCCTAGAGACAGGAAGCTCTGGTCCTGCGTGGATGCTGCGTATCAACCTAGAAATTGTAGACTGATGGCACAAGCCTTCTTCTCCCATTAGGAAAGCTCCGTTCATGCGGCCTCGAAGCTACCTGAAAAGCATTGTTGTTGTCGGGGTTTTAGTCACTGCCTGCACGGTTCTGAGAAGATATTGAGTTTTCCCGTACGAAACCTTGCGCTTCCAGTTCCTAGTTGGAAGCTCACCCTGCTCTGCTCTATACCTAAAGTGAAAGTCCACGTGAGCCTTAGCCTCGAAGTAAGGTCCTGAATTGCCTTGCCAAAAGGGAGGTATGGAGCAGCTCCATCAGGCCTTCTTCAGTGTTCTGCTTTAGTTTCACTGTTGTAAGCTTTCTAAGACTCCTAGGGACCTTGCTTCAGCACCTGTTTCGGTACCAGTATACTGAGTAGAGCCAAGAACCTCAGGGGCAGCTAAAAACTTCAGCCCCGTAGGCCTTTTGGAACACTGCTGGGTTAGCTAGAGAAAGGCAACACACGGCACTCTTCCTTGGGAGAGCCAGATTACCTCAGCTCTACACAGGTTTCAGGAACACACTTCTAGACACTCCTCCATGCAATGGATGTAACCTCATTCCCATAGCTGAACTCTATTGAGAAAAACACTCTGCTTCTAATCCCTTTTCACCTTTTACACTAAGAGTCACGCATCCTCAAGGAGGCGATCGCCTTGCATTCCAAGTACAATTTAAGCACAGTTCTTGGTGTAACACTGCAGGTCTTTGGAGGATGCACAGGCCCCTATGTCTCCATGTCGCATCCTTTGTTTAGGCACTTGGCTGCATGCAGAAAAGTGGTCGTAGAAACAGGTTGAATAAGGGAAAGCCCCAGTGGGTATCGTGAATCTTTTTGACTTGTTAGCATCAACATGTCCTTATGCTGCGTGTCAATCTGGAAATGGGAGACTGATGGCACAAAGATTGTTTTCCAACTTTGAAAGCTCCACTCATGCAGTCTTGAAGCTACTTGAAAAGCACTCTTGTTACCGTCCTTTTACTTACTGCCTGCCTGCTTCTGCGTAGAAAATGAGTTCTCCCGAAAGAAACCTTGTGCTTCCGGTTCCTAGTTGGAAGCTCACCTGCTCTGCTCTATAACTGAAGTGAAAGTCAAGGGGAGCACTAGCCTCGAAGTAATGCCCTGATTATCCTGGCGAAAGAGGAGGCGTGCAGCAGCTCCATGAGGCCTTCATCGCTGTTCTCCTTTAGTTTAATGGTCGTATGTTTTCCAAGACTCCTAGAGACCTTGCTTCAGCACCCATATCGGAATCAGAAAACTGCCTAGAGTCGGGAAGCTCTGGTCATGCGTGTATGCTGCGTACCAACTTACTATTTGGAGACTGATGGCACAAGGCTTCTTTGCCCATTTGGAAAGCTCTGTTCATGCGGCCTCCTTTATACCTGAAAAGCATTGTTGTTGCAGGGGTTTTAGTCACTGCCTGCATGGTTTTGAGAAGATATTGAGTTTTCTCGTACGAAACCTTGCGCTTCCAGTTCCTAGCTGGAAGCTCACCCTGCTCTGCTCTATACCTAAAGTGAAAGTCCACGTGAGCCTTAGCCTCGAAGTAAGGCCCTGAATTGCCTTGCCAAAAGGGAGGTATGGAGCAGCTCCATCAGGCCTTCTTCAGTGTTCTGCTTTAGTTTCACTGTAGTAAGCTTTTCAAGACTCCTAGGGACCTTGCTTCAGCAC
The DNA here is from genome assembly GCF_965194825.1 of Balaenoptera physalus. Taxonomy (NCBI): domain Eukaryota; kingdom Metazoa; phylum Chordata; class Mammalia; order Artiodactyla; family Balaenopteridae; genus Balaenoptera; species Balaenoptera physalus. The sequence goes on along the minus strand of NC_138884.1, from coordinate 41,805,377 downwards.
CTGCTTCGGTACCAGTATACTGAGTAGAGCCAAGAACCTCAGGGGCAGTTAACAACTTCAGCCCCGTAGGCCTTTTGGAACACTGCAGGGTTAGCTAGAGAAAGGCAACACACGGCACTCTTCCTTAGGAGAGCCAGATTACCTCAGCTCTACACAGGTTTCAGGAACACACTTCTAGACACTCCTCCATGCAATGGATGTAACCTCATTCCCCTAGCTGAACTCTATTGAGAAAAACACTCTGCTTCTAATCCCTTTTCACCTTTTACACTTAGAGTCACGCATCCTCAAGGAGGCGATCGCCTTGCATTCCAAGTACAATTTAAGCACAGTTCTTGGTGTAACACTGCAGGTCTTTGGAGGATGCACAGGCCCCTAAGTCTCCATGTCGCATCCTTTGTTTAGGCACTTGGCTGCACGCAAAAATCGGACCTAGAAAAAATTAGAATTAGGGAAAGCCCCAGTGGGTAGCGTGAATCTCTTTTGACTTGTTAGCATCAACATCTCCTTATGCTGCGTGTGAATCTGGAAATGTGAGACTGAGACACAAATCTTGTTTTCCTATTTTGAAAGCTCCACTCATGCAGTCTGGAAGCTACCTGAAAAGCACTGTTGTTACTGTCCTTTTAGTTACTGCCTGCCTGCTTCTGCGAAGAAAATGAGTTCTCCCGATAGAAACCTTGTGCTTCCAAATCCTAGTTGAAAGCTCACCTGCTCTGCTCTATAACTAAAGTGAAAGTCAAGGGGAGCACTAGCCTCGAAGTAAAGCCCTGATTAACCTGGCAAAACGGGAGGCGTGCGGCAGCTCCATGAGGCCTTCATAGCTGTTCTCCTTTAGTTTAACGGTAGTGAGTCCTAGCCTCGAAGTAGGCCCTGATTTGCCTTGCCAAACGGGAGGTATGGAGCAGCTCCATCAGGCCTTCTTCAGTGTTCTGCTTTAGTTTCACTGTAGTAAGATTTTTAAGACTCCTAGGGACCTTGCTTCAGCACCTGTTTCGGTACCAGTATACTGAGTAGAGCCAAGAACCTCATGGGCAGCTAAAAACTTCAGCCCCGTAGGCCTTTTGGAACACTGCTGGGTTAGCTAGAGAAAGGCAACACACGGCACTCTTCCTTGGGAGAGCCAGATTACCTCTGCTCTACAGAGGTTTCAGGAACACACTTCTAGACACTCCTCCATGCAATGGATGTAACCTCATTCCCATAGCTGAACTCTATTGAGAAAAACACTCTGCTTCTAATCCCTTTTCACCTTTTACACTTAGAGTCACGCATCCTCAAGGAGGCGATCGCCTTGCATTCCAAGTACAATTTAAGCACAGTTCTTGGTGTAACACTGCAGGTCTTTGGAGGATGCACAGGCCCCTATGTCTCCATGTCGCATCCTTTGTTTAGGCACTTGGCTGCATGCAGAAAAGTGGTCGTAGAAACAGGTTGAATAAGGGAAAGCCCCAGTGGGTATCGTGAATCTTTTTGACTTGTTAGCATCAACATGTCCTTATGATGCGTGTCAATCTGGAAATGGGAGACTGATGGCACAAAGATTGTTTTCCAACTTTGAAAGCTCCACTCATGCAGTCTTGAAGCTACTTGAAAAGCACTCTTGTTACCGTCCTTTTACTTACTGCCTGCCTGCTTCTGCGTAGAAAATGAGTTCTCCCGAAAGAAACCTTGTGCTTCCGGTTCCTAGTTGGAAGCTCACCTGCTCTGCTCTATAACTGAAGTGAAAGTCAAGGGGAGCACTAGCCTCGAAGTAATGCCCTGATTATCCTGGCGAAAGAGGAGGCGTGCAGCAGCTCCATGAGGCCTTCATCGCTGTTCTCCTTTAGTTTAATGGTAGTATGTTTTCCAAGACTCCTAGAGACCTTGCTTCAGCACCCATATCGGAATCAGAAAACTGCCTAGAGTCGGGAAGCTCTGGTCCTGCGTGTATGCTGCGTACCAACTTACTATTTGGAGACTGATGGCACAAGCCTTCCTCTCCCATTAGGAAAGCTCCGTTCATGCGGCCTCGAAGCTACCTGAAAAGCATTGTTGTTGTCGGGGTTTTAGTCACTGCCTGCACGGTTCTGAGAAGATATTGAGTTTTCCCGTACGAAACCTTGCGCTTCCAGTTCCTAGTTGGAAGCTCACCCTGCTCTGCTCTATACCTAAAGTGAAAGTCCACGTGAGCCTTAGCCTCGAAGTAAGGCCCTGAATTGCCTTGCCAAAAGGGAGGTATGGAGCAGCTCCATCAGGCCTTCTTCAGTGTTCTGCTTTAGTTTCACTGTTGTAAGCTTTCTAAGACTCCTAGGGACCTTGCTTCAGCACCTGTTTCGGTACCAGTATACTGAGTAGAGCCAAGAACCTCAGGGGCAGCTAAAAACTTCAGCCCCGTAGGCCTTTTGGAACACTGCTGGGTTAGCTAGAGAAAGGCAACACACGGCACTCTTCCTTGGGAGAGCCAGATTACCTCAGCTCTACACAGGTTTCAGGAACACACTTCTAGACACTCCTCCATGCAATGGATGTAACCTCATTCCCATAGCTGAACTCTATTGAGAAAAACACTCTGCTTCTAATCCCTTTTCACCTTTTACACTAAGAGTCACGCATCCTCAAGGAGGCGATCGCCTTGCATTCCAAGTACAATTTAAGCACAGTTCTTGGTGTAACACTGCAGGTCTTTGGAGGATGCACAGGCCCCTATGTCTCCATGTCGCATCCTTTGTTTAGGCACTTGGCTGCATGCAGAAAAGTGGTCGTAGAAACAGGTTGAATAAGGGAAAGCCCCAGTGGGTATCGTGAATCTTTTTGACTTGTTAGCATCAACATGTCCTTATGCTGCGTGTCAATCTGGAAATGGGAGACTGATGGCACAAAGATTGTTTTCCAACTTTGAAAGCTCCACTCATGCAGTCTTGAAGCTACTTGAAAAGCACTCTTGTTACCGTCCTTTTACTTACTGCCTGCCTGCTTCTGCGTAGAAAATGAGTTCTCCCGAAAGAAACCTTGTGCTTCCGGTTCCTAGTTGGAAGCTCACCTGCTCTGCTCTATAACTGAAGTGAAAGTCAAGGGGAGCACTAGCCTCGAAGTAATGCCCTGATTATCCTGGCGAAAGAGGAGGCGTGCAGCAGCTCCATGAGGCCTTCATCGCTGTTCTCCTTTAGTTTAATGGTCGTATGTTTTCCAAGACTCCTAGAGACCTTGCTTCAGCACCCATATCGGAATCAGAAAACTGCCTAGAGTCGGGAAGCTCTGGTCATGCGTGTATGCTGCGTACCAACTTACTATTTGGAGACTGATGGCACAAGGCTTCTTTGCCCATTTGGAAAGCTCTGTTCATGCGGCCTCCTTTATACCTGAAAAGCATTGTTGTTGCCGGGGTTTTAGTCACTGCCTGCATGGTTTTGAGAAGATATTGAGTTTTCTCGTACGAAACCTTGCGCTTCCAGTTCCTAGTTGGAAGCTCACCCTGCTCTGCTCTATACCTAAAGTGAAAGTCCACGTGAGCCTTAGCCTCGAAGTAAGGCCCTGAATTGCCTTGCCAAAAGGGAGGTATGGAGCAGCTCCATCAGGCCTTCTTCAGTGTTCTGCTTTAGTTTCACTGTAGTAAGCTTTTCAAGACTCCTAGGGACCTTGCTTCAGCACCTGCTTCGGTACCAGTATACTGAGTAGAGCCAAGAACCTCAGGGGCAGTTAACAACTTCAGCCCCGTAGGCCTTTTGGAACACTGCAGGGTTAGCTAGAGAAAGGCAACACACGGCACTCTTCCTTAGGAGAGCCAGATTACCTCAGCTCTACACAGGTTTCAGGAACACACTTCTAGACACTCCTCCATGCAATGGATGTAACCTCATTCCCCTAGCTGAACTCTATTGAGAAAAACACTCTGCTTCTAATCCCTTTTCTCCTTTTACACTTAGAGTCACGGATCCTCAAGGAGGCGATCGCCTTGCATTCCAAGTACAATTTAAGCACAGTTCTTGGTGTAACACTGCAGGTCTTTGGAGGATGCACAGGCCCCTAAGTCTCCATGTCGCATCCTTTGTTTAGGCACTTGGCTGCACGCAAAAATCGGACCTAGAAAAAATTAGAATTAGGGAAAGCCCCAGTGGGTAGCGTGAATCTCTTTTGACTTGTTAGCATCAACATCTCCTTATGCTGCGTGTGAATCTGGAAATGTGAAACTGAGACACAAATCTTGTTTTCCTATTTTGAAAGCTCCACTCATGCAGTCTGGAAGCTACCTGAAAAGCACTGTTGTTACTGTCCTTTTAGTTACCGCCTGCCTGCTTCTGCGAAGAAAATGAGTTTTCCGATAGAAACCTTGTGCTTCCAAATCCTAGTTGGAAGCTCACCTGCTCTGCTCTATAACTAAAGTGAAAGTCAAGGGGAGCACTAGCCTCGAAGTAAAGCCCTGATTAACCTGGCAAAACGGGAGGCGTGCAGCAGCTCCATGAGGCCTTCCTCGCTGTTCTCCTTTAGTTTAACGGTAGTGAGTCCTAGCCTCGAAGTAGGCCCTGATTTGCCTTGCCAAACGGGAGGTATGGAGCAGCTCCATCAGGCCTTCTTCAGTGTTCTGCTTTAGTTTCACTGTAGTAAGCTTTTCAAGACTCCTAGGGACCTTGCTTCAGCACCTTCTTCGGTACCAGTATACTGAGTAGAGCCAAGAACCTCAGGGGCAGTTAACAACTTCAGCCCCGTAGGCCTTTTGGAACACTGCAGGGTTAGCTAGAGAAAGGCAACACACGGCACTCTTCCTTTGGAGAGCCAGATTACCTCAGCTCTACACAGCTTTCAGGAACACACTTCTAGACACTCCTCCATGCAATGGATGTAACCTCATTCCCCTAGCTGAACTCTACTGAGAAAAAAACTCTGCTTCTAATCCCTTTTCACCTTTTACACTTAGAGTCACGCATCCTCAAGGAGGCAGTCGCCTTGCATTCCAAGTACAATTTAAGCACAGTTCTTGGTGTAACACTGCAGGTCTTTGGAAGATGCACAGGCCCCTAAGTTTCCTGGCGCATCCTTTGTTTAGGCACTTGGCTGCACGCAAAAATCGGACCTAGAAAAAATTAGAATTAGGGAAAGCCCCAGTGGGTAGCGTGAATCTCTTTTGACTTGTTAGCATCAACATCTCCTTATGCTGCGTGTGAATCTGGAAATGTGAGACTGAGACACAAATCTTGTTTTCCTATTTTGAAAGCTCCACTCATGCAGTCTGGAAGCTACCTGAAAAGCACTGTTGTTACTGTCCTTTTAGTTACCGCCTGCCTGCTTCTGCGAAGAAAATGAGTTTTCCGATAGAAACCTTGTGCTTCCAAATCCTAGTTGGAAGCTCACCTGCTCTGCTCTATAACTAAAGTGAAAGTCAAGGGGAGCACTAGCCTCGAAGTAAAGCCCTGATTAACCTGGCAAAACGGGAGGCGTGCAGCAGCTCCATGAGGCCTTCCTCGCTGTTCTCCTTTAGTTTAACGGTAGTGAGTCCTAGCCTCGAAGTAGGCCCTGATTTGCCTTGCCAAACGGGAGGTATGGAGCAGCTCCATCAGGCCTTCTTCAGTGTTCTGCTTTAGTTTCACTGTAGTAAGCTTTTCAAGACTCCTAGGGACCTTGTTTCAGCACCTGTTTCGGTACCAGTATACTGAGTAGAGCCAAGAACCTCAGGGGCAGCTAACAACTTCAGCCCCGTAGGCCTTTTGGAACACTGCTGGGTTAGCTAGAGAAAGGCAACACACGGCACTCTTCCTTGGGAGAGCCAGATTACCTCAGCTCTACACAGGTTTCAGGAACACACTTCTAGACACTCCTCCATGCAATGGATGTAACCTCATTCCCATAGCTGAACTCTATTGAGAAAAACACTCTGCTTCTAATCCCTTTTCACCTTTTACACTAAGAGTCACGCATCCTCAAGGAGGCGATCGCCTTGCATTCCAAGTACAATTTAAGCACAGTTCTTGGTGTAACACTGCAGGTCTTTGGAGGATGCACAGGCCCCTATGTCTCCATGTCGCATCCTTTGTTTAGGCACTTGGCTGCATGCAGAAAAGTGGTCGTAGAAACAGGTTGAATAAGGGAAAGCCCCAGTGGGTATCGTGAATCTTTTTGACTTGTTAGCATCAACATGTCCTTATGCTGCGTGTCAATCTGGAAATGGGAGACTGATGGCACAAAGATTGTTTTCCAACTTTGAAAGCTCCACTCATGCAGTCTTGAAGCTACTTGAAAAGCACTCTTGTTACCGTCCTTTTACTTACTGCCTGCCTGCTTCTGCGTAGAAAATGAGTTCTCCCGAAAGAAACCTTGTGCTTCCGGTTCCTAGTTGGAAGCTCACCTGCTCTGCTCTATAACTGAAGTGAAAGTCAAGGGGAGCACTAGCCTCGAAGTAATGCCCTGATTATCCTGGCGAAAGAGGAGGCGTGCAGCAGCTCCATGAGGCCTTCATCGCTGTTCTCCTTTAGTTTAATGGTCGTATGTTTTCCAAGACTCCTAGAGACCTTGCTTCAGCACCCATATCGGAATCAGAAAACTGCCTAGAGTCGGGAAGCTCTGGTCATGCGTGTATGCTGCGTACCAACTTACTATTTGGAGACTGATGGCACAAGGCTTCTTTGCCCATTTGGAAAGCTCTGTTCATGCGGCCTCCTTTATACCTGAAAAGCATTGTTGTTGCAGGGGTTTTAGTCACTGCCTGCATGGTTTTGAGAAGATATTGAGTTTTCTCGTACGAAACCTTGCGCTTCCAGTTCCTAGCTGGAAGCTCACCCTGCTCTGCTCTATACCTAAAGTGAAAGTCCACGTGAGCCTTAGCCTCGAAGTAAGGCCCTGAATTGCCTTGCCAAAAGGGAGGTATGGAGCAGCTCCATCAGGCCTTCTTCAGTGTTCTGCTTTAGTTTCACTGTAGTAAGCTTTTCAAGACTCCTAGGGACCTTGCTTCAGCACCTGCTTCGGTACCAGTATACTGAGTAGAGCCAAGAACCTCAGGGGCAGTTAACAACTTCAGCCCCGTAGGCCTTTTGGAACACTGCAGGGTTAGCTAGAGAAAGGCAACACACGGCACTCTTCCTTAGGAGAGCCAGATTACCTCAGCTCTACACAGGTTTCAGGAACACACTTCTAGACACTCCTCCATGCAATGGATGTAACCTCATTCCCCTAGCTGAACTCTATTGAGAAAAACACTCTGCTTCTAATCCCTTTTCACCTTTTACACTTAGAGTCACGCATCCTCAAGGAGGCAGTCGCCTTGCATTCCAAGTACAATTTAAGCACAGTTCTTGGTGTAACACTGCAGGTCTTTGGAAGATGCACAGGCCCCTAAGTTTCCTGGCGCATCCTTTGTTTAGGCACTTGGCTGCACGCAAAAATCGGACCTAGAAAAAATTAGAATTAGGGAAAGCCCCAGTGGGTAGCGTGAATCTCTTTTGACTTGTTAGCATCAACATCTCCTTATGCTGCGTGTGAATCTGGAAATGTGAGACTGAGACACAAATTTTGTTTTCCCATTTTGAAAGCTCCACTCATGCAGTCTGGAAGCTACCTGAAAAGCACTCTTGTTACCGTCCTTTTAGTTACTGCCTGCCTGCTTCTGCGAAGAAAATGAGTTCTCCCGAAAGAAACCTTGTGCTTCCAGTTCCTAGTTGGAAGCTCAACTGCTCTCCTCTATAACTAAAGTGAAAGTCAGGGAACACTAGCCTCGAAGTAATGCCCTGATTATCCTGGCAAAACGGGAGGCGTGCAGCAGCTCCATGAGGCCTTCATCGCTGTTCTTTAGTTTAACCGTAGTAAGTTTTCCTAGACTCCTAGAGACCTTGCTTCAGCACCCCTATCGCAATCAGAAAACTGCCTAGAGCCGGGAAGCTCTGGTCCTGCGTGTATGCTGCGTACCAACTTACTATTTGCAGACTGATGGCACAAGGTTTCTTTGCCCATTTGGAAAGCTCTGTTCATGCGGCCTCCTTTATACCTGAAAAGCATTGTTGTTGCCGGGGTTTTAGTCACTGCCTGCACGGTTCTGAGAAGATATTGAGTTTTCCCGTCCGAAACCTTGTGCTTCCACTTCCTACTTGGAAGCTCACCCTGCTCTGCTCTATATCTAAAGTGAAAGTCCACGTGAGCCCTAGCCCCGAAGTAAGGCCCTGATTTGCCTTGCCAAACGGGAGGTATGGAGCAGCTCCATCAGGCCTTCTTCACTGTTCTGCTTTAGTTTCACGGTAGTAAGCTTTTCCACACTTCTAGGGACCTTGTTGCACACCCGTTCTGCTACCATTATACTGAGTAAAGCCAGGAAGCTCAGGGTCAGGTAAGGAACTTCAGCCCCGTAGGCCTTTTGGGACACCCCAGTGTTGGCTAGAGAAAGGCAACACACTGCACTCTTCCTTGAGAGAGCCAGTTTACCTCAGCTCTACACAGGATTAAGGAACACACTTCTAGACTGTCCTCCATTAAATGGATGTAACCTCATTCCCCTAGTTGAACTCTTTTGAGAAGAACACTCTTTTTAATCCCTTTTCCCCTATTACACTTAGAGTCACGCATCCTCAGGAGGTGGTCGGCTTGCATTCCAAGTACAATTTAAGCACAGTTCTTGGTATAACACGGCAGGACTTTGGAAGAAGCACAGGCCCCTATATCGCCCTCGCGCATCCTTTGTTTAGGCACTTGACTGCACGCAAAAAAGCGGTCGTAGAAAAAATTAGAATTAGGGAAAGCTCCAGTGGGTATCGTGAATCTCTTTTGACTTGTTAGCATCAACATCTCCTTATGCTGGTGTGAATCTGGAAATGTGAGACTGAGACACAAATCTTGTTTTCCTATTTTGAAAGCTCCACTCATGCAGTCTGGAAGCTACCTGAAAAGCACTGTTGTTACTGTCCTTTTAGTTACTGCCTACCTGCTTCTGCGAAGAAAATGAGTTCTCCCGATAGAAACCTTGTGCTTCCAGTTCCTAGTTGGAAGCTCACCTGCTCTGCTCTATAACTAAAGTGAAAGTCAAGGGGAGCACTAGCCTCGAAGTAAAGCCCTGATTAACCTGGCAAAACGGGAGGCGTGCAGCAGCTCCATGAGGCCTTCATCGCTGTTCTCCTTTAGTTTAACGGTAGTGAGTCCTAGCCTCGAAGTAGGCCCTGATTTGCCTTGCCAAACGGGAGGTATGGAGCAGCTCCATCAGGCCTTCTTCAGTGTTCTGCTTTAGTTTCACTGTAGTAAGCTTTTCAAGACTCCTAAGGACCTTGCTTCAGCACCTGTTTCTGTACCAGTATACTGAGTAGAGCCAAGAACCTCAGGGGCAGCTGAAAACTTCAGCCCCGTAGGCCTTTTGGAACACTGCTGCGTTAGCTAGAGAAAGGCAACACACGGCACTCTTCCTTGGGAGACCCAGAGTAACTCAGCTCTCCACAGGTTTCAGGAACACACTTCTAGACACTCCTCCATGCAATGGATGTAACCTCATTCCCCTAGCATAACTCTACTGAGTAAAACACTCTGCTTCTAATCCCTTTTCACCTTTTACACTTAGAGTCACGCATCCTCAAGGAGGCGATCGCCTTGCATTCCAAGTACAATTTAAGCACAGTTCTTGGTGTAACACTGCAGGTCTTTGGAGGATGCACAGGCCCCTAAGTCTCCATGTCGCATCCTTTGTTTAGGCACTTGGCTGCACGCAAAAATCGGACCTAGAAAAAATTAGAATTAGGGAAAGCCCCAGTGCTTAGTGTGAATCTCTTTTGACTTGTTAGCATCAACATCTCCTTATGCTGCGTGTGAATCTGGAAATGTGAGACTGAGACACAAATCTTGTTTTCCTATTTTGAAAGCTCCACTCATGCAGTCTCGAAGCTACCTGAAAAGCACTGTTGTTACTGTCCTTTTAGTTACTGCCTGCCTGCTTCTGCGAAGAAAATGAGTTCTCCCGAAAGAAACCTTGTGCTTCCAAATCCTAGTTGGAAGCTCACCTGCTCTGCTCTATAACTAAAGTGAAAGTCAAGGGGAGCACTAGCCTCGAAGTAATGCCCAGATTATCCTGGCAAAACGGGAGGCGTGCAGCAGCTCCATGAGGCCTTCCTCGCTGTTCTCCTTTAGTTTAACGGTAGTGAGTCCTAGCCTCGAAGTAGGCCCTGATTTGCCTTGCCAAACGGGAGGTATGGAGCAGCTCCATCAGGCCTTCTTCAGTGTTCTGCTTTAGTTTCACAGTAGTAAGCTTTTCAAGACTCCTAGGGACCTTGTTTCAGCACCTGTTTCGGTACCAGTATACTGAGTAGAGCCAAGAACCTCAGGGGCAGCTAACAACTTCAGCCCCGTAGGCCTTTTGGAACACTGCTGGGTTAGCTAGAGAAAGGCAACACACGGCACTCTTCCTTGGGAGAGCCAGATTACCTCTGCTCTACACAGGTTTCAGGAACACACTTCTAGACACTCCTCCATGCAATGGATGTAACCTCATTCCCATAGCTGAACTCTATTGAGAAAAACACTCTGCTTCTAATCCCTTTTCACCTTTTACACTTAGAGTCACGCATCCTCAAGGAGGCGATCGCCTTGCATTCCAAGTACAATTTAAGCACAGTTCTTGGTGTAACACTGCAGGTCTTTGGAGGATGCACAGGCCCCTATGTCTCCATGTCGCATCCTTTGTTTAGGCACTTGGCTGCATGCAGAAAAGTGGTCGTAGAAACAGGTTGAATAAGGGAAAGCCCCAGTGGGTATCGTGAATCTTTTTGACTTGTTAGCATCAACATGTCCTTATGCTGCGTGTCAATCTGGAAATGGGAGACTGATGGCACAAAGATTGTTTTCCAACTTTGAAAGCTCCACTCATGCAGTCTTGAAGCTACTTGAAAAGCACTCTTGTTACCGTCCTTTTACTTACTGCCTGCCTGCTTCTGCGTAGAAAATGAGTTCTCCCGAAAGAAACCTTGTGCTTCCGGTTCCTAGTTGGAAGCTCACCTGCTCTGCTCTATAACTGAAGTGAAAGTCAAGGGGAGCACTAGCCTCGAAGTAATGCCCTGATTATCCTGGCGAAAGAGGAGGCGTGCAGCAGCTCCATGAGGCCTTCATCGCTGTTCTCCTTTAGTTTAATGGTAGTATGTTTTCCAAGACTCCTAGAGACCTTGCTTCAGCACCCATATCGGAATCAGAAAACTGCCTAGAGTCGGGAAGCTCTGGTCCTGCGTGTATGCTGCGTACCAACTTACTATTTGGAGACTGATGGCACAAGGCTTCTTTGCCCATTTGGAAAGCTCTGTTCATGCGGCATCCTTTATACCTGAAAAGCATTGTTGTTGCCGGGGTTTTAGTCACTGCCTGCATGGTTTTGAGAAGATATTGAGTTTTCTCGTACGAAACCTTGCGCTTCCAGTTCCTAGTTGGAAGCTCACCCTGCTCTGCTCTATACCTAAAGTGAAAGTCCACGTGAGCCTTAGCCTCGAAGTAAGGCCCTGAATTGCCTTGCCAAAAGGGAGGTATGGAGCAGCTCCATCAGGCCTTCTTCAGTGTTCTGCTTTAGTTTCACTGTAGTAAGCTTTTCAAGACTCCTAGGGACCTTGTTTCAGCACCTGTTTCGGTACCAGTATACTGAGTAGAGCTAAGAACCTCAGGGGCAGCTAACAACTTCAGCCCCGTAGGCCTTTTGGAACACTCCAGTGTTGGCTAGAGAAAGGCAACACACGGCACTCTTCCTTGGGAGAGCCAGATTACCTCAGCTCTACACAGGTTTCAGGAACACACTTCTAGACACTCCTCCATGCAATGGATGTAACCTCATTCCCCTAGCTGAACTCTATTGAGAAAAACACTCTGCTTCTAATCCCTTTTCTCCTTTTACACTTAGAGTCACGCATCCTCAAGGAGGCGATCGCCTTGCATTCCAAGTACAATTTAAGCACAGTTCTTGGTGTAACACTGCAGGTCTTTGGAGGATGCACAGGCCCCTAAGTCTCCATGTCGCATCCTTTGTTTAGGCACTTGGCTGCACGCAAAAATCGGACCTAGAAAAAATTAGAATTAGGGAAAGCCCCAGTGGGTAGCGTGAATCTCTTTTGACTTGTTAGCATCAACATCTCCTTATGCTGCGTGTGAATCTGGAAATGTGAGACTGAGACACAAATCTTGTTTTCCTATTTTGAAAGCTCCACTCATGCAGTCTGGAAGCTACCTGAAAAGCACTGTTGTTACTGTCCTTTTAGTTACCGCCTGCCTGCTTCTGCGAAGAAAATGAGTTTTCCGATAGAAACCTTGTGCTTCCAAATCCTAGTTGGAAGCTCACCTGCTCTGCTCTATAACTAAAGTGAAAGTCAAGGGGAGCACTAGCCTCGAAGTAAAGCCCTGATTAACCTGGCAAAACGGGAGGCGTGCAGCAGCTCCATGAGGCCTTCCTCGCTGTTCTCCTTTAGTTTAACGGTAGTGAGTCCTAGCCTCGAAGTAGGCCCTGATTTGCCTTGCCAAACGGGAGGTATGGAGCAGCTCCATCAGGCCTTCTTCAGTGTTCTGCTTTAGTTTCACTGTAGTAAGCTTTTCAAGACTCCTAGGGACCTTGCTTCAGCACCTGCTTCGGTACCAGTATACTGAGTAGAGCCAAGAACCTCAGGGGCAGTTAACAACTTCAGCCCCGTAGGCCTTTTGGAACACTGCAGGGTTAGCTAGAGAAAGGCAACACACGGCACTCTTCCGTGGGAGAGCCAGATTACCTCAGCTCTACACAGCTTTCAGGAACACACTTCTAGACCCTCCTCCATGCAATGGATGTAACCTCATTCCCCTAGCTGAACTCTACTGAGAAAAAAACTCTGCTTCTAATCCCTTTTCACCTTTTACACTTAGAGTCACGCATCCTCAAGGAAGCAGTCGCCTTGCATTCCAAGTACAATTTAAGCACAGTTCTTGGTGTAACACTGCAGGTCTTTGGAAGATGCACAGGCCCCTAAGTTTCCTGGCGCATCCTTTGTTTAGGCACTTGGCTGCACGCAAAAATCGGACCTAGAAAAAATTAGAATTAGGGAAAGCCCCAGTGGGTAGCGTGAATCTCTTTTGACTTGTTAGCATCAACATCTCCTTATGCTGCGTGTGAATCTGGAAATGTGAGACTGAGACACAAATTTTGTTTTCCCATTTTGAAAGCTCCACTCATGCAGTCTGGAAGCTACCTGAAAAGCACTCTTGTTACCGTCCTTTTAGTTACTGCCTGCCTGCTTCTGCGAAGAAAATGAGTTCTCCCGAAAGAAACCTTGTGCTTCCAGTTCCTAGTTGGAAGCTCAACTGCTCTCCTCTATAACTAAAGTGAAAGTCAGGGAACACTAGCCTCGAAGTAATGCCCTGATTATCCTGGCAAAACGGGAGGCGTGCAGCAGCTCCATGAGGCCTTCATCGCTGTTCTTTAGTTTAACCGTAGTAAGTTTTCCTAGACTCCTAGAGACCTTGCTTCAGCACCCCTATCGCAATCAGAAAACTGCCTAGAGCCGGGAAGCTCTGGTCCTGCGTGTATGCTGCGTACCAACTTACTATTTGCAGACTGATGGCACAAGGTTTCTTTGCCCATTTGGAAAGCTCTGTTCATGCGGCCTCCTTTATACCTGAAAAGCATTGTTGTTGCCGGGGTTTTAGTCACTGCCTGCACGGTTCTGAGAAGATATTGAGTTTTCCCGTCCGAAACCTTGTGCTTCCACTTCCTACTTGGAAGCTCACCCTGCTCTGCTCTATATCTAAAGTGAAAGTCCACGTGAGCCCTAGCCCCGAAGTAAGGCCCTGATTTGCCTTGCCAAACGGGAGGTATGGAGAAGCTCCATCAGGCCTTCTTCACTGTTCTGCTTTAGTTTCACGGTAGTAAGCTTTTCCACACTTCTAGGGACCTTGTTGCACACCCGTTCTGCTACCATTATACTGAGTAAAGCCAGGAAGCTCAGGGTCAGGTAAGGAACTTCAGCCCCGTAGGCCTTTTGGGACACCCCAGTGTTGGCTAGAGAAAGGCAACACACTGCACTCTTCCTTGAGAGAGCCAGTTTACCTCAGCTCTACACAGGATTAAGGAACACACTTCTAGACTGTCCTCCATTAAATGGATGTAACCTCATTCCCCTAGTTGAACTCTTTTGAGAAGAACACTCTTTTTAATCCCTTTTCCCCTATTACACTTAGAGTCACGCATCCTCAGGAGGTGGTCGGCTTGCATTCCAAGTACAATTTAAGCACAGTTCTTGGTATAACACGGCAGGACTTTGGAAGAAGCACAGGCCCCTATATCGCCCTCGCGCATCCTTTGTTTAGGCACTTGACTGCACGCAAAAAAGCGGTCGTAGAAAAAATTAGAATTAGGGAAAGCTCCAGTGGGTATCGTGAATCTCTTTTGACTTGTTAGCATCAACATCTCCTTATGCTGGTGTGAATCTGGAAATGTGAGACTGAGACACAAATCTTGTTTTCCTATTTTGAAAGCTCCACTCATGCAGTCTGGAAGCTACCTGAAAAGCACTGTTGTTACTGTCCTTTTAGTTACTGCCTACCTGCTTCTGCGAAGAAAATGAGTTCTCCCGATAGAAACCTTGTGCTTCCAGTTCCTAGTTGGAAGCTCACCTGCTCTGCTCTATAACTAAAGTGAAAGTCAAGGGGAGCACTAGCCTCGAAGTAAAGCCCTGATTAACCTGGCAAAACGGGAGGCGTGCAGCAGCTCCATGAGGCCTTCATCGCTGTTCTCCTTTAGTTTAACGGTAGTGAGTCCTAGCCTCGAAGTAGGCCCTGATTTGCCTTGCCAAACGGGAGGTATGGAGCAGCTCCATCAGGCCTTCTTCAGTGTTCTGCTTTAGTTTCACTGTAGTAAGCTTTTCAAGACTCCTAAGGACCTTGCTTCAGCACCTGTTTCTGTACCAGTATACTGAGTAGAGCCAAGAACCTCAGGGGCAGCTGAAAACTTCAGCCCCGTAGGCCTTTTGGAACACTGCTGCGTTAGCTAGAGAAAGGCAACACACGGCACTCTTCCTTGGGAGACCCAGAGTAACTCAGCTCTCCACAGGTTTCAGGAACACACTTCTAGACACTCCTCCATGCAATGGATGTAACCTCATTCCCCTAGCATAACTCTACTGAGTAAAACACTCTGCTTCTAATCCCTTTTCACCTTTTACACTTAGAGTCACGCATCCTCAAGGAGGCGATCGCCTTGCATTCCAAGTACAATTTAAGCACAGTTCTTGGTGTAACACTGCAGGTCTTTGGAGGATGCACAGGCCCCTAAGTCTCCATGTCGCATCCTTTGTTTAGGCACTTGGCTGCACGCAAAAATCGGACCTAGAAAAAATTAGAATTAGGGAAAGCCCCAGTGCTTAGTGTGAATCTCTTTTGACTTGTTAGCATCAACATCTCCTTATGCTGCGTGTGAATCTGGAAATGTGAGACTGAGACACAAATCTTGTTTTCCTATTTTGAAAGCTCCACTCATGCAGTCTCGAAGCTACCTGAAAAGCACTGTTGTTACTGTCCTTTTAGTTACTGCCTGCCTGCTTCTGCGAAGAAAATGAGTTCTCCCGAAAGAAACCTTGTGCTTCCAAATCCTAGTTGGAAGCTCACCTGCTCTGCTCTATAACTAAAGTGAAAGTCAAGGGGAGCACTAGCCTCGAAGTAATGCCCAGATTATCCTGGCAAAACGGGAGGCGTGCAGCAGCTCCATGAGGCCTTCCTCGCTGTTCTCCTTTAGTTTAACGGTAGTGAGTCCTAGCCTCGAAGTAGGCCCTGATTTGCCTTGCCAAACGGGAGGTATGGAGCAGCTCCATCAGGCCTTCTTCAGTGTTCTGCTTTAGTTTCACAGTAGTAAGCTTTTCAAGACTCCTAGGGACCTTGTTTCAGCACCTGTTTCGGTACCAGTATACTGAGTAGAGCCAAGAACCTCAGGGGCAGCTAACAACTTCAGCCCCGTAGGCCTTTTGGAACACTCCAGTGTTGGCTAGAGAAAGGCAACACACGGCACTCTTCCTTGGGAGAGCCAGATTACCTCAGCTCTACACAGGTTTCAGGAACACACTTCTAGACACTCCTCCATGCAATGGATGTAACCTCATTCCCCTAGCTGAACTCTATTGAGAAAAACACTCTGCTTCTAATCCCTTTTCACCTTTTAAACTTAGAGTCACGCATCCTCAAGGAGGCGATCGCCTTGCATTCCAAGTACATTTTAAGCACAGTTCTTGGTGTAACACTGCAGGTCTTTGGAGGATGCACAGGCCCCTAAGTCTCCATGTCGCATCCTTTGTTTAGGCACTTGGCTGCACGCAAAAATCGGACCTAGAAAAAATTAGAATTAGGGAAAGCCCCAGTGGGTAGCGTGAATCTCTTTTGACTTGTTAGCATCAACATCTCCTTATGCTGCGTGTGAATCTGGAAATGTGAGACTGAGACACAAATCTTGTTTTCCTATTTTGAAAGCTCCACTCATGCAGTCTGGAAGCTACCTGAAAAGCACTGTTGTTACTGTCCTTTTAGTTACTGCCTGCCTGCTTCTGCGAAGAAAATGAGTTCTCCCGATAGAAACCTTGTGCTTCCAAATCCTAGTTGGAAGCTCACCTGCTCTGCTCTATAACTAAAGTGAAAGTCAAGGGGAGCACTAGCCTCGAAGTAAAGCCCTGATTAACCTGGCAAAACGGGAGGCGTGCAGCAGCTCCATGAGGCCTTCCTCGCTGTTCTCCTTTAGTTTAACGGTAGTGAGTCCTAGCCTCGAAGTAGGCCCTGATTTGCCTTGCCAAACGGGAGGTATGGAGCAGCTCCATCAGGCCTTCTTCAGTGTTCTGCTTTAGTTTCACTGTAGTAAGCTTTTCAAGACTCCTAGGGACCTTGCTTCAGCACCTGTTTCTGTACCAGTATACTGAGTAGAGCCAAGAACCTCAGGGGCAGCTGAAAACTTCAGCCCCGTAGGCCTTTTGGAACACTGCTGGGTTAGCTAGAGAAAGGCAACACACAGCACTCTTCCTTGGGAGAGCCAGATTACCTCAGCTCTCCACAGGTTTCAGGAACACACTTCTAGACACTCCTCCATGCAATGGATGTAACCTCATTCCCCTAGCATAACTCTACTGAGAAAAACACTCTGCTTCTAATCCCTTTTCACCTTTTACACTTAGAGTCACGCATCCTCAAGGAGGCGATCGCCTTGCATTCCAAGTACAATTTAAGCACAGTTCTTGGTGTAACACTGCAGGTCTTTGGAGGATGCACAGGCCCCTAAGTCTCCATGTCGCATCCTTTGTTTAGGCACTTGGCTGCACGCAAAAATCGGACCTAGAAAAAATTAGAATTAGGGAAAGCCCCAGTGGGTAGCGTGAATCTCTTTTGACTTGTTAGCATCAACATCTCCTTATGCTGCGTGTGAATCTGGAAATGTGAGACTGAGACACAAATCTTGTTTTCCTATTTTGAAAGCTCCACTCATGCAGTCTGGAAGCTACCTGAAAAGCACTGTTGTTACTGTCCTTTTAGTTACTGCCTGCCTGCTTCTGCGAAGAAAATGAGTTCTCCCGATAGAAACCTTGTGCTTCCAGTTCCTAGTTGGAAGCTCACCTGCTCTGCTCTATAACTAAAGTGAAAGTCAAGGGGAGCACTAGCCTCGAAGTAAAGCCCTGATTAACCTGGCAAAACGGGAGGCGTGCAGCAGCTCCATGAGGCCTTCATCGCTGTTCTCCTTTAGTTTAACGGTAGTGAGTCCTAGCCTCGAAGTAGGCCCTGATTTGCCTTGCCAAACGGGAGGTATGGAGCAGCTCCATCAGGCCTTCTTCAGTGTTCTGCTTTAGTTTCACTGTAGTAAGCTTTTCAAGACTCCTAGGGACCTTGCTTCAGCACCTGCTTCGGTACCAGTATACTGAGTAGAGCCAAGAACCTCAGGGGCAGTTAACAACTTTAGCCCCGTAGGCCTTTTGGAACACTGCAGGGTTAGCTAGAGAAAGGCAACACACGGCACTCTTCCTTGGGAGAGCCAGATTACCTCAGCTCTATACAGCTTTCAGGAACACACTTCTAGACACTCCTCCATGCAATGGATGTAACCTCATTCCCCTAGCTGAACTCTATTGAGAAAAACACTCTGCTTCTAATCCCTTTTCACCTTTTACACTTAGAGTCACGCATCCTCAAGGAGGCGATCGCCTTGCATTCCAAGTACAATTTAAGCACAGTTCTTGGTGTAACACTGCAGGTCTTTGGAGGATGCACAGGCCCCTAAGTCTCCATGTCGCATCCTTTGTTTAGGCACTTGGGTGCACGCAAAAATCGGACCTAGAAAAAATTAGAATTAGGGAAAGCCCAAGTGGGTAGCGTGAATCTCTTTTGACTTGTTAGCATCAACATCTCCTTATGCTGCGTGTGAATCTGGAAATGTGAGACTGAGACACAAATCTTGTTTTCCTATTTTGAAAGCTCCACTCATGCAGTCTGGAAGCTACCTGAAAAGCACTGTTGTTACTGTCCTTTTAGTTACTGCCTGCCTGCTTCTGCGAAGAAAATGAGTTCTCTCGATAGAAACCTTGTGCTTCCAAATCCTAGTTGGAAGCTCACCTGCTCTGCTCTATAACTAAAGTGAAAGTCAAGGGGAGCACTAGCCTCGAAGTAAAGCCCTGATTAACCTGGCAAAACGGGAGGCGTGCAGCAGCTCCATGAGGCCTTCCTCGCTGTTCTCCTTTAGTTTAACGGTAGTGAGTCCTAGCCTCGAAGTAGGCCCTGATTTGCCTTGCCAAACGGGAGGTATGGAGCAGCTCCATCAGGCCTTCTTCAGTGTTCTGCTTTAGTTTCACTGTAGTAAGCTTTTCAAGACTCCTAAGGACCTTGCTTTAGCACCTGTTTCTGTACCAGTATACTGAGTAGAGCCAAGAACCTCAGGGGCAGCTGAAAACTTCAGCCCCGTAGGCCTTTTGGAACACTGCTGGGTTAGCTAGAGAAAGGCAACACACGGCACTCTTCCTTGGGAGACCCAGAGTACCTCAGCTCTCCACAGGTTTCAGGAACACACTTCTAGACACTCCTCCATGCAATGGATGTAACCTCATTCCCCTAGCATAACTCTACTGAGAAAAACACTCTGCTTCTAATCCCTTTTCACCTTTTACACTTAGAGTCACGCATCCTCAAGGAGGCGATCGCCTTGCATTCCAAGTACAATTTAAGCACAGTTCTTGGTGTAACACTGCAGGTCTTTGGAGGATGCACAGGCCCCTAAGTCTCCATGTCGCATCCTTTGTTTAGGCACTTGGCTGCACGCAAAAATCGGACCTAGAAAAAATTAGAATTAGGGAAAGCCCCAGTGGGTAGCGTGAATCTCTTTTGACTTGTTAGCATCAACATCTCCTTATGCTGCGTGTGAACCTGGAAATGTGAGACTGAGACACAAATCTTGTTTTCCTATTTTGAAAGCTCCACTCATGCAGTCTGGAAGCTACCTGAAAAGCACTGTTGTTACTGTCCTTTTAGTTACTGCCTGCCTGCTTCTGCGAAGAAAATGAGTTCTCCCGATAGAAACCTTGTGCTTCCAAATCCTAGTTGGAAGCTCACCTGCTCTGCTCTATAACTAAAGTGAAAGTCAAGGGGAGCACTAGCCTCGAAGTAATGCCCAGATTATCCTGGCAAAACGGGAGGCGTGCAGCAGCTCCATGAGGCCTTCCTCGCTGTTCTCCTTTAGTTTAACGGTAGTGAGTCCTAGCCTCGAAGTAGGCCCTGATTTGCCTTGCCAAACGGGAGGTATGGAGCAGCTCCATCAGGCCTTCTTCAGTGTTCTGCTTTAGTTTCACTGTAGTAAGCTTTTCAAGACTCCTAGGGACCTTGTTTCAGCACCTGTTTCGGTACCAGTATACTGAGTAGAGCCAAGAACCTCAGGGGCAGCTAACAACTTCAGCCCCGTAGGCCTTTTGGAACACTCCACTGTTGGATAGAGAAAGGCAACACACGGCACTCTTCCTTGGGAGAGCCAGATTACCTCAGCTCTACACAGCTTTCAGGAACACACTTCTAGACACTCTTCCATGCAATGGATGTAACCTCATTCCCCTAGCTGAACTCTATTGAGAAAAACACTCTGCTTCTAATCCCTTTTCATCTTTTACACTTAGAGTCACGCATCCTCAAGGAGGCGATCGCCTTGCATTCCAAGTACAATTTAAGCACAGTTCTTGGTGTAACACTGCAGGTCTTTGGAGGATGCACAGGCCCCTAAGTCTCCATGTCGCATCCTTTGTTTAGGCACTTGGCTGCACGCAAAAATCGGACCTAGAAAAAATTAGAATTAGGGAAAGCCCCAGTGGGTAGCGTGAATCTCTTTTGACTTGTTAGCATCAACATCTCCTTATGCTGCGTGTGAATCTGGAAATGTGAGACTGAGACACAAATCTTGTTTTCCTATTTTGAAAGCTCCACTCATGCAGTCTGGAAGCTACCTGAAAAGCACTGTTGTTACTGTCCTTTTAGTTACTGCCTGCCTGCTTCTGCGAAGAAAATGAGTTCTCCCGATAGAAACCTTGTGCTTCCAAATCCTAGTTGGAAGCTCACCTGCTCTGCTCTATAACTAAAGTGAAAGTCAAGGGGAGCACTAGCCTCGAAGTAAAGCCCTGATTAACCTGGCAAAACGGGAGGCGTGCAGCAGCTCCATGAGGCCTTCATCGCTGTTCTCCTTTAGTTTAACGGTAGTGAGTCCTAGCCTCGAAGTGGGCCCTGATTTGCCTTGCCAAACGGGAGGTATGGAGCAGCTCCATCAGGCCTTCTTCAGTGTTCTGCTTTAGTTTCACTGTAGTAAGCTTTTCAAGACTCCTAGGGACCTTGCTTCAGCACCTGTTTCGGTACCAGTATACTGAGTAGAGCCAAGAACCTCAGGGGCAGTTAACAACTTCAGCCCCGTAGGCCTTTTGGAACACTGCAGGGTAAGCTAGAGAAAGGCAACACACGGCACTCTTCCTTGGGAGAGCCAGATTTCCTCAGCTCTACACAGGTTTCAGGAACACACTTCTAGACTGTCCTCCATGCAATGGTTGTAACCTCATTCCCCTAGCTGAACTCTATTGATAAAAACACTCTGCTTCTTATCCCTTTTCACATTTTTCACATAGTCACGCATCCTCAAGTTGGCGGTCGCCTTGCATTCCAAGTACAATTTAAGCACAGTTCTTGGTGAAACACTGCAGGTCTTTGGAGGATGCACATGTCCCTAAGTCTCCATGTCACATCCTTTGTTTAGGCACTTGGCTGCATGCAGAAAAGTGGTCGTAGAAAAAGGTTGAATAAGGTAAAGCCCCAGTGGGTATCGTGAATCTCTTTTGACTTGTTAGCATCAACATCTCCTTATGCTGCGTGTGAATCTGGAAATGTGAGACTGAGACACAAATTTTGTTTTCCCATTTTGAAAGCTCCACTCATGCAGTCTGGAAGCTACCTGAAAAGCACTCTTGTTACCGTCCTTTTAGTTACTGCCTGCCTGCTTCTGCGAAGAAAATGAGTTCTCCCGAAAGAAACCTTGTGCTTCCAGTTCCTAGTTGGAAGCTCAACTGCTCTCCTCTATAACTAAAGTGAAAGTCAGGGAACACTAGCCTCGAAGTAATGCCCTGATTATCCTGGCAAAACGGGAGGCGTGCAGCAGCTCCATGAGGCCTTCATCGCTGTTCTTTAGTTTAACCGTAGTAAGTTTTCCTAGACTCCTAGAGACCTTGCTTCAGCACCCCTATCGCAATCAGAAAACTGCCTAGAGCCGGGAAGCTCTGGTCCTGCGTGTATGCTGCGTACCAACTTACTATTTGCAGACTGATGGCACAAGGTTTCTTTGCCCATTTGGAAAGCTCTGTTCATGCGGCCTCCTTTATACCTGAAAAGCATTGTTGTTGCCGGGGTTTTAGTCACTGCCTGCACGGTTCTGAGAAGATATTGAGTTTTCCCGTCCGAAACCTTGTGCTTCCACTTCCTACTTGGAAGCTCACCCTGCTCTGCTCTATATCTAAAGTGAAAGTCCACGTGAGCCCTAGCCCCGAAGTAAGGCCCTGATTTGCCTTGCCAAACGGGAGGTATGGAGAAGCTCCATCAGGCCTTCTTCACTGTTCTGCTTTAGTTTCACGGTAGTAAGCTTTTCCACACTTCTAGGGACCTTGTTGCACACCCGTTCTGCTACCATTATACTGAGTAAAGCCAGGAAGCTCAGGGTCAGGTAAGGAACTTCAGCCCCGTAGGCCTTTTGGGACACCCCAGTGTTGGCTAGAGAAAGGCAACACACTGCACTCTTCCTTGAGAGAGCCAGTTTACCTCAGCTCTACACAGGATTAAGGAACACACTTCTAGACTGTCCTCCATTAAATGGATGTAACCTCATTCCCCTAGTTGAACTCTTTTGAGAAGAACACTCTTTTTAATCCCTTTTCCCCTATTACACTTAGAGTCACGCATCCTCAGGAGGTGGTCGGCTTGCATTCCAAGTACAATTTAAGCACAGTTCTTGGTATAACACGGCAGGACTTTGGAAGAAGCACAGGCCCCTATATCGCCCTCGCGCATCCTTTGTTTAGGCACTTGACTGCACGCAAAAAAGCGGTCGTAGAAAAAATTAGAATTAGGGAAAGCTCCAGTGGGTATCGTGAATCTCTTTTGACTTGTTAGCATCAACATCTCCTTATGCTGGTGTGAATCTGGAAATGTGAGACTGAGACACAAATCTTGTTTTCCTATTTTGAAAGCTCCACTCATGCAGTCTGGAAGCTACCTGAAAAGCACTGTTGTTACTGTCCTTTTAGTTACTGCCTACCTGCTTCTGCGAAGAAAATGAGTTCTCCCGATAGAAACCTTGTGCTTCCAGTTCCTAGTTGGAAGCTCACCTGCTCTGCTCTATAACTAAAGTGAAAGTCAAGGGGAGCACTAGCCTCGAAGTAAAGCCCTGATTAACCTGGCAAAACGGGAGGCGTGCAGCAGCTCCATGAGGCCTTCATCGCTGTTCTCCTTTAGTTTAACGGTAGTGAGTCCTAGCCTCGAAGTAGGCCCTGATTTGCCTTGCCAAACGGGAGGTATGGAGCAGCTCCATCAGGCCTTCTTCAGTGTTCTGCTTTAGTTTCACTGTAGTAAGCTTTTCAAGACTCCTAAGGACCTTGCTTCAGCACCTGTTTCTGTAGCAGTATACTGAGTAGAGCCAAGAACCTCAGGGGCAGCTGAAAACTTCAGCCCCGTAGGCCTTTTGGAACACTGCTGCGTTAGCTAGAGAAAGGCAACACACGGCACTCTTCCTTGGGAGACCCAGAGTAACTCAGCTCTCCACAGGTTTCAGGAACACACTTCTAGACACTCCTCCATGCAATGGATGTAACCTCATTCCCCTAGCATAACTCTACTGAGTAAAACACTCTGCTTCTAATCCCTTTTCACCTTTTACACTTAGAGTCACGCATCCTCAAGGAGGCGATCGCCTTGCATTCCAAGTACAATTTAAGCACAGTTCTTGGTGTAACACTGCAGGTCTTTGGAGGATGCACAGGCCCCTAAGTCTCCATGTCGCATCCTTTGTTTAGGCACTTGGCTGCACGCAAAAATCGGACCTAGAAAAAATTAGAATTAGGGAAAGCCCCAGTGCTTAGTGTGAATCTCTTTTGACTTCTTAGCATCAACATCTCCTTATGCTGCGTGTGAATCTGGAAATGTGAGACTGAGACACAAATCTTGTTTTCCTATTTTGAAAGCTCCACTCATGCAGTCTCGAAGCTACCTGAAAAGCACTGTTGTTACTGTCCTTTTAGTTACTGCCTGCCTGCTTCTGCGAAGAAAATGAGTTCTCCCGAAAGAAACCTTGTGCTTCCAAATCCTAGTTGGAAGCTCACCTGCTCTGCTCTATAACTAAAGTGAAAGTCAAGGGGAGCACTAGCCTCGAAGTAATGCCCAGATTATCCTGGCAAAACGGGAGGTGTGCAGCAGCTCCATGAGGCCTTCCTCGCTGTTCTCCTTTAGTTTAACGGTAGTGAGTCCTAGCCTCGAAGTAGGCCCTGATTTGCCTTGCCAAACGGGAGGTATGGAGCAGCTCCATCAGGCCTTCTTCAGTGTTCTGCTTTAGTTTCACAGTAGTAAGCTTTTCAAGACTCCTAGGGACCTTGTTTCAGCACCTGTTTCGGTACCAGTATACTGAGTAGAGCCAAGAACCTCAGGGGCAGCTAACAACTTCAGCCCCGTAGGCCTTTTGGAACACTCCAGTGTTGGCTAGAGAAAGGCAACACACGGCACTCTTCCTTGGGAGAGCCAGATTACCTCAGCTCTACACAGGTTTCAGGAACACACTTCTAGACACTCCTCCATGCAATGGATGTAACCTCATTCCCCTAGCTGAACTCTATTGAGAAAAACACTCTGCTTCTAATCCCTTTTCACCTTTTACACTTAGAGTCACGCATCCTCAAGGAGGCGATCGCCTTGCATTCCAAGTACATTTTAAGCACAGTTCTTGGTGTAACACTGCAGGTCTTTGGAGGATGCACAGGCCCCTAAGTCTCCATGTCGCATCCTTTGTTTAGGCACTTGGCTGCACGCAAAAATCGGACCTAGAAAAAATTAGAATTAGGGAAAGCCCCAGTGGGTAGCGTGAATCTCTTTTGACTTGTTAGCATCAACATCTCCTTATGCTGCGTGTGAATCTGGAAATGTGAGACTGAGACACAAATCTTGTTTTCCTATTTTGAAAGATCCACTCATGCAGTCTGGAAGCTACCTGAAAAGCACTGTTGTTACTGTCCTTTTAGTTACTGCCTGCCTGCTTCTGCGAAGAAAATGAGTTCTCCCGATAGAAACCTTGTGCTTCCAAATCCTAGTTGGAAGCTCACCTGCTCTGCTCTATAACTAAAGTGAAAGTCAAGGGGAGCACTAGCCTCGAAGTAAAGCCCTGATTAACCTGGCAAAACGGTAGGCGTGCAGCAGCTCCATGAGGCCTTCCTCGCTGTTCTCCTTTAGTTTAACGGTAGTGAGTCCTAGCCTCGAAGTAGGCCCTGATTTGCCTTGCCAAACGGGAGGTATGGAGCAGCTCCATCAGGCCTTCTTCAGTGTTCTGCTTTAGTTTCACTGTAGTAAGCTTTTCAAGACTCCTAGGGACCTTGCTTCAGCACCTGTTTCTGTACCAGTATACTGAGTAGAGCCAAGAACCTCAGGGGCAGCTGAAAACTTCAGCCCCGTAGGCCTTTTGGAACACTGCTGGGTTAGCTAGAGAAAGGCAACACACAGCACTCTTCCTTGGGAGAGCCAGATTACCTCAGCTCTCCACAGGTTTCAGGAACACACTTCTAGACACTCCTCCATGCAATGGATGTAACCTCATTCCCCTAGCATAACTCTACTGAGAAAAACACTCTGCTTCTAATCCCTTTTCACCTTTTACACTTAGAAGCACGCATCCTCAAGGAGGCGATCGCCTTGCATTCCAAGTACAATTTAAGCACAGTTCTTGGTGTAACACTGCAGGTCTTTGGAGGATGCACAGGCCCCTAAGTCTCCATGTCGCATCCTTTGTTTAGGCACTTGGCTGCACGCAAAAATCGGACCTAGAAAAAATTAGAATTAGGGAAAGCCCCAGTGGGTAGCGTGAATCTCTTTTGACTTGTTAGCATCAACATCTCCTTATGCTGCGTGTGAATCTGGAAATGTGAGACTGAGACACAAATCTTGTTTTCCTATTTTGAAAGCTCCACTCATGCAGTCTGGAAGCTACCTGAAAAGCACTGTTGTTACTGTCCTTTTAGTTACTGCCTGCCTGCTTCTGCGAAGAAAATGAGTTCTCCCGATAGAAACCTTGTGCTTCCAGTTCCTAGTTGGAAGCTCACCTGCTCTGCTCTATAACTAAAGTGAAAGTCAAGGGGAGCACTAGCCTCGAAGTAAAGCCCTGATTAACCTGGCAAAACGGGAGGCGTGCAGCAGCTCCATGAGGCCTTCATCGCTGTTCTCCTTTAGTTTAACGGTAGTGAGTCCTAGCCTCGAAGTAGGCCCTGATTTGCCTTGCCAAACGGGAGGTATGGAGCAGCTCCATCAGGCCTTCTTCAGTGTTCTGCTTTAGTTTCACTGTAGTAAGCTTTTCAAGACTCCTAGGGACCTTGCTTCAGCACCTGCTTCGGTACCAGTATACTGAGTAGAGCCAAGAACCTCAGGGGCAGTTAACAACTTCAGCCCCGTAGGCCTTTTGGAACACTGCAGGGTTAGCTAGAGAAAGGCAACACACGGCATTCTTCCTTGGGAGAGCCAGATTACCTCAGCTCTATACAGCTTTCAGGAACACACTTCTAGACACTCCTCCATGCAATGGATGTAACCTCATTCCCCTAGCTGAACTCTATTGAGAAAAACACTCTGCTTCTAATCCCTTTTCACCTTTTACACTTAGAGTCACGCATCCTCAAGGAGGCGATCGCCTTGCATTCCAAGTACAATTTAAGCACAGTTCTTGGTGTAACACTGCAGGTCTTTGGAGGATGCACAGGCCCCTAAGTCTCCATGTCGCATCCTTTGTTTAGGCACTTGGCTGCACGCAAAAATCGGACCTAGAAAAAATTAGAATTAGGGAAAGCCCCAGTGGGTAGCGTGAATCTCTTTTGACTTGTTAGCATCAACATCTCCTTATGCTGCGTGTGAATCTGGAAATGTGAGACTGAGACACAAATCTTGTTTTCCTATTTTGAAAGCTCCACTCATGCAGTCTGGAAGCTACCTGAAAAGCACTGTTGTTACTGTCCTTTTAGTTACTGCCTGCCTGCTTCTGCGAAGAAAATGAGTTCTCTCGATAGAAACCTTGTGCTTCCAAATCCTAGTTGGAAGCTCACCTGCTCTGCTCTATAACTAAAGTGAAAGTCAAGGGGAGCACTAGCCTCGAAGTAAAGCCCTGATTAACCTGGCAAAACGGGAGGCGTGCAGCAGCTCCATGAGGCCTTCCTCGCTGTTCTCCTTTAGTTTAACGGTAGTGAGTCCTAGCCTCGAAGTAGGCCCTGATTTGCCTTGCCAAACGGGAGGTATGGAGCAGCTCCATCAGGCCTTCTTCAGTGTTCTGCTTTAGTTTCACTGTAGTAAGCTTTTCAAGACTCCTAAGGACCTTGCTTTAGCACCTGTTTCTGTACCAGTATACTGAGTAGAGCCAAGAACCTCAGGGGCAGCTGAAAACTTCAGCCCCGTAGGCCTTTTGGAACACTGCTGGGTTAGCTAGAGAAAGGCAACACACGGCACTCTTCCTTGGGAGACCCAGAGTACCTCAGCTCTCCACAGGTTTCAGGAACACACTTCTAGACACTCCTCCATGCAATGGATGTAACCTCATTCCCCTAGCATAACTCTACTGAGAAAAACACTCTGCTTCTAATCCCTTTTCACCTTTTACACTTAGAGTCACGCATCCTCAAGGAGGCGATCGCCTTGCATTCCAAGTACAATTTAAGCACAGTTCTTGGTGTAACACTGCAGGTCTTTGGAGGATGCACAGGCCCCTAAGTCTCCATGTCGCATCCTTTGTTTAGGCACTTGGCTGCACGCAAAAATCGGACCTAGAAAAAATTAGAATTAGGGAAAGCCCCAGTGGGTAGCGTGAATCTCTTTTGACTTGTTAGCATCAACATCTCCTTATGCTGCGTGTGAATCTGGAAATGTGAGACTGAGACACAAATCTTGTTTTCCTATTTTGAAAGCTCCACTCATGCAGTCTGGAAGCTACCTGAAAAGCACTGTTGTTACTGTCCTTTTAGTTACTGCCTGCCTGCTTCTGCGAAGAAAATGAGTTCTCCCGATAGAAACCTTGTGCTTCCAAATCCTAGTTGGAAGCTCACCTGCTCTGCTCTATAACTAAAGTGAAAGTCAAGGGGAGCACTAGCCTCGAAGTAATGCCCAGATTATCATGGCAAAACGGGAGGCGTGCAGCAGCTCCATGAGGCCTTCCTCGCTGTTCTCCTTTAGTTTAACGGTAGTGAGTCCTAGCCTCGAAGTAGGCCCTGATTTGCCTTGCCAAACGGGAGGTATGGAGCAGCTCCATCAGGCCTTCTTCAGTGTTCTGCTTTAGTTTCACTGTAGTAAGCTTTTCAAGACTCCTAGGGACCTTGTTTCAGCACCTGTTTCGGTACCAGTATACTGAGTAGAGCCAAGAACCTCAGGGGCAGCTAACAACTTCAGCCCCGTAGGCCTTTTGGAACACTCCACTGTTGGCTAGAGAAAGGCAACACACGGCACTCTTCCTTGGGAGAGCCAGATTACCTCAGCTCTACACAGCTTTCAGGAACACACTTCTAGACACTCTTCCATGCAATGGATGTAACCTCATTCCCCTAGCTGAACTCTATTGAGAAAAACACTCTGCTTCTAATCCCTTTTCATCTTTTACACTTAGAGTCACGCATCCTCAAGGAGGCGATCGCCTTGCATTCCAAGTACAATTTAAGCACAGTTCTTGGTGTAACACTGCAGGTCTTTGGAGGATGCACAGGCCCCTAAGTCTCCATGTCGCATCCTTTGTTTAGGCACTTGGCTGCACGCAAAAATCGGACCTAGAAAAAATTAGAATTAGGGAAAGCCCCAGTGGGTAGCGTGAATCTCTTTTGACTTGTTAGCATCAACATCTCCTTATGCTGCGTGTGAATCTGGAAATGTGAGACTGAGACACAAATCTTGTTTTCCTATTTTGAAAGCTCCACTCATGCAGTCTGGAAGCTACCTGAAAAGCACTGTTGTTACTGTCCTTTTAGTTACTGCCTGCCTGCTTCTGCGAAGAAAATGAGTTCTCCCGATAGAAACCTTGTGCTTCCAAATCCTAGTTGGAAGCTCACCTGCTCTGCTCTATAACTAAAGTGAAAGTCAAGGGGAGCACTAGCCTCGAAGTAAAGCCCTGATTAACCTGGCAAAACGGGAGGCGTGCAGCAGCTCCATGAGGCCTTCATCGCTGTTCTCCTTTAGTTTAACGGTAGTGAGTCCTAGCCTCGAAGTAGGCCCTGATTTGCCTTGCCAAACGGGAGGTATGGAGCAGCTCCATCAGGCCTTCTTCAGTGTTCTGCTTTAGTTTCACTGTAGTAAGCTTTTCAAGACTCCTAGGGACCTTGCTTCAGCACCTGTTTCGGTACCAGTATACTGAGTAGAGCCAAGAACCTCAGGGGCAGTTAACAACTTCAGCCCCGTAGGCCTTTTGGAACACTGCAGGGTAAGCTAGAGAAAGGCAACACACGGCACTCTTCCTTGGGAGAGCCAGATTTCCTCAGCTCTACACAGGTTTCAGGAACACACTTCTAGACTGTCCTCCATGCAATGGTTGTAACCTCATTCCCCTAGCTGAACTCTATTGATAAAAACACTCTGCTTCTTATCCCTTTTCACATTTTTCACATAGTCACGCATCCTCAAGTTGGCGGTCGCCTTGCATTCCAAGTACAATTTAAGCACAGTTCTTGGTGAAACACTGCAGGTCTTTGGAGGATGCACATGTCCCTAAGTCTCCATGTCACATCCTTTGTTTAGGCACTTGGCTGCATGCAGAAAAGTGGTCGTAGAAAAAGGTTGAATAAGGTAAAGCCCCAGTGGGTATCGTGAATCTCTTTTGACTTGTTAGCATCAACATCTCCTTATGCTGCGTGTGAATCTGGAAATGTGAGACTGAGACACAAATTTTGTTTTCCCATTTTGAAAGCTCCACTCATGCAGTCTGGAAGCTACCTGAAAAGCACTCTTGTTACCGTCCTTTTAGTTACTGCCTGCCTGCTTCTGCGAAGAAAATGAGTTCTCCCGAAAGAAACCTTGTGCTTCCAGTTCCTAGTTGGAAGCTCAACTGCTCTCCTCTATAACTAAAGTGAAAGTCAGGGAACACTAGCCTCGAAGTAATGCCCTGATTATCCTGGCAAAACGGGAGGCGTGCAGCAGCTCCATGAGGCCTTCATCGCTGTTCTTTAGTTTAACCGTAGTAAGTTTTCCTAGACTCCTAGAGACCTTGCTTCAGCACCCCTATCGCAATCAGAAAACTGCCTAGAGCCGGGAAGCTCTGGTCCTGCGTGTATGCTGCGTACCAACTTACTATTTGCAGACTGATGGCACAAGGTTTCTTTGCCCATTTGGAAAGCTCTGTTCATGCGGCCTCCTTTATACCTGAAAAGCATTGTTGTTGCCGGGGTTTTAGTCACTGCCTGCACGGTTCTGAGAAGATATTGAGTTTTCCCGTCCGAAACCTTGTGCTTCCACTTCCTACTTGGAAGCTCACCCTGCTCTGCTCTATATCTAAAGTGAAAGTCCACGTGAGCCCTAGCCCCGAAGTAAGGCCCTGATTTGCCTTGCCAAACGGGAGGTATGGAGAAGCTCCATCAGGCCTTCTTCACTGTTCTGCTTTAGTTTCACGGTAGTAAGCTTTTCCACACTTCTAGGGACCTTGTTGCACACCCGTTCTGCTACCATTATACTGAGTAAAGCCAGGAAGCTCAGGGTCAGGTAAGGAACTTCAGCCCCGTAGGCCTTTTGGGACACCCCAGTGTTGGCTAGAGAAAGGCAACACACTGCACTCTTCCTTGAGAGAGCCAGTTTACCTCAGCTCTACACAGGATTAAGGAACACACTTCTAGACTGTCCTCCATTAAATGGATGTAACCTCATTCCCCTAGTTGAACTCTTTTGAGAAGAACACTCTTTTTAATCCCTTTTCCCCTATTACACTTAGAGTCACGCATCCTCAGGAGGTGGTCGGCTTGCATTCCAAGTACAATTTAAGCACAGTTCTTGGTATAACACGGCAGGACTTTGGAAGAAGCACAGGTCCCTATATAGCCCTCGCGCATCCTTTGTTTAGGCACTTGACTGCACGCAAAAAAGCGGTTGTAGAAAAAATTAGAATTAGGGAAAGCTCCAGTGGGTATCGTGAATCTCTTTTGACTTGTTAGCATCAACATCTCCTTATGCTGCGTGTGAATCTGGAAATGTGAGACTGAGACACAAATCTTGTTTTCCTATTTTGAAAGCTCCACTCATGCAGTCTGGAAGCTACCTGAAAAGCACTGTTGTTACTGTCCTTTTAGTTACTGCCTGCCTGCTTCTGCGAAGAAAATGAGTTCTCCCGATAGAAACCTTGTGCTTCCAGTTCCTAGTTGGAAGCTCACCTGCTCTGCTCTATAACTAAAGTGAAAGTCAAGGGGAGCACTAGCCTAGAAGTAATGCCCAGATTATCCTGGCAAAACGGGAGGCGTGCAGCAGCTCCATGAGGCCTTCCTCGCTGTTCTCCTTTAGTTTAACGGTAGTGAGTCCTAGCCTCGAAGTAGGCCCAGATTTGCTTGCCAAACGGGAGGTATGGAGCAGCTCCATCAGGCCTTCTTCAGTGTTCTGCTTTAGTTTCACTGTAGTAAGCTTTTCAAGACTCCTAGGGACCTTGTTTCAGCACCTGTTTCGGTACCAGTATACTGAGTAGAGCCAAGAACCTCAGGGGCAGCTAACAACTTCAGCCCCGTAGGCCTTTTGGAACACTCCAGTGTTGGCTAGAGAAAGGCAACACACGGCACTCTTCCTTGGGAGAGCCAGATTACCTCAGCTCTACACAGGTTTCAGGAACACACTTCTAGACACTCCTCCATGCAATGGATGTAACCTCATTCCCCTAGCTGAACTCTATTGAGAAAAACACTCTGCTTCTAATCCCTTTTCACCTTTTACACTTAGAGTCACGCATCCTCAAGGAGGCGATCGCCTTGCATTCCAAGTACAATTTAAGCACAGTTCTTGGTGTAACACTGCAGGTCTTTGGAGGATGCACAGGCCCCTAAGTCTCCATGTCGCATCCTTTGTTTAGGCACTTGGCTGCACGCAAAAATCGGACCTAGAAAAAATTAGAATTAGGGAAAGCCCCAGTGGGTAGCGTGAATCTCTTTTGACTTGTTAGCATCAACATCTCCTTATGCTGCGTGTGAATCTGGAAATGTGAGACTGAGACACAAATCTTGTTTTCCTATTTTGAAAGCTCCACTCATGCAGTCTCGAAGCTACCTGAAAAGCACTGTTGTTACTGTCCTTTTAGTTACTGCCTGCCTGCTTCTGCGAAGAAAATGAGTTCTCCCGATAGAAACCTTGTGCTTCCAAATCCTAGTTGGAAGCTCACCTGCTCTGCTCTATAACTAAAGTGAAAGTCAAGGGGAGCACTAGCCTCGAAGTAAAGCCCTGATTAACCTGGCAAAACGGGAGGCGTGCAGCAGCTCCATGAGTCCTTCCTCGCTGTTCTCCTTTAGTTTAACGGTAGTGAGTCCTAGCCTCGAAGTAGGCCCTGATTTGCCTTGCCAAACGGGAGGTATGGAGCAGCTCCATCAGGCCTTCTTCAGTGTTCTGCTTTAGTTTCACTGTAGTAAGCTTTTCAAGACTCCTAGAGACCTTGCTTCAGCACCTGCTTCGGTACCAGTATACTGAGTAGAGCCAAGAACCTCAGGGGCAGTTAACAACTTCAGCCCCGTAGGCCTTTTGGAACACTGCAGGGTTAGCTAGAGAAAGGCAACACATGGCACTCTTCCTTGGGAGAGCCAGATTACCTCAGCTCTACACAGCTTTCAGGAACACACTTCTAGACACTCCTCCATGTAATGGATGTAACCTCATTCCCCTAGCTGAACTCTATTGAGAAAAACACTCTGCTTCTAATCCCTTTTCACCTTTTACACTTAGAGTCACGCATCCTCAAGGAGGCGATCGCCTTGCATTCCAAGTACAATTTAAGCACAGTTCTTGGTGTAACACTGCAGGTCTTTGGAGGATGCACAGGCCCCTAAGTCTCCATGTCGCATCCTTTGTTTAGGCACTTGGCTGCACGCAAAAATCGGACCTAGAAAAAATTAGAATTAGGGAAAGCCCCAGTGGGTATCGTGAATCTCTTTTGACTTGTTAGCATCAACATCTCCTTATGCTGCGTGTGAATCTGGAAATGTGAGACTGAGACACAAATCTTGTTTTCCTATTTTGAAAGCTCCACTCATGCAGTCTGGAAGCTACCTGAAAAGCACTGTTGTTACTGTCCTTTTAGTTACTGCCTGCCTGCTTCTGCGAAGAAAATGAGTTCTCCCGATAGACACCTTGTGCTTCCAAATCCTAGTTGGAAGCTCACCTGCTCTGCTCTATAACTAAAGTGAAAGTCAAGGGGAGCACTAGCCTCGAAGTAAAGCCCTGATTAACCTGGCAAAACGGGAGGCGTGCAGCAGCTCCATGAGGCCTTCATCGCTGTTCTCCTTTAGTTTAACGGTAGTGAGTCCTAGCCTCGAAGTAGGCCCTGATTTGCCTTGCCAAACGGCAGGTATGGAGCAGCTCCATCAGGCCTTCTTCAGTGTTCTGCTTTAGTTTCACTGTAGTAAGCTTTTCAAGACTCCTAGGGACCTTGCTTCAGCACCTGTTTCGGTACCAGTATACTGAGTAGAGCCAAGAACCTCAGGGGCAGTTAACAACTTCAGCCCCGTAGGCCTTTTGGATCACTGCAGGGTAAGCTAGAGAAAGGCAACACACGGCACTCTTCCTTGGGAGAGCCAGATTTCCTCAGCTCTACACAGGTTTCAGGAACACACTTCTAGACACTCCTCCATGCAATGGTTGTAACCTCATTCCCCTAGCTGAACTCTATTGATAAAAACACTCTGCTTCTTATCCCTTTTCACATTTTTCACATAGTCACGCATCCTCAAGTTGGCGGTCGCCTTGCATTCCAAGTACAATTTAAGCACAGTTCTTGGTGAAACACTGCAGGTCTTTGGAGGATGCACATGTCCCTAAGTCTCCATGTCACATCCTTTTTTTAGGCACTTGGCTGCATGCAGAAAAGTGGTCGTAGAAAAAGGTTGAATAAGGTATAGCCCCAGTGGGTATCGTGAATCTCTTTTGACTTGTTAGCATCAACATCTCCTTATGCTGCGTGTGAATCTGGAAATGTGAGACTGAGACACAAATTTTGTTTTCCCATTTTGAAAGCTCCACTCATGCAGTCTGGAAGCTACCTGAAAAGCACTCTTGTTACCGTCCTTTTAGTTACTGCCTGCCTGCTTCTGCGAAGAAAATGAGTTCTCCCGAAAGAAACCTTGTGCTTCCAGTTCCTAGTTGGAAGCTCAACTGCTCTCCTCTATAACTAAAGTGAAAGTCAGGGAACACTAGCCTCGAAGTAATCCCCTGATTATCCTGGCAAAACGGGAGGCGTGCAGCAGCTCCATGAGGCCTTCATCGCTGTTCTTTAGTTTAACCGTAGTAAGTTTTCCTAGACTCCTAGAGACCTTGCTTCAGCACCCCTATCGCAATCAGAAAACTGCCTAGAGCCGGGAAGCTCTGGTCCTGCGTGTATGCTGCGTACCAACTTACTATTTGCAGACTGATGGCACAAGGTTTCTTTGCCCATTTGGAAAGCTCTGTTCATGCGGCCTCCTTTATACCTGAAAAGCATTGTTGTTGCCGGGGTTTTAGTCACTGCCTGCACGGTTCTGAGAAGATATTGAGTTTTCCCGTCCGAAACCTTGTGCTTCCACTTCCTACTTGGAAGCTCACCCTGCTCTGCTCTATATCTAAAGTGAAAGTCCACGTGAGCCCTAGCCCCGAAGTAAGGCCCTGATTTGCCTTGCCAAACGGGAGGTATGGAGAAGCTCCATCAGGCCTTCTTCACTGTTCTGCTTTAGTTTCACGGTAGTAAGCTTTTCCACACTTCTAGGGACCTTGTTGCACACCCGTTCTGCTACCATTATACTGAGTAAAGCCAGGAAGCTCAGGGTCAGGTAAGGAACTTCAGCCCCGTAGGCCTTTTGGGACACCCCAGTGTTGGCTAGAGAAAGGCAACACACTGCACTCTTCCTTGAGAGAGCCAGTTTACCTCAGCTCTACACAGGATTAAGGAACACACTTCTAGACTGTCCTCCATTAAATGGATGTAACCTCATTCCCCTAGTTGAACTCTTTTGAGAAGAACACTCTTTTTAATCCCTTTTCCCCTATTACACTTAGAGTCACGCCTCCTCAGGAGGTGGTCGGCTTGCATTCCAAGTACAATTTAAGCACAGTTCTTGGTATAACACGGCAGGACTTTGGAAGAAGCACAGGTCCCTATATCGCCCTCGCGCATCCTTTGTTTAGGCACTTGACTGCACGCAAAAAAGCGGTTGTAGAAAAAATTAGAATTAGGGAAAGCTCCAGTGGGTATCGTGAATCTCTTTTGACTTGTTAGCATCAACATCTCCTTATGCTGCGTGTGAATCTGGAAATGTGAGACTGAGACACAAATCTTGTTTTCCTATTTTGAAAGCTCCACTCATGCAGTCTGGAAGCTACCTGAAAAGCACTGTTGTTACTGTCCTTTTAGTTACTGCCTGCCTGCTTCTGCGAAGAAAATGAGTTCTCCCGATAGAAACCTTGTGCTTCCAGTTCCTAGTTGGAAGCTCACCTGCTCTGCTCTATAACTAAAGTGAAAGTCAAGGGGAGCACTAGCCTCGAAGTAATGCCCAGATTATCCTGGCAAAACGGGAGGCGTGCAGCAGCTCCATGAGGCCTTCCTCGCTGTTCTCCTTTAGTTTAACGGTAGTGAGTCCTAGCCTCGAAGTAGGCCCAGATTTGCTTGCCAAACGGGAGGTATGGAGCAGCTCCATCAGGCCTTCTTCAGTGTTCTGCTTTAGTTTCACTGTAGTAAGCTTTTCAAGACTCCTAGGGACCTTGCTTAAGCACCTGCTTCGGTACCAGTATACTGAGTAGAGCCAAGAACCTCAGGGGCAGTTAACAACTTCAGCCCCGTAGGCCTTTTGGAACACTGCAGGGTTAGCTAGAGAAAGGCAACACACGGCACTCTTCCTTGGGAGAGCCAGATTACCTCAGCTCTACACAGCTTTCAGGAACACACTTCTAGACACTCCTCCATGCAATGGATGTAACCTCATTCCCCTAGCTGAACTCTATTGAGAAAAACACTCTGCTTCTAATCCCTTTTCACCTTTTACACTTAGAGTCACGCATCCTCAAGGAGGCGATCGCCTTGCATTCCAAGTACAATTTAAGCACAGTTCTTGGTGTAACACTGCAGGTCTTTGGAGGATGCACAGGCCCCTAAGTCTCCATGTCGCATCCTTTGTTTAGGCACTTGGCTGCACGCAAAAATCGGACCTAGAAAAAATTAGAATTAGGGAAAGCCCCAGTGGGTAGCGTGAATCTCTTTTGACTTGTTAGCATCAACATCTCCTTATGCTGCGTGTGAATCTGGAAATGTGAGACTGAGACACAAATCTTGTTTTCCTATTTTGAAAGCTCCACTCATGCAGTCTCGAAGCTACCTGAAAAGCACTGTTGTTACTGTCCTTTTAGTTACTGCCTGCCTGCTTCTGCGAAGAAAATGAGTTCTCCCGATAGAAACCTTGTGCTTCCAAATCCTAGTTGGAAGCTCACCTGCTCTGCTCTATAACTAAAGTGAAAGTCAAGGGGAGCACTAGCCTCGAAGTAAAGCCCTGATTAACCTGGCAAAACGGGAGGCGTGCAGCAGCTCCATGAGTCCTTCCTCGCTGTTCTCCTTTAGTTTAACGGTAGTGAGTCCTAGCCTCGAAGTAGGCCCTGATTTGCCTTGCCAAACGGGAGGTATGGAGCAGCTCCATCAGGCCTTCTTCAGTGTTCTGCTTTAGTTTCACTGTAGTAAGCTTTTCAAGACTCCTAGAGACCTTGCTTCAGCACCTGCTTCGGTACCAGTATACTGAGTAGAGCCAAGAACCTCAGGGGCAGTTAACAACTTCAGCCCCGTAGGCCTTTTGGAACACTGCAGGGTTAGCTAGAGAAAGGCAACACATGGCACTCTTCCTTGGGAGAGCCAGATTACCTCAGCTCTACACAGCTTTCAGGAACACACTTCTAGACACTCCTCCATGTAATGGATGTAACCTCATTCCCCTAGCTGAACTCTATTGAGAAAAACACTCTGCTTCTAATCCCTTTTCACCTTTTACACTTAGAGTCACGCATCCTCAAGGAGGCGATCGCCTTGCATTCCAAGTACAATTTAAGCACAGTTCTTGGTGTAACACTGCAGGTCTTTGGAGGATGCACAGGCCCCTAAGTCTCCATGTCGCATCCTTTGTTTAGGCACTTGGCTGCACGCAAAAATCGGACCTAGAAAAAATTAGAATTAGGGAAAGCCCCAGTGGGTAGCGTGAATCTCTTTTGACTTGTTAGCATCAACATCTCCTTATGCTGCGTGTGAATCTGGAAATGTGAGACTGAGACACAAATCTTGTTTTCCTATTTTGAAAGCTCCACTCATGCAGTCTGGAAGCTACCTGAAAAGCACTGTTGTTACTGTCCTTTTAGTTACTGCCTGCCTGCTTCTGCGAAGAAAATGAGTTCTCCCGATAGAAACCTTGTGCTTCCAAATCCTAGTTGGAAGCTCACCTGCTCTGCTCTATAACTAAAGTGAAAGTCAAGGGGAGCACTAGCCTCGAAGTAAAGCCCTGATTAACCTGGCAAAACGGGAGGCGTGCAGCAGCTCCATGAGGCCTTCATCGCTGTTCTCCTTTAGTTTAACGGTAGTGAGTCCTAGCCTCGAAGTAGGCCCTGATTTGCCTTGCCAAACGGCAGGTATGGAGCAGCTCCATCAGGCCTTCTTCAGTGTTCTGCTTTAGTTTCACTGTAGTAAGCTTTTCAAGACTCCTAGGGACCTTGCTTCAGCACCTGTTTCGGTACCAGTATACTGAGTAGAGCCAAGAACCTCAGGGGCAGTTAACAACTTCAGCCCCGTAGGCCTTTTGGATCACTGCAGGGTAAGCTAGAGAAAGGCAACACACGGCACTCTTCCTTGGGAGAGCCAGATTTCCTCAGCTCTACACAGGTTTCAGGAACACACTTCTAGACACTCCTCCATGCAATGGTTGTAACCTCATTCCCCTAGCTGAACTCTATTGATAAAAACACTCTGCTTCTTATCCCTTTTCACATTTTTCACATAGTCACGCATCCTCAAGTTGGCGGTCGCCTTGCATTCCAAGTACAATTTAAGCACAGTTCTTGGTGAAACACTGCAGGTCTTTGGAGGATGCACATGTCCCTAAGTCTCCATGTCACATCCTTTTTTTAGGCACTTGGCTGCATGCAGAAAAGTGGTCGTAGAAAAAGGTTGAATAAGGTATAGCCCCAGTGGGTATCGTGAATCTCTTTTGACTTGTTAGCATCAACATCTCCTTATGCTGCGTGTGAATCTGGAAATGTGAGACTGAGACACAAATTTTGTTTTCCCATTTTGAAAGCTCCACTCATGCAGTCTGGAAGCTACCTGAAAAGCACTCTTGTTACCGTCCTTTTAGTTACTGCCTGCCTGCTTCTGCGAAGAAAATGAGTTCTCCCGAAAGAAACCTTGTGCTTCCAGTTCCTAGTTGGAAGCTCAACTGCTCTCCTCTATAACTAAAGTGAAAGTCAGGGAACACTAGCCTCGAAGTAATGCCCTGATTATCCTGGCAAAACGGGAGGCGTGCAGCAGCTCCATGAGGCCTTCATCGCTGTTCTTTAGTTTAACCGTAGTAAGTTTTCCTAGACTCCTAGAGACCTTGCTTCAGCACCCCTATCGCAATCAGAAAACTGCCTAGAGCCGGGAAGCTCTGGTCCTGCGTGTATGCTGCGTACCAACTTACTATTTGCAGACTGATGGCACAAGGTTTCTTTGCCCATTTGGAAAGCTCTGTTCATGCGGCCTCCTTTATACCTGAAAAGCATTGTTGTTGCCGGGGTTTTAGTCACTGCCTGCACGGTTCTGAGAAGATATTGAGTTTTCCCGTCCGAAACCTTGTGCTTCCACTTCCTACTTGGAAGCTCACCCTGCTCTGCTCTATATCTAAAGTGAAAGTCCACGTGAGCCCTAGCCCCGAAGTAAGGCCCTGATTTGCCTTGCCAAACGGGAGGTATGGAGAAGCTCCATCAGGCCTTCTTCACTGTTCTGCTTTAGTTTCACGGTAGTAAGCTTTTCCACACTTCTAGGGACCTTGTTGCACACCCGTTCTGCTACCATTATACTGAGTAAAGCCAGGAAGCTCAGGGTCAGGTAAGGAACTTCAGCCCCGTAGGCCTTTTGGGACACCCCAGTGTTGGCTAGAGAAAGGCAACACACTGCACTCTTCCTTGAGAGAGCCAGTTTACCTCAGCTCTACACAGGATTAAGGAACACACTTCTAGACTGTCCTCCATTAAATGGATGTAACCTCATTCCCCTAGTTGAACTCTTTTGAGAAGAACACTCTTTTTAATCCCTTTTCCCCTATTACACTTAGAGTCACGCATCCTCAGGAGGTGGTCGGCTTGCATTCCAAGTACAATTTAAGCACAGTTCTTGGTATAACACGGCAGGACTTTGGAAGAAGCACAGGTCCCTATATCGCCCTCGCGCATCCTTTGTTTAGGCACTTGACTGCACGCAAAAAAGCGGTTGTAGAAAAAATTAGAATTAGGGAAAGCTCCAGTGGGTATCGTGAATCTCTTTTGACTTGTTAGCATCAACATCTCCTTATGCTGCGTGTGAATCTGGAAATGTGAGACTGAGACACAAATCTTGTTTTCCTATTTTGAAAGCTCCACTCATGCAGTCTGGAAGCTACCTGAAAAGCACTGTTGTTACTGTCCTTTTAGTTACTGCCTGCCTGCTTCTGCGAAGAAAATGAGTTCTCCCGATAGAAACCTTGTGCTTCCAGTTCCTAGTTGGAAGCTCACCTGCTCTGCTCTATAACTAAAGTGAAAGTCAAGGGGAGCACTAGCCTCGAAGTAATGCCCAGATTATCCTGGCAAAACGGGAGGCGTGCAGCAGCTCCATGAGGCCTTCCTCGCTGTTCTCCTTTAGTTTAACGGTAGTGAGTCCTAGCCTCGAAGTAGGCCCAGATTTGCTTGCCAAACGGGAGGTATGGAGCAGCTCCATCAGGCCTTCTTCAGTGTTCTGCTTTAGTTTCACTGTAGTAAGCTTTTCAAGACTCCTAGGGACCTTGTTTCAGCACCTGTTTCGGTACCAGTATACTGAGTAGAGCCAAGAACCTCAGGGGCAGCTAACAACTTCAGCCCCGTAGGCCTTTTGGAACACTCCAGTGTTGGCTAGAGAAAGGCAACACACGGCACTCTTCCTTGGGAGAGCCAGATTACCTCAGCTCTACACAGGTTTCAGGAACACACTTCTAGACACTCCTCCATGCAATGGATGTAACCTCATTCCCCTAGCTGAACTCTATTGAGAAAAACACTCTGCTTCTAATCCCTTTTCACCTTTTACACTTAGAGTCACGCATCCTCAAGGAGGCGATCGCCTTGCATTCCAAGTACAATTTAAGCACAGTTCTTGGTGTAACACTGCAGGTCTTTGGAGGATGCACAGGCCCCTAAGTCTCCATGTCGCATCCTTTGTTTAGGCACTTGGCTGCACGCAAAAATCGGACCTAGAAAAAATTAGAATTAGGGAAAGCCCCAGTGGGTAGCGTGAATCTCTTTTGACTTGTTAGCATCAACATCTCCTTATGCTGCGTGTGAATCTGGAAATGTGAGACTGAGACACAAATCTTGTTTTCCTATTTTGAAAGCTCCACTCATGCAGTCTCGAAGCTACCTGAAAAGCACTGTTGTTACTGTCCTTTTAGTTACTGCCTGCCTGCTTCTGCGAAGAAAATGAGTTCTCCCGATAGAAACCTTGTGCTTCCAAATCCTAGTTGGAAGCTCACCTGCTCTGCTCTATAACTAAAGTGAAAGTCAAGGGGAGCACTAGCCTCGAAGTAAAGCCCTGATTAACCTGGCAAAACGGGAGGCGTGCAGCAGCTCCATGAGTCCTTCCTCGCTGTTCTCCTTTAGTTTAACGGTAGTGAGTCCTAGCCTCGAAGTAGGCCCTGATTTGCCTTGCCAAACGGGAGGTATGGAGCAGCTCCATCAGGCCTTCTTCAGTGTTCTGCTTTAGTTTCACTGTAGTAAGCTTTTCAAGACTCCTAGGGACCTTGCTTAAGCACCTGCTTCGGTACCAGTATACTGAGTAGAGCCAAGAACCTCAGGGGCAGTTAACAACTTCAGCCCCGTAGGCCTTTTGGAACACTGCAGGGTTAGCTAGAGAAAGGCAACACACGGCACTCTTCCTTGGGAGAGCCAGATTACCTCAGCTCTACACAGCTTTCAGGAACACACTTCTAGACACTCCTCCATGCAATGGATGTAACCTCATTCCCCTAGCTGAACTCTATTGAGAAAAACACTCTGCTTCTAATCCCTTTTCACCTTTTACACTTAGAGTCACGCATCCTCAAGGAGGCGATCGCCTTGCATTCCAAGTACAATTTAAGCACAGTTCTTGGTGTAACACTGCAGGTCTTTGGAGGATGCACAGGCCCCTAAGTCTCCATGTCGCATCCTTTGTTTAGGCACTTGGCTGCACGCAAAAATCGGACCTAGAAAAAATTAGAATTAGGGAAAGCCCCAGTGGGTAGCGTGAATCTCTTTTGACTTGTTAGCATCAACATCTCCTTATGCTGCGTGTGAATCTGGAAATGTGAGACTGAGACACAAATCTTGTTTTCCTATTTTGAAAGCTCCACTCATGCAGTCTGGAAGCTACCTGAAAAGCACTGTTGTTACTGTCCTTTTAGTTACTGCCTGCCTGCTTCTGCGAAGAAAATGAGTTCTCCCGATAGAAACCTTGTGCTTCCAAATCCTAGTTGGAAGCTCACCTGCTCTGCTCTATAACTAAAGTGAAAGTCAAGGGGAGCACTAGCCTCGAAGTAAAGCCCTGATTAACCTGGCAAAACGGGAGGCGTGCAGCAGCTCCATGAGGCCTTCATCGCTGTTCTCCTTTAGTTTAACGGTAGTGAGTCCTAGCCTCGAAGTAGGCCCTGATTTGCCTTGCCAAACGGGAGGTATGGAGCAGCTCCATCAGGCCTTCTTCAGTGTTCTGCTTTAGTTTCACTGTAGTAAGCTTGTCAAGACTCCTAAGGACCTTGCTTCAGCACCTGTTTCTGTACCAGTATACTGAGTAGAGCCAAGAACCTCAGGGGCAGCTGAAAACTTCAGCCCCGTAGGACTTTTGGAACACTGCTGGGTTAGCTAGAGAAAGGCAACACACGGCACTCTTCTTCGGGAGACCCAGAGTACCTCAGCTATCCACAGGTTTCAGGAACACACTTCTAGACACTCCTCCATGCAATGGATGTAACCTCATTCCCCTAGCATAACTCTACTGAGAAAAACACTCTGCTTCTAATCCCTTTTCCCCTTTTACACTTAGAGTCACGCATCCTCAAGGAGGCGATCGCCTTGCATTCCAAGTACAATTTAAGCACAGTTCTTGGTGTAACACTGCAGGTCTTTGGAGGATGCACAGGCCCCTAAGTCTCCATGTCGCATCCTTTGTTTAGGCACTTGGCTGCATGCAAAAATCGGACCTAGAAAAAATTAGAATTAGGGAAAGCCCCAGTGGGTAGCGTGAATCTCTTTTGACTTGTTAGCATCAACATCTCCTTATGCTGCGTGTGAATCTGGAAATGTGAAACTGAGACACAAATCTTGTTTTCCTATTTTGAAAGCTCCACTCATGCAGTCTCGAAGCTACCTGAAAAGCACTGTTGTTACTGTCCTTTTAGTTACTGCCTGCCTGCTTCTGCGAAGAAAATGAGTTCTCCCGATAGAAACCTTGTGCTTCCAAATCCTAGTTGGAAGCTCACCTGCTCTGCTCTATAACTAAAGTGAAAGTCAAGGGGAGCACTAGCCTCGAAGTAAAGCCCTGATTAACCTGGCAAAACGGGAGGCGTGCAGCAGCTCCATGAGTCCTTCCTCGCTGTTCTCCTTTAGTTTAACGGTAGTGAGTCCTAGCCTCGAAGTAGGCCCTGATTTGCCTTGCCAAACGGGAGGTATGGAGCAGCTCCATCAGGCCTTCTTCAGTGTTCTGCTTTAGTTTCACTGTAGTAAGCTTTTCAAGACTCCTAGGGACCTTGCTTCAGCACCTGTTTCTGTACCAGTATACTGAGTAGAGCCAAGAACCTCAGGGGCAGCTGAAAACTTCAGCCCCGTAGGCCTTTTGGAACACTGCTGGGTTAGCTAGAGAAAGGCAACACACAGCACTCTTCCTTGGGAGAGCCAGATTACCTCAGCTCTCCACAGGTTTCAGGAACACACTTCTAGACACTCCTCCATGCAATGGATGTAACCTCATTCTCCTAGCATAACTCTACTGAGAAAAACACTCTGCTTCTAATCCCTTTTCACCTTTTACACTTAGAGTCACGCATCCTCAAGGAGGCGATCGCCTTGCATTCCAAGTACAATTTAAGCACAGTTCTTGGTGTAACACTGCAGGTCTTTGGAGGATGCACAGGCCCCTAAGTCTCCATGTCGCATCCTTTGTTTAGGCACTTGGCTGCACGCAAAAATCGGACCTAGAAAAAATTAGAATTAGGGAAAGCCCCAGTGGGTAGCGTGAATCTCTTTTGACTTGTTAGCATCAACATCTCCTTATGCTGCGTGTGAATCTGGAAATGTGAGACTGAGACACAAATCTTGTTTTCCTATTTTGAAAGCTCCACTCATGCAGTCTCGAAGCTACCTGAAAAGCACTGTTGTTACTGTCCTTTTAGTTACTGCCTGCCTGCTTCTGCGAAGAAAATGAGTTCTCCCGATAGAAACCTTGTGCTTCCAAATCCTAGTTGGAAGCTCACCTGCTCTGCTCTATAACTAAAGTGA
Organism: Balaenoptera physalus; assembly: GCF_965194825.1. Classification (NCBI taxonomy): domain Eukaryota; kingdom Metazoa; phylum Chordata; class Mammalia; order Artiodactyla; family Balaenopteridae; genus Balaenoptera; species Balaenoptera physalus. The sequence continues at coordinate 41,761,805 of NC_138884.1, read as the reverse complement.
AAGTCAAGGGGAGCACTAGCCTCGAAGTAAAGCCCTGATTAACCTGGCAAAACGGGAGGCGTGCAGCAGCTCCATGAGTCCTTCCTCGCTGTTCTCCTTTAGTTTAACGGTAGTGAGTCCTAGCCTCGAAGTAGGCCCTGATTTGCCTTGCCAAACGGGAGGTATGGAGCAGCTCCATCAGGCCTTCTTCAGTGTTCTGCTTTAGTTTCACTGTAGTAAGCTTTTCAAGACTCCTAGAGACCTTGCTTCAGCACCTGCTTCGGTACCAGTATACTGAGTAGAGCCAAGAACCTCAGGGGCAGTTAACAACTTCAGCCCCGTAGGCCTTTTGGAACACTGCAGGGTTAGCTAGAGAAAGGCAACACATGGCACTCTTCCTTGGGAGAGCCAGATTACCTCAGCTCTACACAGCTTTCAGGAACACACTTCTAGACACTCCTCCATGTAATGGATGTAACCTCATTCCCCTAGCTGAACTCTATTGAGAAAAACACTCTGCTTCTAATCCCTTTTCACCTTTTACACTTAGAGTCACGCATCCTCAAGGAGGCGATCGCCTTGCATTCCAAGTACAATTTAAGCACAGTTCTTGGTGTAACACTGCAGGTCTTTGGAGGATGCACAGGCCCCTAAGTCTCCATGTCGCATCCTTTGTTTAGGCACTTGGCTGCACGCAAAAATCGGACCTAGAAAAAATTAGAATTAGGGAAAGCCCCAGTGGGTAGCGTGAATCTCTTTTGACTTGTTAGCATCAACATCTCCTTATGCTGCGTGTGAATCTGGAAATGTGAGACTGAGACACAAATCTTGTTTTCCTATTTTGAAAGCTCCACTCATGCAGTCTGGAAGCTACCTGAAAAGCACTGTTGTTACTGTCCTTTTAGTTACTGCCTGCCTGCTTCTGCGAAGAAAATGAGTTCTCCCGATAGAAACCTTGTGCTTCCAAATCCTAGTTGGAAGCTCACCTGCTCTGCTCTATAACTAAAGTGAAAGTCAAGGGGAGCACTAGCCTCGAAGTAAAGCCCTGATTAACCTGGCAAAACGGGAGGCGTGCAGCAGCTCCATGAGGCCTTCATCGCTGTTCTCCTTTAGTTTAACGGTAGTGAGTCCTAGCCTCGAAGTAGGCCCTGATTTGCCTTGCCAAACGGCAGGTATGGAGCAGCTCCATCAGGCCTTCTTCAGTGTTCTGCTTTAGTTTCACTGTAGTAAGCTTTTCAAGACTCCTAGGGACCTTGCTTCAGCACCTGTTTCGGTACCAGTATACTGAGTAGAGCCAAGAACCTCAGGGGCAGTTAACAACTTCAGCCCCGTAGGCCTTTTGGATCACTGCAGGGTAAGCTAGAGAAAGGCAACACACGGCACTCTTCCTTGGGAGAGCCAGATTTCCTCAGCTCTACACAGGTTTCAGGAACACACTTCTAGACACTCCTCCATGCAATGGTTGTAACCTCATTCCCCTAGCTGAACTCTATTGATAAAAACACTCTGCTTCTTATCCCTTTTCACATTTTTCACATAGTCACGCATCCTCAAGTTGGCGGTCGCCTTGCATTCCAAGTACAATTTAAGCACAGTTCTTGGTGAAACACTGCAGGTCTTTGGAGGATGCACATGTCCCTAAGTCTCCATGTCACATCCTTTTTTTAGGCACTTGGCTGCATGCAGAAAAGTGGTCGTAGAAAAAGGTTGAATAAGGTATAGCCACAGTGGGTATCGTGAATCTCTTTTGACTTGTTAGCATCAACATCTCCTTATGCTGCGTGTGAATCTGGAAATGTGAGACTGAGACACAAATTTTGTTTTCCCATTTTGAAAGCTCCACTCATGCAGTCTGGAAGCTACCTGAAAAGCACTCTTGTTACCGTCCTTTTAGTTACTGCCTGCCTGCTTCTGCGAAGAAAATGAGTTCTCCCGAAAGAAACCTTGTGCTTCCAGTTCCTAGTTGGAAGCTCAACTGCTCTCCTCTATAACTAAAGTGAAAGTCAGGGAACACTAGCCTCGAAGTAATGCCCTGATTATCCTGGCAAAACGGGAGGCGTGCAGCAGCTCCATGAGGCCTTCATCGCTGTTCTTTAGTTTAACCGTAGTAAGTTTTCCTAGACTCCTAGAGACCTTGCTTCAGCACCCCTATCGCAATCAGAAAACTGCCTAGAGCCGGGAAGCTCTGGTCCTGCGTGTATGCTGCGTACCAACTTACTATTTGCAGACTGATGGCACAAGGTTTCTTTGCCCATTTGGAAAGCTCTGTTCATGCGGCCTCCTTTATACCTGAAAAGCATTGTTGTTGCCGGGGTTTTAGTCACTGCCTGCACGGTTCTGAGAAGATATTGAGTTTTCCCGTCCGAAACCTTGTGCTTCCACTTCCTACTTGGAAGCTCACCCTGCTCTGCTCTATATCTAAAGTGAAAGTCCACGTGAGCCCTAGCCCCGAAGTAAGGCCCTGATTTGCCTTGCCAAACGGGAGGTATGGAGAAGCTCCATCAGGCCTTCTTCACTGTTCTGCTTTAGTTTCACGGTAGTAAGCTTTTCCACACTTCTAGGGACCTTGTTGCACACCCGTTCTGCTACCATTATACTGAGTAAAGCCAGGAAGCTCAGGGTCAGGTAAGGAACTTCAGCCCCGTAGGCCTTTTGGGACACCCCAGTGTTGGCTAGAGAAAGGCAACACACTGCACTCTTCCTTGAGAGAGCCAGTTTACCTCAGCTCTACACAGGATTAAGGAACACACTTCTAGACTGTCCTCCATTAAATGGATGTAACCTCATTCCCCTAGTTGAACTCTTTTGAGAAGAACACTCTTTTTAATCCCTTTTCCCCTATTACACTTAGAGTCACGCATCCTCAGGAGGTGGTCGGCTTGCATTCCAAGTACAATTTAAGCACAGTTCTTGGTATAACACGGCAGGACTTTGGAAGAAGCACAGGTCCCTATATCGCCCTCGCGCATCCTTTGTTTAGGCACTTGACTGCACGCAAAAAAGCGGTTGTAGAAAAAATTAGAATTAGGGAAAGCTCCAGTGGGTATCGTGAATCTCTTTTGACTTGTTAGCATCAACATCTCCTTATGCTGCGTGTGAATCTGGAAATGTGAGACTGAGACACAAATCTTGTTTTCCTATTTTGAAAGCTCCACTCATGCAGTCTGGAAGCTACCTGAAAAGCACTGTTGTTACTGTCCTTTTAGTTACTGCCTGCCTGCTTCTGCGAAGAAAATGAGTTCTCCCGATAGAAACCTTGTGCTTCCAGTTCCTAGTTGGAAGCTCACCTGCTCTGCTCTATAACTAAAGTGAAAGTCAAGGGGAGCACTAGCCTCGAAGTAATGCCCAGATTATCCTGGCAAAACGGGAGGCGTGCAGCAGCTCCATGAGGCCTTCCTCGCTGTTCTCCTTTAGTTTAACGGTAGTGAGTCCTAGCCTCGAAGTAGGCCCAGATTTGCTTGCCAAACGGGAGGTATGGAGCAGCTCCATCAGGCCTTCTTCAGTGTTCTGCTTTAGTTTCACTGTAGTAAGCTTTTCAAGACTCCTAGGGACCTTGTTTCAGCACCTGTTTCGGTACCAGTATACTGAGTAGAGCCAAGAACCTCAGGGGCAGCTAACAACTTCAGCCCCGTAGGCCTTTTGGAACACTCCAGTGTTGGCTAGAGAAAGGCAACACACGGCACTCTTCCTTGGGAGAGCCAGATTACCTCAGCTCTACACAGGTTTCAGGAACACACTTCTAGACACTCCTCCATGCAATGGATGTAACCTCATTCCCCTAGCTGAACTCTATTGAGAAAAACACTCTGCTTCTAATCCCTTTTCACCTTTTACACTTAGAGTCACGCATCCTCAAGGAGGCGATCGCCTTGCATTCCAAGTACAATTTAAGCACAGTTCTTGGTGTAACACTGCAGGTCTTTGGAGGATGCACAGGCCCCTAAGTCTCCATGTCGCATCCTTTGTTTAGGCACTTGGCTGCACGCAAAAATCGGACCTAGAAAAAATTAGAATTAGGGAAAGCCCCAGTGGGTAGCGTGAATCTCTTTTGACTTGTTAGCATCAACATCTCCTTATGCTGCGTGTGAATCTGGAAATGTGAGACTGAGACACAAATCTTGTTTTCCTATTTTGAAAGCTCCACTCATGCAGTCTCGAAGCTACCTGAAAAGCACTGTTGTTACTGTCCTTTTAGTTACTGCCTGCCTGCTTCTGCGAAGAAAATGAGTTCTCCCGATAGAAACCTTGTGCTTCCAAATCCTAGTTGGAAGCTCACCTGCTCTGCTCTATAACTAAAGTGAAAGTCAAGGGGAGCACTAGCCTCGAAGTAAAGCCCTGATTAACCTGGCAAAACGGGAGGCGTGCAGCAGCTCCATGAGTCCTTCCTCGCTGTTCTCCTTTAGTTTAACGGTAGTGAGTCCTAGCCTCGAAGTAGGCCCTGATTTGCCTTGCCAAACGGGAGGTATGGAGCAGCTCCATCAGGCCTTCTTCAGTGTTCTGCTTTAGTTTCACTGTAGTAAGCTTTTCAAGACTCCTAGGGACCTTGCTTCAGCACCTGTTTCTGTACCAGTATACTGAGTAGAGCCAAGAACCTCAGGGGCAGCTGAAAACTTCAGCCCCGTAGGCCTTTTGGAACACTGCTGGGTTAGCTAGAGAAAGGCAACACACAGCACTCTTCCTTGGGAGAGCCAGATTACCTCAGCTCTCCACAGGTTTCAGGAACACACTTCTAGACACTCCTCCATGCAATGGATGTAACCTCATTCTCCTAGCATAACTCTACTGAGAAAAACACTCTGCTTCTAATCCCTTTTCACCTTTTACACTTAGAGTCACGCATCCTCAAGGAGGCGATCGCCTTGCATTCCAAGTACAATTTAAGCACAGTTCTTGGTGTAACACTGCAGGTCTTTGGAGGATGCACAGGCCCCTAAGTCTCCATGTCGCATCCTTTGTTTAGGCACTTGGCTGCACGCAAAAATCGGACCTAGAAAAAATTAGAATTAGGGAAAGCCCCAGTGGGTAGCGTGAATCTCTTTTGACTTGTTAGCATCAACATCTCCTTATGCTGCGTGTGAATCTGGAAATGTGAGACTGAGACACAAATCTTGTTTTCCTATTTTGAAAGCTCCACTCATGCAGTCTGGAAGCTACCTGAAAAGCACTGTTGTTACTGTCCTTTTAGTTACTGCCTGCCTGCTTCTGCGAAGAAAATGAGTTCTCCCGATAGAAACCTTGTGCTTCCAAATCCTAGTTGGAAGCTCACCTGCTCTGCTCTATAACTAAAGTGAAAGTCAAGGGGAGCACTAGCCTCGAAGTAAAGCCCTGATTAACCTGGCAAAACGGGAGGCGTGCAGCAGCTCCATGAGGCCTTCATCGCTGTTCTCCTTTAGTTTAACGGTAGTGAGTCCTAGCCTCGAAGTAGGCCCTGATTTGCCTTGCCAAACGGGAGGTATGGAGCAGCTCCATCAGGCCTTCTTCAGTGTTCTGCTTTAGTTTCACTGTAGTAAGCTTTTCAAGACTCCTAGGGACCTTGCTTCAGCACCTGTTTCGGTACCAGTATACTGAGTAGAGCCAAGAACCTCAGGGGCAGTTAACAACTTCAGCCCCGTAGGCCTTTTGGATCACTGCAGGGTAAGCTAGAGAAAGGCAACACACGGCACTCTTCCTTGGGAGAGCCAGATTTCCTCAGCTCTACACAGGTTTCAGGAACACACTTCTAGACACTCCTCCATGCAATGGTTGTAACCTCATTCCCCTAGCTGAACTCTATTGATAAAAACACTCTGCTTCTTATCCCTTTTCACATTTTTCACATAGTCACGCATCCTCAAGTTGGCGGTCGCCTTGCATTCCAAGTACAATTTAAGCACAGTTCTTGGTGAAACACTGCAGGTCTTTGGAGGATGCACATGTCCCTAAGTCTCCATGTCACATCCTTTTTTTAGGCACTTGGCTGCATGCAGAAAAGTGGTCGTAGAAAAAGGTTGAATAAGGTATAGCCACAGTGGGTATCGTGAATCTCTTTTGACTTGTTAGCATCAACATCTCCTTATGCTGCGTGTGAATCTAGAAATGTGAGACTGAGACACAAATTTTGTTTTCCCATTTTGAAAGCTCCACTCATGCAGTCTGGAAGCTACCTGAAAAGCACTCTTGTTACCGTCCTTTTAGTTACTGCCTGCCTGCTTCTGCGAAGAAAATGAGTTCTCCCGAAAGAAACCTTGTGCTTCCAGTTCCTAGTTGGAAGCTCAACTGCTCTCCTCTATAACTAAAGTGAAAGTCAGGGAACACTAGCCTCGAAGTAATGCCCTGATTATCCTGGCAAAACGGGAGGCGTGCAGCAGCTCCATGAGGCCTTCATCGCTGTTCTTTAGTTTAACCGTAGTAAGTTTTCCTAGACTCCTAGAGACCTTGCTTCAGCACCCCTATCGCAATCAGAAAACTGCCTAGAGCCGGGAAGCTCTGGTCCTGCGTGTATGCTGCGTACCAACTTACTATTTGCAGACTGATGGCACAAGGTTTCTTTGCCCATTTGGAAAGCTCTGTTCATGCGGCCTCCTTTATACCTGAAAAGCATTGTTGTTGCCGGGGTTTTAGTCACTGCCTGCACGGTTCTGAGAAGATATTGAGTTTTCCCGTCCGAAACCTTGTGCTTCCACTTCCTACTTGGAAGCTCACCCTGCTCTGCTCTATATCTAAAGTGAAAGTCCACGTGAGCCCTAGCCCCGAAGTAAGGCCCTGATTTGCCTTGCCAAACGGGAGGTATGGAGAAGCTCCATCAGGCCTTCTTCACTGTTCTGCTTTAGTTTCACGGTAGTAAGCTTTTCCACACTTCTAGGGACCTTGTTGCACACCCGTTCTGCTACCATTATACTGAGTAAAGCCAGGAAGCTCAGGGTCAGGTAAGGAACTTCAGCCCCGTAGGCCTTTTGGGACACCCCAGTGTTGGCTAGAGAAAGGCAACACACTGCACTCTTCCTTGAGAGAGCCAGTTTACCTCAGCTCTACACAGGATTAAGGAACACACTTCTAGACTGTCCTCCATTAAATGGATGTAACCTCATTCCCCTAGTTGAACTCTTTTGAGAAGAACACTCTTTTTAATCCCTTTTCCCCTATTACACTTAGAGTCACGCATCCTCAGGAGGTGGTCGGCTTGCATTCCAAGTACAATTTAAGCACAGTTCTTGGTATAACACGGCAGGACTTTGGAAGAAGCACAGGTCCCTATATCGCCCTCGCGCATCCTTTGTTTAGGCACTTGACTGCACGCAAAAAAGCGGTTGTAGAAAAAATTAGAATTAGGGAAAGCTCCAGTGGGTATCGTGAATCTCTTTTGACTTGTTAGCATCAACATCTCCTTATGCTGCGTGTGAATCTGGAAATGTGAGACTGAGACACAAATCTTGTTTTCCTATTTTGAAAGCTCCACTCATGCAGTCTGGAAGCTACCTGAAAAGCACTGTTGTTACTGTCCTTTTAGTTACTGCCTGCCTGCTTCTGCGAAGAAAATGAGTTCTCCCGATAGAAACCTTGTGCTTCCAGTTCCTAGTTGGAAGCTCACCTGTTCTGCTCTATAACTAAAGTGAAACTCAAGGGGAGCACTAGCCTCGAAGTAATGCCCAGATTATCCTGGCAAAACGGGAGGCGTGCAGCAGCTCCATGAGGCCTTCCTCGCTGTTCTCCTTTAGTTTAACGGTAGTGAGTCCTAGCCTCGAAGTAGGCCCAGATTTGCTTGCCAAACGGGAGGTATGGAGCAGCTCCATCAGGCCTTCTTCAGTGTTCTGCTTTAGTTTCACTGTAGTAAGCTTTTCAAGACTCCTAGGGACCTTGTTTCAGCACCTGTTTCGGTACCAGTATACTGAGTAGAGCCAAGAACCTCAGGGGCAGCTAACAACTTCAGCCCCGTAGGCCTTTTGGAACACTCCAGTGTTGGCTAGAGAAAGGCAACACACGGCACTCTTCCTTGGGAGAGCCAGATTACCTCAGCTCTACACAGGTTTCAGGAACACACTTCTAGACACTCCTCCATGCAATGGATGTAACCTCATTCCCCTAGCTGAACTCTATTGAGAAAAACACTCTGCTTCTAATCCCTTTTCACCTTTTACACTTAGAGTCACGCATCCTCAAGGAGGCGATCGCCTTGCATTCCAAGTACAATTTAAGCACAGTTCTTGGTGTAACACTGCAGGTCTTTGGAGGATGCACAGGCCCCTAAGTCTCCATGTCGCATCCTTTGTTTAGGCACTTAGCTGCACGCAAAAATCGGACCTAGAAAAAATTAGAATTAGGGAAAGCCCCAGTGGGTAGCGTGAATCTCTTTTGACTTGTTAGCATCAACATCTCCTTATGCTGCGTGTGAATCTGGAAATGTGAGACTGAGACACAAATCTTGTTTTCCTATTTTGAAAGCTCCACTCATGCAGTCTCGAAGCTACCTGAAAAGCACTGTTGTTACTGTCCTTTTAGTTACTGCCTGCCTGCTTCTGCGAAGAAAATGAGTTCTCCCGATAGAAACCTTGTGCTTCCAAATCCTAGTTGGAAGCTCACCTGCTCTGCTCTATAACTAAAGTGAAAGTCAAGGGGAGCACTAGCCTCGAAGTAAAGCCCTGATTAACCTGGCAAAACGGGAGGCGTGCAGCAGCTCCATGAGTCCTTCCTCGCTGTTCTCCTTTAGTTTAACGGTAGTGAGTCCTAGCCTCGAAGTAGGCCCTGATTTGCCTTGCCAAACGGGAGGTATGGAGCAGCTCCATCAGGCCTTCTTCAGTGTTCTGCTTTAGTTTCACTGTAGTAAGCTTTTCAAGACTCCTAGGGACCTTGCTTAAGCACCTGCTTCGGTACCAGTATACTGAGTAGAGCCAAGAACCTCAGGGGCAGTTAACAACTTCAGCCCCGTAGGCCTTTTGGAACACTGCAGGGTTAGCTAGAGAAAGGCAACACACGGCACTCTTCCTTGGGAGAGCCAGATTACCTCAGCTCTACACAGCTTTCAGGAACACACTTCTAGACACTCCTCCATGCAATGGATGTAACCTCATTCCCCTAGCTGAACTCTATTGAGAAAAACACTCTGCTTCTAATCCCTTTTCACCTTTTACACTTAGAGTCACGCATCCTCAAGGAGGCGATCGCCTTGCATTCCAAGTACAATTTAAGCACAGTTCTTGGTGTAACACTGCAGGTCTTTGGAGGATGCACAGGCCCCTAAGTCTCCATGTCGCATCCTTTGTTTAGGCACTTGGCTGCACGCAAAAATCGGACCTAGAAAAAATTAGAATTAGGGAAAGCCCCAGTGGGTAGCGTGAATCTCTTTTGACTTGTTAGCATCAACATCTCCTTATGCTGCGTGTGAATCTGGAAATGTGAGACTGAGACACAAATCTTGTTTTCCTATTTTGAAAGCTCCACTCATGCAGTCTGGAAGCTACCTGAAAAGCACTGTTGTTACTGTCCTTTTAGTTACTGCCTGCCTGCTTCTGCGAAGAAAATGAGTTCTCCCGATAGAAACCTTGTGCTTCCAAATCCTAGTTGGAAGCTCACCTGCTCTGCTCTATAACTAAAGTGAAAGTCAAGGGGAGCACTAGCCTCGAAGTAAAGCCCTGATTAACCTGGCAAAACGGGAGGCGTGCAGCAGCTCCATGAGGCCTTCCTCGCTGTTCTCCTTTAGTTTAACGGTAGTGAGTCCTAGCCTCGAAGTAGGCCCTGATTTGCCTTGCCAAACGGGAGGTATGGAGCAGCTCCATCAGGCCTTCTTCAGTGTTCTGCTTTAGTTTCACTGTAGTAAGCTTTTCAAGACTCCTAAGGACCTTGCTTCAGCACCTGTTTCTGTACCAGTATACTGAGTAGAGCCAAGAACCTCAGGGGCAGCTGAAAACTTCAGCCCCGTAGGACTTTTGGAACACTGCTGGGTTAGCTAGAGAAAGGCAACACACGGCACTCTTCTTCGGGAGACCCAGAGTACCTCAGCTATCCACAGGTTTCAGGAACACACTTCTAGACACTCCTCCATGCAATGGATGTAACCTCATTCCCCTAGCATAACTCTACTGAGAAAAACACTCTGCTTCTAATCCCTTTTCCCCTTTTACACTTAGAGTCACGCATCCTCAAGGAGGCGATCGCCTTGCATTCCAAGTACAATTTAAGCACAGTTCTTGGTGTAACACTGCAGGTCTTTGGAGGATGCACAGGCCCCTAAGTCTCCATGTCGCATCCTTTGTTTAGGCACTTGGCTGCATGCAAAAATCGGACCTAGAAAAAATTAGAATTAGGGAAAGCCCCAGTGGGTAGCGTGAATCTCTTTTGACTTGTTAGCATCAACATCTCCTTATGCTGCGTGTGAATCTGGAAATGTGAAACTGAGACACAAATCTTGTTTTCCTATTTTGAAAGCTCCACTCATGCAGTCTCGAAGCTACCTGAAAAGCACTGTTGTTACTGTCCTTTTAGTTACTGCCTGCCTGCTTCTGCGAAGAAAATGAGTTCTCCCGATAGAAACCTTGTGCTTCCAAATCCTAGTTGGAAGCTCACCTGCTCTGCTCTATAACTAAAGTGAAAGTCAAGGGGAGCACTAGCCTCGAAGTAAAGCCCTGATTAACCTGGCAAAACGGGAGGCGTGCAGCAGCTCCATGAGTCCTTCCTCGCTGTTCTCCTTTAGTTTAACGGTAGTGAGTCCTAGCCTCGAAGTAGGCCCTGATTTGCCTTGCCAAACGGGAGGTATGGAGCAGCTCCATCAGGCCTTCTTCAGTGTTCTGCTTTAGTTTCACTGTAGTAAGCTTTTCAAGACTCCTAGGGACCTTGCTTCAGCACCTGTTTCTGTACCAGTATACTGAGTAGAGCCAAGAACCTCAGGGGCAGCTGAAAACTTCAGCCCCGTAGGCCTTTTGGAACACTGCTGGGTTAGCTAGAGAAAGGCAACACACAGCACTCTTCCTTGGGAGAGCCAGATTACCTCAGCTCTCCACAGGTTTCAGGAACACACTTCTAGACACTCCTCCATGCAATGGATGTAACCTCATTCTCCTAGCATAACTCTACTGAGAAAAACACTCTGCTTCTAATCCCTTTTCACCTTTTACACTTAGAGTCACGCATCCTCAAGGAGGCGATCGCCTTGCATTCCAAGTACAATTTAAGCACAGTTCTTGGTGTAACACTGCAGGTCTTTGGAGGATGCACAGGCCCCTAAGTCTCCATGTCGCATCCTTTGTTTAGGCACTTGGCTGCACGCAAAAATCGGACCTAGAAAAAATTAGAATTAGGGAAAGCCCCAGTGGGTAGCGTGAATCTCTTTTGACTTGTTAGCATCAACATCTCCTTATGCTGCGTGTGAATCTGGAAATGTGAGACTGAGACACAAATCTTGTTTTCCTATTTTGAAAGCTCCACTCATGCAGTCTCGAAGCTACCTGAAAAGCACTGTTGTTACTGTCCTTTTAGTTACTGCCTGCCTGCTTCTGCGAAGAAAATGAGTTCTCCCGATAGAAACCTTGTGCTTCCAAATCCTAGTTGGAAGCTCACCTGCTCTGCTCTATAACTAAAGTGAAAGTCAAGGGGAGCACTAGCCTCGAAGTAATGCCCAGATTATCCTGGCAAAACGGGAGGCGTGCAGCAGCTCCATGAGTCCTTCCTCGCTGTTCTCCTTTAGTTTAACGGTAGTGAGTCCTAGCCTCGAAGTAGGCCCTGATTTGCCTTGCCAAACGGGAGGTATGGAGCAGCTCCATCAGGCCTTCTTCAGTGTTCTGCTTTAGTTTCACTGTAGTAAGCTTTTCAAGACTCCTAGAGACCTTGCTTCAGCACCTGCTTCGGTACCAGTATACTGAGTAGAGCCAAGAACCTCAGGGGCAGTTAACAACTTCAGCCCCGTAGGCCTTTTGGAACACTGCAGGGTTAGCTAGAGAAAGGCAACACATGGCACTCTTCCTTGGGAGAGCCAGATTACCTCAGCTCTACACAGCTTTCAGGAACACACTTCTAGACACTCCTCCATGTAATGGATGTAACCTCATTCCCCTAGCTGAACTCTATTGAGAAAAACACTCTGCTTCTAATCCCTTTTCACCTTTTACACTTAGAGTCACGCATCCTCAAGGAGGCGATCGCCTTGCATTCCAAGTACAATTTAAGCACAGTTCTTGGTGTAACACTGCAGGTCTTTGGAGGATGCACAGGCCCCTAAGTCTCCATGTCGCATCCTTTGTTTAGGCACTTGGCTGCACGCAAAAATCGGACCTAGAAAAAATTAGAATTAGGGAAAGCCCCAGTGGGTAGCGTGAATCTCTTTTGACTTGTTAGCATCAACATCTCCTTATGCTGCGTGTGAATCTGGAAATGTGAGACTGAGACACAAATCTTGTTTTCCTATTTTGAAAGCTCCACTCATGCAGTCTGGAAGCTACCTGAAAAGCACTGTTGTTACTGTCCTTTTAGTTACTGCCTGCCTTCTTCTGCGAAGAAAATGAGTTCTCCCGATAGAAACCTTGTGCTTCCAAATCCTAGTTGGAAGCTCACCTGCTCTGCTCTATAACTAAAGTGAAAGTCAAGGGGAGCACTAGCCTCGAAGTAAAGCCCTGATTAACCTGGCAAAACGGGAGGCGTGCAGCAGCTCCATGAGGCCTTCATCGCTGTTCTCCTTTAGTTTAACGGTAGTGAGTCCTAGCCTCGAAGTAGGCCCTGATTTGCCTTGCCAAACGGCAGGTATGGAGCAGCTCCATCAGGCCTTCTTCAGTGTTCTGCTTTAGTTTCACTGTAGTAAGCTTTTCAAGACTCCTAGGGACCTTGCTTCAGCACCTGTTTCGGTACCAGTATACTGAGTAGAGCCAAGAACCTCAGGGGCAGTTAACAACTTCAGCCCCGTAGGCCTTTTGGATCACTGCAGGGTAAGCTAGAGAAAGGCAACACACGGCACTCTTCCTTGGGAGAGCCAGATTTCCTCAGCTCTACACAGGTTTCAGGAACACACTTCTAGACACTCCTCCATGCAATGGTTGTAACCTCATTCCCCTAGCTGAACTCTATTGATAAAAACACTCTGCTTCTTATCCCTTTTCACATTTTTCACATAGTCACGCATCCTCAAGTTGGCGGTCGCCTTGCATTCCAAGTACAATTTAAGCACAGTTCTTGGTGAAACACTGCAGGTCTTTGGAGGATGCACATGTCCCTAAGTCTCCATGTCACATCCTTTTTTTAGGCACTTGGCTGCATGCAGAAAAGTGGTCGTAGAAAAAGGTTGAATAAGGTATAGCCACAGTGGGTATCGTGAATCTCTTTTGACTTGTTAGCATCAACATCTCCTTATGCTGCGTGTGAATCTGGAAATGTGAGACTGAGACACAAATTTTGTTTTCCCATTTTGAAAGCTCCACTCATGCAGTCTGGAAGCTACCTGAAAAGCACTCTTGTTACCGTCCTTTTAGTTACTGCCTGCCTGCTTCTGCGAAGAAAATGAGTTCTCCCGAAAGAAACCTTGTGCTTCCAGTTCCTAGTTGGAAGCTCAACTGCTCTCCTCTATAACTAAAGTGAAAGTCAGGGAACACTAGCCTCGAAGTAATGCCCTGATTATCCTGGCAAAACGGGAGGCGTGCAGCAGCTCCATGAGGCCTTCATCGCTGTTCTTTAGTTTAACCGTAGTAAGTTTTCCTAGACTCCTAGAGACCTTGCTTCAGCACCCCTATCGCAATCAGAAAACTGCCTAGAGCCGGGAAGCTCTGGTCCTGCGTGTATGCTGCGTACCAACTTACTATTTGCAGACTGATGGCACAAGGTTTCTTTGCCCATTTGGAAAGCTCTGTTCATGCGGCCTCCTTTATACCTGAAAAGCATTGTTGTTGCCGGGGTTTTAGTCACTGCCTGCACGGTTCTGAGAAGATATTGAGTTTTCCCGTCCGAAACCTTGTGCTTCCACTTCCTACTTGGAAGCTCACCCTGCTCTGCTCTATATCTAAAGTGAAAGTCCACGTGAGCCCTAGCCCCGAAGTAAGGCCCTGATTTGCCTTGCCAAACGGGAGGTATGGAGAAGCTCCATCAGGCCTTCTTCACTGTTCTGCTTTAGTTTCACGGTAGTAAGCTTTTCCACACTTCTAGGGACCTTGTTGCACACCCGTTCTGCTACCATTATACTGAGTAAAGCCAGGAAGCTCAGGGTCAGGTAAGGAACTTCAGCCCCGTAGGCCTTTTGGGACACCCCAGTGTTGGCTAGAGAAAGGCAACACACTGCACTCTTCCTTGAGAGAGCCAGTTTACCTCAGCTCTACACAGGATTAAGGAACACACTTCTAGACTGTCCTCCATTAAATGGATGTAACCTCATTCCCCTAGTTGAACTCTTTTGAGAAGAACACTCTTTTTAATCCCTTTTCCCCTATTACACTTAGAGTCACGCATCCTCAGGAGGTGGTCGGCTTGCATTCCAAGTACAATTTAAGCACAGTTCTTGGTATAACACGGCAGGACTTTGGAAGAAGCACAGGTCCCTATATCGCCCTCGCGCATCCTTTGTTTAGGCACTTGACTGCACGCAAAAAAGCGGTTGTAGAAAAAATTAGAATTAGGGAAAGCTCCAGTGGGTATCGTGAATCTCTTTTGACTTGTTAGCATCAACATCTCCTTATGCTGCGTGTGAATCTGGAAATGTGAGACTGAGACACAAATCTTGTTTTCCTATTTTGAAAGCTCCACTCATGCAGACTGGAAGCTACCTGAAAAGCACTGTTGTTACTGTCCTTTTAGTTACTGCCTGCCTGCTTCTGCGAAGAAAATGAGTTCTCCCGATAGAAACCTTGTGCTTCCAGTTCCTAGTTGGAAGCTCACCTGCTCTGCTCTATAACTAAAGTGAAAGTCAAGGGGAGCACTAGCCTCGAAGTAATGCCCAGATTATCCTGGCAAAACGGGAGGCGTGCAGCAGCTCCATGAGGCCTTCCTCGCTGTTCTCCTTTAGTTTAACGGTAGTGAGTCCTAGCCTCGAAGTAGGCCCAGATTTGCTTGCCAAACGGGAGGTATGGAGCAGCTCCATCAGGCCTTCTTCAGTGTTCTGCTTTAGTTTCACTGTAGTAAGCTTTTCAAGACTCCTAGGGACCTTGTTTCAGCACCTGTTTCGGTACCAGTATACTGAGTAGAGCCAAGAACCTCAGGGGCAGCTAAAAACTTCAGCCCCGTAGGCCTTTTGGAACACTCCAGTGTTGGCTAGAGAAAGGCAACACACGGCACTCTTCCTTGGGAGAGCCAGATTACCTCAGCTCTACACAGGTTTCAGGAACACACTTCTAGACACTCCTCCATGCAATGGATGTAACCTCATTCCCCTAGCTGAACTCTATTGAGAAAAACACTCTGCTTCTAATCCCTTTTCACCTTTTACACTTAGAGTCACGCATCCTCAAGGAGGCGATCGCCTTGCATTCCAAGTACAATTTAAGCACAGTTCTTGGTGTAACACTGCAGGTCTTTGGAGGATGCACAGGCCCCTAAGTCTCCATGTCGCATCCTTTGTTTAGGCACTTGGCTGCACGCAAAAATCGGACCTAGAAAAAATTAGAATTAGGGAAAGCCCCAGTGGGTAGCGTGAATCTCTTTTGACTTGTTAGCATCAACATCTCCTTATGCTGCGTGTGAATCTGGAAATGTGAGACTGAGACACAAATCTTGTTTTCCTATTTTGAAAGCTCCACTCATGCAGTCTGGAAGCTACCTGAAAAGCACTGTTGTTACTGTCCTTTTAGTTACTGCCTGCCTGCTTCTGCGAAGAAAATGAGTTCTCCCGATAGAAACCTTGTGCTTCCAAATCCTAGTTGGAAGCTCACCTGCTCTGCTCTATAACTAAAGTGAAAGTCAAGGGGAGCACTAGCCTCGAAGTAAAGCCCTGATTAACCTGGCAAAACGGGAGGCGTGCAGCAGCTCCATGAGTCCTTCCTCGCTGTTCTCCTTTAGTTTAACGGTAGTGAGTCCTAGCCTCGAAGTAGGCCCTGATTTGCCTTGCCAAACGGGAGGTATGGAGCAGCTCCATCAGGCCTTCTTCAGTGTTCTGCTTTAGTTTCACTGTAGTAAGCTTTTCAAGACTCCTAGGGACCTTGCTTAAGCACCTGCTTCGGTACCAGTATACTGAGTAGAGCCAAGAACCTCAGGGGCAGTTAACAACTTCAGCCCCGTAGGCCTTTTGGAACACTGCAGGGTTAGCTAGAGAAAGGCAACACACGGCACTCTTCCTTGGGAGAGCCAGATTACCTCAGCTCTACACAGCTTTCAGGAACACACTTCTAGACACTCCTCCATGCAATGGATGTAACCTCATTCCCCTAGCTGAACTCTATTGAGAAAAACACTCTGCTTCTAATCCCTTTTCACCTTTTACACTTAGAGTCACGCATCCTCAAGGAGGCGATCGCCTTGCATTCCAAGTACAATTTAAGCACAGTTCTTGGTGTAACACTGCAGGTCTTTGGAGGATGCACAGGCCCCTAAGTCTCCATGTCGCATCCTTTGTTTAGGCACTTGGCTGCACGCAAAAATCGGACCTAGAAAAAATTAGAATTAGGGAAAGCCCCAGTGGGTAGCGTGAATCTCTTTTGACTTGTTAGCATCAACATCTCCTTATGCTGCGTGTGAATCTGGAAATGTGAAACTGAGACACAAATCTTGTTTTCCTATTTTGAAAGCTCCACTCATGCAGTCTGGAAGCTACCTGAAAAGCACTGTTGTTACTGTCCTTTTAGTTACTGCCTGCCTGCTTCTGCGAAGAAAATGAGTTCTCCCGATAGAAACCTTGTGCTTCCAAATCCTAGTTGGAAGCTCACCTGCTCTGCTCTATAACTAAAGTGAAAGTCAAGGGGAGCACTAGCCTCGAAGTAAAGCCCTGATTAACCTGGCAAAACGGGAGGCGTGCAGCAGCTCCATGAGTCCTTCCTCGCTGTTCTCCTTTAGTTTAACGGTAGTGAGTCCTAGCCTCGAAGTAGGCCCTGATTTGCCTTGCCAAACGGGAGGTATGGAGCAGCTCCATCAGGCCTTTTCAGTGTTCTGCTTTAGTTTCACTGTAGTAAGCTTTTCAAGACTCCTAGGGACCTTGCTTCAGCACCTGTTTCTGTACCAGTATACTGAGTAGAGCCAAGAACCTCAGGGGCAGCTGAAAACTTCAGCCCCGTAGGCCTTTTGGATCACTGCAGGGTAAGCTAGAGAAAGGCAACACACGGCACTCTTCCTTGGGAGAGCCAGATTTCCTCAGCTCTACACAGGTTTCAGGAACACACTTCTAGACACTCCTCCATGCAATGGTTGTAACCTCATTCCCCTAGCTGAACTCTATTGATAAAAACACTCTGCTTCTTATCCCTTTTCACATTTTTCACATAGTCACGCATCCTCAAGTTGGCGGTCGCCTTGCATTCCAAGTACAATTTAAGCACAGTTCTTGGTGAAACACTGCAGGTCTTTGGAGGATGCACATGTCCCTAAGTCTCCATGTCACATCCTTTTTTTAGGCACTTGGCTGCATGCAGAAAAGTGGTCGTAGAAAAAGGTTGAATAAGGTATAGCCCCAGTGGGTATCGTGAATCTCTTTTGACTTGTTAGCATCAACATCTCCTTATGCTGCGTGTGAATCTGGAAATGTGAGACTGAGACACAAATTTTGTTTTCCCATTTTGAAAGCTCCACTCATGCAGTCTGGAAGCTACCTGAAAAGCACTCTTGTTACCGTCCTTTTAGTTACTGCCTGCCTGCTTCTGCGAAGAAAATGAGTTCTCCCGAAAGAAACCTTGTGCTTCCAGTTCCTAGTTGGAAGCTCAACTGCTCTCCTCTATAACTAAAGTGAAAGTCAGGGAACACTAGCCTCGAAGTAATGCCCTGATTATCCTGGCAAAACGGGAGGCGTGCAGCAGCTCCATGAGGCCTTCATCGCTGTTCTTTAGTTTAACCGTAGTAAGTTTTCCTAGACTCCTAGAGACCTTGCTTCAGCACCCCTATCGCAATCAGAAAACTGCCTAGAGCCGGGAAGCTCTGGTCCTGCGTGTATGCTGCGTACCAACTTACTATTTGGAGACTGATGGCACAAGGTTTCTTTGCCCATTTGGAAAGCTCTGTTCATGCGGCCTCCTTTATACCTGAAAAGCATTGTTGTTGCCGGGGTTTTAGTCACTGCCTGCACGGTTCTGAGAAGATATTGAGTTTTCCCGTCCGAAACCTTGTGCTTCCACTTCCTACTTGGAAGCTCACCCTGCTCTGCTCTATATCTAAAGTGAAAGTCCACGTGAGCCCTAGCCCCGAAGTAAGGCCCTGATTTGCCTTGCCAAACGGGAGGTATGGAGAAGCTCCATCAGGCCTTCTTCACTGTTCTGCTTTAGTTTCACGGTAGTAAGCTTTTCCACACTTCTAGGGACCTTGTTGCACACCCGTTCTGCTACCATTATACTGAGTAAAGCCAGGAAGCTCAGGGTCAGGTAAGGAACTTCAGCCCCGTAGGCCTTTTGGGACACCCCAGTGTTGGCTAGAGAAAGGCAACACACTGCACACTTCCTTGAGAGAGCCAGTTTACCTCAGCTCTAAACAGGATTAAGGAACACACTTCTAGACTGTCCTCCATTAAATGGATGTAACCTCATTCCCCTAGTTGAACTCTTTTGAGAAGAACACTCTTTTTAATCCCTTTTCCCCTATTACACTTAGAGTCACGCATCCTCAGGAGGTGGTCGGCTTGCATTCCAAGTACAATTTAAGCACAGTTCTTGGTATAACACGGCAGGACTTTGGAAGAAGCACAGGCCCCTATATCGCCCTCACGCATCCTTTGTTTAGGCACTTGACTGCACGCAAAAAAGCGGTCGTAGAAAAAATTAGAATTAGGGAAAGCTCCAGTGGGTATCGTGAATCTCTTTTGACTTGTTAGCATCAACATCTCCTTATGCTGCGTGTGAATCTGGAAATGTGAGACTGAGACACAAATCTTGTTTTCCTATTTTGAAAGCTCCACTCATGCAGTCTGGAAGCTACCTGAAAAGCACTGTTGTTACTGTCCTTTTAGTTACTGCCTGCCTGCTTCTGCGAAGAAAATGAGTTCTCCCGATAGAAACCTTGTGCTTCCATTTCCTAGTTGGAAGCTCACCTGCTCTGCTCTATAACTAAAGTGAAAGTCAAGGGGAGCACTAGCCTCGAAGTAAAGCCCTGATTAACCTGGCAAAACGGGAGGCGTGCAGCAGCTCCATGAGGCCTTCATCGCTGTTCTCCTTTAGTTTAACGGTAGTGAGTCCTAGCCTCGAAGAAGGCCCTGATTTGCCTTGCCAAACGGGAGGTATGGAGCAGCTCCATCAGGCCTTCTTCAGTGTTCTGCTTTAGTTTCACTGTAGTAAGCTTTTCAAGACTCCTAGGGACCTTGCTTCAGCACCTGTTTCTGTACCAGTATACTGAGTAGAGCCAAGAACCTCAGGGGCAGCTGAAAACTTCAGCCCTGTAGGCCTTTTGGAACACTGCTGGGTTAGCTAGAGAAAGGCAACACACAGCACTCTTCCTTGGGAGAGCCAGATTACCTCAGCTCTACATAGCTTTCAGGAACACACTTCTAGACACTCCTCCATGCAATGGATGTAACCTCATTTCCCTAGCATAACTCTACTGAGAAAAACACTCTGCTTCTAATCCCTTTTCACCTTTTACACTTAGAGTCACGCATCCTCAAGGAGGCGATCGCCTTGCATTCCAAGTACAATTTAAGCACAGTTCTTGGTGTAACACTGCAGGTCTTTGGAGGATGCACAGGCCCCTAAGTCTCCATGTCGCATCCTTTGTTTAGGCACTTGGCTGCACGCAAAAATCGGACCTAGAAAAAATTAGAATTACGGAAATCCCCAGTGGGTAGCGTGAATCTCTTTTGACTTGTTAGCATCAACATCTCCTTATGCTGCGTGTGAATCTGGAAATGTGAGACTGAGACACAAATCTTGTTTTCCTATTTTGAAAGCTCCACTCATGCAGTCTGGAAGCTACCTGAAAAGCACTGTTGTTACTGTCCTTTTAGTTACTGCCTGCCTGCTTCTGCGAAGAAAATGAGTTCTCCCGATAGAAACCTTGTGCTTCCAAATCCTAGTTGGAAGCTCACCTGCTCTGCTCTATAACTAAAGTGAAAGTCAAGGGGAGCACTAGCCTCGAAGTAAAGCCCTGATTAACCTGGCAAAACGGGAGGCGTGCAGCAGCTCCATGAGTCCTTCCTCGCTGTTCTCCTTTAGTTTAACGGTAGTGAGTCCTAGCCTCGAAGTAGGCCCTGATTTGCCTTGCCAAACGGGAGGTATGGAGCAGCTCCATCAGGCCTTCTTCAGTGTTCTGCTTTAGTTTCACTGTAGTAAGCTTTTCAAGACTCCTAGAGACCTTGCTTCAGCACCTGCTTCGGTACCAGTATACTGAGTAGAGCCAAGAACCTCAGGGGCAGTTAACAACTTCAGCCCCGTAGGCCTTTTGGAACACTGCAGGGTTAGCTAGAGAAAGGCAACACACGGCACTCTTCCTTGGGAGAGCCAGATTACCTCAGCTCTACACAGCTTTCAGGAACACACTTCTAGACACTCCTCCATGCAATGGATGTAACCTCATTCCCCTAGCTGAACTCTATTGAGAAAAACACTCTGCTTCTAATCCCTTTTCACCTTTTACACTTAGAGTCACGCATCCTCAAGGAGGCGATCGCCTTGCATTCCAAGTACAATTTAAGCACAGTTCTTGGTGTAACACTGCAGGTCTTTGGAGGATGCACAGGCCCCTAAGTCTCCATGTCGCATCCTTTGTTTAGGCACTTGGCTGCACGCAAAAATCGGACCTAGAAAAAATTAGAATTAGGGAAAGCCCCAGTGGGTAGCGTGAATCTCTTTTGACTTGTTAGCATCAACATCTCCTTATGCTGCGTGTGAATCTGGAAATGTGAGACTGAGACACAAATCTTGTTTTCCTATTTTGAAAGCTCCACTCATGCAGTCTGGAAGCTACCTGAAAAGCACTGTTGTTACTGTCCTTTTAGTTACTGCCTGCCTGCTTCTGCGAAGAAAATGAGTTCTCCCGATAGAAACCTTGTGCTTCCAAATCCTAGTTGGAAGCTCACCTGCTCTGCTCTATAACTAAAGTGAAAGTCAAGGGGAGCACTAGCCTCGAAGTAAAGCCCTGATTAACCTGGCAAAACGGGAGGCGTGCAGCAGCTCCATGAGGCCTTCCTCGCTGTTCTCCTTTAGTTTAACGGTAGTGAGTCCTAGCCTCGAAGTAGGCCCTGATTTGCCTTGCCAAACGGCAGGTATGGAGCAGCTCCATCAGGCCTTCTTCAGTGTTCTGCTTTAGTTTCACTGTAGTAAGCTTTTCAAGACTCCTAGGGACCTTGCTTCAGCACCTGTTTCGGTACCAGTATACTGAGTAGAGCCAAGAACCTCAGGGGCAGTTAACAACTTCAGCCCCGTAGGCCTTTTGGATCACTGCAGGGTAAGCTAGAGAAAGGCAACACACGGCACTCTTCCTTGGGAGAGCCAGATTTCCTCAGCTCTACACAGGTTTCAGGAACACACTTCTAGACACTCCTCCATGCAATGGTTGTAACCTCATTCCCCTAGCTGAACTCTATTGATAAAAACACTCTGCTTCTTATCCCTTTTCACATTTTTCACATAGTCACGCATCCTCAAGTTGGCGGTCGCCTTGCATTCCAAGTACAATTTAAGCACAGTTCTTGGTGAAACACTGCAGGTCTTTGGAGGATGCACATGTCCCTAAGTCTCCATGTCACATCCTTTTTTTAGGCACTTGGCTGCATGCAGAAAAGTGGTCGTAGAAAAAGGTTGAATAAGGTATAGCCCCAGTGGGTATCGTGAATCTCTTTTGACTTGTTAGCATCAACATCTCCTTATGCTGCGTGTGAATCTGGAAATGTGAGACTGAGACACAAATTTTGTTTTCCCATTTTGAAAGCTCCACTCATGCAGTCTGGAAGCTACCTGAAAAGCACTCTTGTTACCGTCCTTTTAGTTACTGCCTGCCTGCTTCTGCGAAGAAAATGAGTTCTCCCGAAAGAAACCTTGTGCTTCCAGTTCCTAGTTGGAAGCTCAACTGCTCTCCTCTATAACTAAAGTGAAAGTCAGGGAACACTAGCCTCGAAGTAATGCCCTGATTATCCTGGCAAAACGGGAGGCGTGCAGCAGCTCCATGAGGCCTTCATCGCTGTTCTTTAGTTTAACCGTAGTAAGTTTTCCTAGACTCCTAGAGACCTTGCTTCAGCACCCCTATCGCAATCAGAAAACTGCCTAGAGCCGGGAAGCTCTGGTCCTGCGTGTATGCTGCGTACCAACTTACTATTTGCAGACTGATGGCACAAGGTTTC
The DNA here is from genome assembly GCF_965194825.1 of Balaenoptera physalus. Taxonomy (NCBI): domain Eukaryota; kingdom Metazoa; phylum Chordata; class Mammalia; order Artiodactyla; family Balaenopteridae; genus Balaenoptera; species Balaenoptera physalus. Next base: position 41,739,490 of record NC_138884.1, on the reverse strand, counting down.
TTTGCCCATTTGGAAAGCTCTGTTCATGCGGCCTCCTTTATACCTGAAAAGCATTGTTGTTGCCGGGGTTTTAGTCACTGCCTGCACGGTTCTGAGAAGATATTGAGTTTTCCCGTCCGAAACCTTGTGCTTCCACTTCCTACTTGGAAGCTCACCCTGCTCTGCTCTATATCTAAAGTGAAAGTCCACGTGAGCCCTAGCCCCGAAGTAAGGCCCTGATTTGCCTTGCCAAACGGGAGGTATGGAGAAGCTCCATCAGGCCTTCTTCACTGTTCTGCTTTAGTTTCACGGTAGTAAGCTTTTCCACACTTCTAGGGACCTTGTTGCACACCCGTTCTGCTACCATTATACTGAGTAAAGCCAGGAAGCTCAGGGTCAGGTAAGGAACTTCAGCCCCGTAGGCCTTTTGGGACACCCCAGTGTTGGCTAGAGAAAGGCAACACACTGCACTCTTCCTTGAGAGAGCCAGTTTACCTCAGCTCTACACAGGATTAAGGAACACACTTCTAGACTGTCCTCCATTAAATGGATGTAACCTCATTCCCCTAGTTGAACTCTTTTGAGAAGAACACTCTTTTTAATCCCTTTTCCCCTATTACACTTAGAGTCACGCATCCTCAGGAGGTGGTCGGCTTGCATTCCAAGTACAATTTAAGCACAGTTCTTGGTATAACACGGCAGGACTTTGGAAGAAGCACAGGCCCCTATATCGCCCTCACGCATCCTTTGTTTAGGCACTTGACTGCACGCAAAAAAGCGGTCGTAGAAAAAATTAGAATTAGGGAAAGCTCCAGTGGGTATCGTGAATCTCTTTTGATTTGTTAGCATCAACATCTCCTTATGCTGCGTGTGAATCTGGAAATGTGAGACTGAGACACAAATCTTGTTTTCCTATTTTGAAAGCTCCACTCATGCAGTCTGGAAGCTACCTGAAAAGCACTGTTGTTACTGTCCTTTTAGTTACTGCCTGCCTGCTTCTGCGAAGAAAATGAGTTCTCCCGATAGAAACCTTGTGCTTCCAGTTCCTAGTTGGAAGCTCACCTGCTCTGCTCTATAACTAAAGTGAAAGTCAAGGGGAGCACTAGCCTCGAAGTAAAGCCCTGATTAACCTGGCAAAACGGGAGGCGTGCAGCAGCTCCATGAGGCCTTCATCGCTGTTCTCCTTTAGTTTAACGGTAGTGAGTCCTAGCCTCGAAGAAGGCCCTGATTTGCCTTGCCAAACGGGAGGTATGGAGCAGCTCCATCAGGCCTTCTTCAGTGTTCTGCTTTAGTTTCACTGTAGTAAGCTTTTCAAGACTCCTAGGGACCTTGCTTCAGCACCTGTTTCTGTACCAGTATACTGAGTAGAGCCAAGAACCTCAGGGGCAGCTGAAAACTTCAGCCCTGTAGGCCTTTTGGAACACTGCTGGGTTAGCTAGAGAAAGGCAACACACAGCACTCTTCCTTGGGAGAGCCAGATTACCTCAGCTCTACATAGCTTTCAGGAACACACTTCTAGACACTCCTCCATGCAATGGATGTAACCTCATTTCCCTAGCATAACTCTACTGAGAAAAACACTCTGCTTCTAATCCCTTTTCACCTTTTACACTTAGAGTCACGCATCCTCAAGGAGGCGATCGCCTTGCATTCCAAGTACAATTTAAGCACAGTTCTTGGTGTAACACTGCAGGTCTTTGGAGGATGCACAGGCCCCTAAGTCTCCATGTCGCATCCTTTGTTTAGGCACTTGGCTGCACGCAAAAATCGGACCTAGAAAAAATTAGAATTACGGAAATCCCCAGTGGGTAGCGTGAATCTCTTTTGACTTGTTAGCATCAACATCTCCTTATGCTGCGTGTGAATCTGGAAATGTGAGACTGAGACACAAATTTTGTTTTCCTATTTTGAAAGCTCCACTCATGCAGTCTGGAAGCTACCTGAAAAGCACTGTTGTTACTGTCCTTTTAGTTACTGCCTGCCTGCTTCTGCGAAGAAAATGAGTTCTCCCGATAGAAACCTTGTGCTTCCAAATCCTAGTTGGAAGCTCACCTGCTCTGCTCTATAACTAAAGTGAAAGTCAAGGGGAGCACTAGCCTCGAAGTAAAGCCCTGATTAACCTGGCAAAACGGGAGGCGTGCAGCAGCTCCATGAGTCCTTCCTCGCTGTTCTCCTTTAGTTTAACGGTAGTGAGTCCTAGCCTCGAAGTAGGCCCTGATTTGCCTTGCCAAACGGGAGGTATGGAGCAGCTCCATAAGGCCTTCTTCAGTGTTCTGCTTTAGTTTCACTGTAGTAAGCTTTTCAAGACTCCTAGAGACCTTGCTTCAGCACCTGCTTCGGTACCAGTATACTGAGTAGAGCCAAGAACCTCAGGGGCAGTTAACAACTTCAGCCCCGTAGGCCTTTTGGAACACTGCAGGGTTAGCTAGAGAAAGGCAACACACGGCACTCTTCCTTGGGAGAGCCAGATTACCTCAGCTCTACACAGCTTTCAGGAACACACTTCTAGACACTCCTCCATGCAATGGATGTAACCTCATTCCCCTAGCTGAACTCTATTGAGAAAAACACTCTGCTTCTAATCCCTTTTCACCTTTTACACTTAGAGTCACGCATCCTCAAGGAGGCGATCGCCTTGCATTCCAAGTACAATTTAAGCACAGTTCTTGGTGTAACACTGCAGGTCTTTGGAGGATGCACAGGCCCCTAAGTCTCCATGTCGCATCCTTTGTTTAGGCACTTGGCTGCACGCAAAAATCGGACCTAGAAAAAATTAGAATTAGGGAAAGCCCCAGTGGGTAGCGTGAATCTCTTTTGACTTGTTAGCATCAACATCTCCTTATGCTGCGTGTGAATCTGGAAATGTGAGACTGAGACACAAATCTTGTTTTCCTATTTTGAAAGCTCCACTCATGCAGTCTGGAAGCTACCTGAAAAGCACTGTTGTTACTGTCCTTTTAGTTACTGCCTGCCTGCTTCTGCGAAGAAAATGAGTTCTCCCGATAGAAACCTTGTGCTTCCAAATCCTAGTTGGAAGCTCACCTGCTCTGCTCTATAACTAAAGTGAAAGTCAAGGGGAGCACTAGCCTCGAAGTAAAGCCCTGATTAACCTGGCAAAACGGGAGGCGTGCAGCAGCTCCATGAGGCCTTCATCGCTGTTCTCCTTTAGTTTAACGGTAGTGAGTCCTAGCCTCGAAGTAGGCCCTGATTTGCCTTGCCAAACGGCAGGTATGGAGCAGCTCCATCAGGCCTTCTTCAGTGTTCTGCTTTAGTTTCACTGTAGTAAGCTTTTCAAGACTCCTAGGGACCTTGCTTCAGCACCTGTTTCGGTACCAGTATACTGAGTAGAGCCAAGAACCTCAGGGGCAGTTAACAACTTCAGCCCCGTAGGCCTTTTGGAACACTGCAGGGTAAGCTAGAGAAAGGCAACACACGGCACTCTTCCTTGGGAGAGCCAGATTTCCTCAGCTCTACACAGGTTTCAGGAACACACTTCTAGACACTCCTCCATGCAATGGTTGTAACCTCATTCCCCTAGCTGAACTCTATTGATAAAAACACTCTGCTTCTTATCCCTTTTCACATTTTTCACATAGTCACGCATCCTCAAGTTGGCGGTCGCCTTGCATTCCAAGTACAATTTAAGCACAGTTCTTGGTGAAACACTGCAGGTCTTTGGAGGATGCACATGTCCCTAAATCTCCATGTCACATCCTTTTTTTAGGCACTTGGCTGCATGCAGAAAAGTGGTCGTAGAAAAAGGTTGAATAAGGTATAGCCCCAGTGGGTATCGTGAATCTCTTTTGACTTGTTAGCATCAACATCTCCTTATGCTGCGTGTGAATCTGGAAATGTGAGACTGAGACACAAATTTTGTTTTCCCATTTTGAAAGCTCCACTCATGCAGTCTGGAAGCTACCTGAAAAGCACTCTTGTTACCGTCCTTTTAGTTACTGCCTGCCTGCTTCTGCGAAGAAAATGAGTTCTCCCGAAAGAAACCTTGTGCTTCCAGTTCCTAGTTGGAAGCTCAACTGCTCTCCTCTATAACTAAAGTGAAAGTCAGGGAACACTAGCCTCGAAGTAATGCCCTGATTATCCTGGCAAAACGGGAGGCGTGCAGCAGCTCCATGAGGCCTTCATCGCTGTTCTTTAGTTTAACCGTAGTAAGTTTTCCTAGACTCCTAGAGACCTTGCTTCAGCACCCCTATCGCAATCAGAAAACTGCCTAGAGCCGGGAAGCTCTGGCCCTGCGTGTATGCTGCGTACCAACTTACTATTTGCAGACTGATGGCACAAGGTTTCTTTGCCCATTTGGAAAGCTCTGTTCATGCGGCCTCCTTTATACCTGAAAAGCATTGTTGTTGCCGGGGTTTTAGTCACTGCCTGCACGGTTCTGAGAAGATATTGAGTTTTCCCGTCCGAAACCTTGTGCTTCCACTTCCTACTTGGAAGCTCACCCTGCTCTGCTCTATATCTAAAGTGAAAGTCCACGTGAGCCCTAGCCCCGAAGTAAGGCCCTGATTTGCCTTGCCAAACGGGAGGTATGGAGAAGCTCCATCAGGCCTTCTTCACTGGTCTGCTTTAGTTTCACGGTAGTAAGCTTTTCCACACTTCTAGGGACCTTGTTGCACACCCGTTCTGCTACCATTATACTGAGTAAAGCCAGGAAGCTCAGGGTCAGGTAAGGAACTTCAGCCCCGTAGGCCTTTTGGGACACCCCAGTGTTGGCTAGAGAAAGGCAACACACTGCACTCTTCCTTGAGAGAGCCAGTTTACCTCAGCTCTACACAGGATTAAGGAACACACTTCTAGACTGTCCTCCATTAAATGGATGTAACCTCATTCCCCTAGTTGAACTCTTTTGAGAAGAACACTCTTTTTAATCCCTTTTCCCCTATTACACTTAGAGTCACGCATCCTCAGGAGGTGGTCGGCTTGCATTCCAAGTACAATTTAAGCACAGTTCTTGGTATAACACGGCAGGACTTTGGAAGAAGCACAGGCCCCTATATCGCCCTCACGCATCCTTTGTTTAGGCACTTGACTGCACGCAAAAAAGCGGTCGTAGAAAAAATTAGAATTAGGGAAAGCTCCAGTGGGTATCGTGAATCTCTTTTGACTTGTTAGCATCAACATCTCCTTATGCTGCGTGTGAATCTGGAAATGTGAGACTGAGACACAAATCTTGTTTTCCTATTTTGAAAGCTCCACTCATGCAGTCTGGAAGCTACCTGAAAAGCACTGTTGTTACTGTCCTTTTAGTTACTGCCTGCCTGCTTCTGCGAAGAAAATGAGTTCTCCCGATAGAAACCTTGTGCTTCCAGTTCCTAGTTGGAAGCTCACCTGCTCTGCTCTATAACTAAAGTGAAAGTCAAGGGGAGCACTAGCCTCGAAGTAAAGCCCTGATTAACCTGGCAAAACGGGAGGCGTGCAGCAGCTCCATGAGGCCTTCATCGCTGTTCTCCTTTAGTTTAACGGTAGTGAGTCCTAGCCTCGAAGAAGGCCCTGATTTGCCTTGCCAAACGGGAGGTATGGAGCAGCTCCATCAGGCCTTCTTCAGTGTTCTGCTTTAGTTTCACTGTAGTAAGCTTTTCAAGACTCCTAGGGACCTTGCTTCAGCACCTGTTTCTGTACCAGTATACTGAGTAGAGCCAAGAACCTCAGGGGCAGCTGAAAACTTCAGCCCCGTAGGCCTTTTGGAACACTGCTGGGTTAGCTAGAGAAAGGCAACACAGAGCACTCTTCCTTGGGAGAGCCAGATTACCTCAGCTCTACATAGCTTTCAGGAACACACTTCTAGACACTCCTCCATGCAATGGATGTAACCTCATTTCCCTAGCATAACTCTACTGAGAAAAACACTCTGCTTCTAATCCCTTTTCACCTTTTACACTTAGAGTCACGCATCCTCAAGGAGGCGATCGCCTTGCATTCCAAGTACAATTTAAGCACAGTTCTTGGTGTAACACTGCAGGTCTTTGGAGGATGTACAGGCCCCTAAGTCTCCATGTCGCATCCTTTGTTTAGGCACTTGGCTGCACGCAAAAATCGGACCTAGAAAAAATTAGAATTACGGAAAGCCCCAGTGGGTAGCGTGAATCTCTTTTGACTTGTTAGCATCAACATCTCCTTATGCTGCGTGTGAATCTGGAAATGTGAGACTGAGACACAAATCTTGTTTTCCTATTTTGAAAGCTCCACTCATGCAGTCTCGAAGCTACCTGAAAAGCACTGTTGTTACTGTCCTTTTAGTTACTGCCTGCCTGCTTCTGCGAAGAAAATGAGTTCTCCCGATAGAAACCTTGTGCTTCCAAATCCTAGTTGGAAGCTCACCTGCTCTGCTCTATAACTAAAGTGAAAGTCAAGGGGAGCACTAGCCTCGAAGTAAAGCCCTGATTAACCTGGCAAAACGGGAGGCGTGCAGCAGCTCCATGAGTCCTTCCTCGCTGTTCTCCTTTAGTTTAACGGTAGTGAGTCCTAGCCTCGAAGTAGGCCCTGATTTGCCTTGCCAAACGGCAGGTATGGAGCAGCTCCATCAGGCCTTCTTCAGTGTTCTGCTTTAGTTTCACTGTAGTAAGCTTTTCAAGACTCCTAGAGACCTTGCTTCAGCACCTGCTTCGGTACCAGTATACTGAGTAGAGCCAAGAACCTCAGGGGCAGTTAACAACTTCAGCCCCGTAGGCCTTTTGGAACACTGCAGGGTTAGCTAGAGAAAGGCAACACACGGCACTCTTCCTTGGGAGAGCCAGATTACCTCAGCTCTACACAGCTTTCAGGAACACACTTCTAGACACTCCTCCATGCAATGGATGTAACCTCATTCCCCTAGCTGAACTCTATTGAGAAAAACACTCTGCTTCTAATCCCTTTTCACCTTTTACACTTAGAGTCACGCATCCTCAAGGAGGCGATCGCCTTGCATTCCAAGTACAATTTAAGCACAGTTCTTGGTGTAACACTGCAGGTCTTTGGAGGATGCACAGGCCCCTAAGTCTCCATGTCGCATCCTTTGTTTAGGCACTTGGCTGCACGCAAAAATCGGACCTAGAAAAAATTAGAATTAGGGAAAGCCCCAGTGGGTAGCGTGAATCTCTTTTGACTTGTTAGCATCAACATCTCCTTATGCTGCGTGTGAATCTGGAAATGTGAGACTGAGACACAAATCTTGTTTTCCTATTTTGAAAGCTCCACTCATGCAGTCTGGAAGCTACCTGAAAAGCACTGTTGTTACTGTCCTTTTAGTTACTGCCTGCCTGCTTCTGCGAAGAAAATGAGTTCTCCCGATAGAAACCTTGTGCTTCCAAATCCTAGTTGGAAGCTCACCTGCTCTGCTCTATAACTAAAGTGAAAGTCAAGGGGAGCACTAGCCTCGAAGTAAAGCCCTGATTAACCTGGCAAAACGGGAGGCGTGCAGCAGCTCCATGAGGCCTTCATTGCTGTTCTCCTTTAGTTTAACGGTAGTGAGTCCTAGCCTCGAAGTAGGCCCTGATTTGCCTTGCCAAACGGCAGGTATGGAGCAGCTCCATCAGGCCTTCTTCAGTGTTCTGCTTTAGTTTCACTGTAGTAAGCTTTTCAAGACTCCTAGGGACCTTGCTTCAGCACCTGTTTCGGTACCAGTATACTGAGTAGAGCCAAGAACCTCAGGGGCAGTTAACAACTTCAGCCCCGTAGGCCTTTTGGAACACTGCAGGGTAAGCTAGAGAAAGGCAACACACGGCACTCTTCCTTGGGAGAGCCAGATTTCCTCAGCTCTACACAGGTTTCAGGAACACACTTCTAGACACTCCTCCATGCAATGGTTGTAACCTCATTCCCCTAGCTGAACTCTATTGATAAAAACACTCTGCTTCTTATCCCTTTTCACATTTTTCACATAGTCACGCATCCTCAAGTTGGCGGTCGCCTTGCATTCCAAGTACAATTTAAGCACAGTTCTTGGTGAAACACTGCAGGTCTTTGGAGGATGCACATGTCCCTAAATCTCCATGTCACATCCTTTTTTTAGGCACTTGGCTGCATGCAGAAAAGTGGTCGTAGAAAAAGGTTGAATAAGGTATAGCCCCAGTGGGTATCGTGAATCTCTTTTGACTTGTTAGCATCAACATCTCCTTATGCTGCGTGTGAATCTGGAAATGTGAGACTGAGACACAAATTTTGTTTTCCCATTTTGAAAGCTCCACTCATGCAGTCTGGAAGCTACCTGAAAAGCACTCTTGTTACCGTCCTTTTAGTTACTGCCTGCCTGCTTCTGCGAAGAAAATGAGTTCTCCCGAAAGAAACCTTGTGCTTCCAGTTCCTAGTTGGAAGCTCAACTGCTCTCCTCTATAACTAAAGTGAAAGTCAGGGAACACTAGCCTCGAAGTAATGCCCTGATTATCCTGGCAAAACGGGAGGCGTGCAGCAGCTCCATGAGGCCTTCATCGCTGTTCTTTAGTTTAACCGTAGTAAGTTTTCCTAGACTCCTAGAGACCTTGCTTCAGCACCCCTATCGCAATCAGAAAACTGCCTAGAGCCGGGAAGCTCTGGCCCTGCGTGTATGCTGCGTACCAACTTACTATTTGCAGACTGATGGCACAAGGTTTCTTTGCCCATTTGGAAAGCTCTGTTCATGCGGCCTCCTTTATACCTGAAAAGCATTGTTGTTGCCGGGGTTTTAGTCACTGCCTGCACGGTTCTGAGAAGATATTGAGTTTTCCCGTCCGAAACCTTGTGCTTCCACTTCCTACTTGGAAGCTCACCCTGCTCTGCTCTATATCTAAAGTGAAAGTCCACGTGAGCCCTAGCCCCGAAGTAAGGCCCTGATTTGCCTTGCCAAACGGGAGGTATGGAGAAGCTCCATCAGGCCTTCTTCACTGTTCTGCTTTAGTTTCACGGTAGTAAGCTTTTCCACACTTCTAGGGACCTTGTTGCACACCCGTTCTGCTACCATTATACTGAGTAAAGCCAGGAAGCTCAGGGTCAGGTAAGGAACTTCAGCCCCGTAGGCCTTTTGGGACACCCCAGTGTTGGCTAGAGAAAGGCAACACACTGCACTCTTCCTTGAGAGAGCCAGTTTACCTCAGCTCTACACAGGATTAAGGAACACACTTCTAGACTGTCCTCCATTAAATGGATGTAACCTCATTCCCCTAGTTGAACTCTTTTGAGAAGAACACTCTTTTTAATCCCTTTTCCCCTATTACACTTAGAGTCACGCATCCTCAGGAGGTGGTCGGCTTGCATTCCAAGTACAATTTAAGCACAGTTCTTGGTATAACACGGCAGGACTTTGGAAGAAGCACAGGCCCCTATATCGCCCTCACGCATCCTTTGTTTAGGCACTTGACTGCACGCAAAAAAGCGGTCGTAGAAAAAATTAGAATTAGGGAAAGCTCCAGTGGGTATCGTGAATCTCTTTTGACTTGTTAGCATCAACATCTCCTTATGCTGCGTGTGAATCTGGAAATGTGAGACTGAGACACAAATCTTGTTTTCCTATTTTGAAAGCTCCACTCATGCAGTCTGGAAGCTACCTGAAAAGCACTGTTGTTACTGCCCTTTTAGTTACTGCCTGCCTGCTTCTGCGAAGAAAATGAGTTCTCCCGATAGAAACCTTGTGCTTCCAGTTCCTAGTTGGAAGCTCACCTGCTCTGCTCTATAACTAAAGTGAAAGTCAAGGGGAGCACTAGCCTCGAAGTAAAGCCCTGATTAACCTGGCAAAACGGGAGGCGTGCAGCAGCTCCATGAGGCCTTCCTCGCTGTTCTCCTTTAGTTTAACGGTAGTGAGTCCTAGCCTCGAAGTAGGCCCTGATTTGCCTTGCCAAACGGGAGGTATGGAGCAGCTCCATCAGGCCTTCTTCAGTGTTCTGCTTTAGTTTCACTGTAGTAAGCTTTTCAAGACTCCTAGGGACCTTGCTTCAGCACCTGCTTCGGTACCAGTATACTGAGTAGAGCCAAGAACCTCAGGGGCAGTTAACAACTTCAGCCCCGTAGGCCTTTTGGAACACTGCAGGGTTAGCTAGAGAAAGGCAACACACGGCACTCTTCCTTGGGAGAGCCAGATTACCTCAGCTCTACACAGCTTTCAGGAACACACTTCTAGACACTCCTCCATGCAATGGATGTAACCTCATTCCCCTGGCTGAACTCTATTGAGAAAAACACTCTGCTTCTAATCCCTTTTCACCTTTTACACTTAGAGTCACGCATCCTCAAGGAGGCGATCGCCTTTCATTCCAAGTACAATTTAAGCACAGTTCTTGGTGTAACACTGCAGGTCTTTGGAGGATGCACAGGCCCCTAAGTCTCCATGTCGCATCCTTTGTTTAGGCACTTGGCTGCACGCAAAAATCGGACCTAGAAAAAATTAGAATTAGGGAAAGCCCCAGTGGGTAGCGTGAATCTCTTTTGACTTGTTAGCATCAACATCTCCTTATGCTGCGTGTGAATCTGGAAATGTGAGACTGAGACACAAATCTTGTTTTCCTATTTTGAAAGCTCCACTCATGCAGTCTCGAAGCTACCTGAAAAGAACTGTTGTTACTGTCCTTTTAGTTACTGCCTGCCTGCTTCTGCGAAGAAAATGAGTTCTCCCGATAGAAACCTTGTGCTTCCAAATCCTACTTGGAAGCTCACCTGCTCTGCTCTATAACTAAAGTGAAAGTCAAGGGGAGCACTAGCCTCGAAGTAAATCCCTGATTAACCTGGCCAAACGGGAGGCGTGCAGCAGCTCCATGAGGCCTTCATCGCTGTTCTCCTTTAGTTTAACGGTAGTGAGTCCTAGCCTCGAAGTAGGCCCTGATTTGCCTTGCCAAACGGGAGGTATGGAGCAGCTCCATCAGGCCTTCTTCAGTGTTCTGCTTTAGTTTCACTGTAGTAAGCTTTTCAAGACTCCTAGGGACCTTGCTTCAGCACCTGTTTCTGTACCAGTATACTGAGTAGAGCCAAGAACCTCAGGGGCAGCTGAAAACTTCAGCCCCGTAGGCCTTTTGGAACACTGCTGGGTTAGCTAGAGAAAGGCAACACACAGCACTCTTCCTTGGGAGAGCCAGATTACCTCAGCTCTACACAGCTTTCAGGAACACACTTCTAGACACTCCTCCATGCAATGGATGTAACCTCATTCTCCTAGCATAACTCTACTGAGAAAAACACTCTGCTTCTAATCCCTTTTCACCTTTTACACTTAGAGTCACGCATCCTCAAGGAGGCGATCGCCTTGCATTCCAAGTACAATTTAAGCACAGTTCTTGGTGTAACACTGCAGGTCTTTGGAGGATGCACAGGCCCCTAAGTCTCCATGTCGCATCCTTTGTTTAGGCACTTGGCTGCACGCAAAAATCGGACCTAGAAAAAATTAGAATTACGGAAATCCCCAGTGGGTAGCGTGAATCTCTTTTGACTTGTTAGCATCAACATCTCCTTATGCTGCGTGTGAATCTGGAAATGTGAGACTGAGACACAAATCTTGTTTTCCTATTTTGAAAGCTCCACTCATGCAGTCTGGAAGCTACCTGAAAAGCACTGTTGTTACTGCCCTTTTAGTTACTGCCTGCCTGCTTCTGCGAAAAAAATGAGTTCTCCCGATAGAAACCTTGTGCTTCCAGTTCCTAGTTGGAAGCTCACCTGCTCTGCTCTATAACTAAAGTGAAAGTCAAGGGGAGCACTAGCCTCGAAGTAAAGCCCTGATTAACCTGGCAAAACGGGAGGCGTGCAGCAGCTCCATGAGGCCTTCCTCGCTGTTCTCCTTTAGTTTAACGGTAGTGAGTCCTAGCCTCGAAGTAGGCCCTGATTTGCCTTGCCAAACGGGAGGTATGGAGCAGCTCCATCAGGCCTTCTTCAGTGTTCTGCTTTAGTTTCACTGTAGTAAGCTTTTCAAGACTCCTAGGGACCTTGCTTCAGCACCTGCTTCGGTACCAGTATACTGAGTAGAGCCAAGAACCTCAGGGGCAGTTAACAACTTCAGCCCCGTAGGCCTTTTGGAACACTGCAGGGTTAGCTAGAGAAAGGCAACACACGGCACTCTTCCTTGGGAGAGCCAGATTACCTCAGCTCTACACAGCTTTCAGGAACACACTTCTAGACACTCCTCCATGCAATGGATGTAACCTCATTCCCCTGGCTGAACTCTATTGAGAAAAACACTCTGCTTCTAATCCCTTTTCACCTTTTACACTTAGAGTCACGCATCCTCAAGGAGGCGATCGCCTTTCATTCCAAGTACAATTTAAGCACAGTTCTTGGTGTAACACTGCAGGTCTTTGGAGGATGCACAGGCCCCTAAGTCTCCATGTCGCATCCTTTGTTTAGGCACTTGGCTGCACGCAAAAATCGGACCTAGAAAAAATTAGAATTAGGGAAAGCCCCAGTGGGTAGCGTGAATCTCTTTTGACTTGTTAGCATCAACATCTCCTTATGCTGCGTGTGAATCTGGAAATGTGAGACTGAGACACAAATCTTGTTTTCCTATTTTGAAAGCTCCACTCATGCAGTCTCGAAGCTACCTGAAAAGAACTGTTGTTACTGTCCTTTTAGTTACTGCCTGCCTGCTTCTGCGAAGAAAATGAGTTCTCCCGATAGAAACCTTGTGCTTCCAAATCCTACTTGGAAGCTCACCTGCTCTGCTCTATAACTAAAGTGAAAGTCAAGGGGAGCACTAGCCTCGAAGTAAATCCCTGATTAACCTGGCAAAACGGGAGGCATGCAGCAGCTCCATGAGGCCTTCATCGCTGTTCTCCTTTAGTTTAACGGTAGTGAGTCCTAGCCTCGAAGTAGGCCCTGATTTGCCTTGCCAAACGGGAGGTATGGAGCAGCTCCATCAGGCCTTCTTCAGTGTTCTGCTTTAGTTTCACTGTAGTAAGCTTTTCAAGACTCCTAGGGACCTTGCTTCAGCACCTGTTTCTGTACCAGTATACTGAGTAGAGCCAAGAACCTCAGGGGCAGCTGAAAACTTCAGCCCCGTAGGCCTTTTGGAACACTGCTGGGTTAGCTAGAGAAAGGCAACACACAGCACTCTTCCTTGGGAGAGCCAGATTACCTCAGCTCTACACAGCTTTCAGGAACACACTTCTAGACACTCCTCCATGCAATGGATGTAACCTCATTCTCCTAGCATAACTCTACTGAGAAAAACACTCTGCTTCTAATCCCTTTTCACCTTTTACACTTAGAGTCACGCATCCTCAAGGAGGCGATCGCCTTGCATTCCAAGTACAATTTAAGCACAGTTCTTGGTGTAACACTGCAGGTCTTTGGAGGATGCACAGGCCCCTAAGTCTCCATGTCGCATCCTTTGTTTAGGCACTTGGCTGCACGCAAAAATCGGACCTAGAAAAAATTAGAATTACGGAAATCCCCAGTGGGTAGCGTGAATCTCTTTTGACTTGTTAGCATCAACATCTCCTTATGCTGCGTGTGAATCTGGAAATGTGAGACTGAGACACAAATCTTGTTTTCCTATTTTGAAAGCTCCACTCATGCAGTCTGGAAGCTACCTGAAAAGCACTGTTGTTACTGTCCTTTTAGTTACTGCCTGCCTGCTTCTGCGAAGAAAATGAGTTCTCCCGATAGAAACCTTGTGCTTCCAAATCCTAGTTGGAAGCTCACCTGCTCTGCTCTATAACTAAAGTGAAAGTCAAGGGGAGCACTAGCCTCGAAGTAAAGCCCTGATTAACCTGGCAAAACGGGAGGCGTGCAGCAGCTCCATGAGTCCTTCCTCGCTGTTCTCCTTTAGTTTAACGGTAGTGAGTCCTAGCCTCGAAGTAGGCCCTGATTTGCCTTGCCAAACGGGAGGTATGGAGCAGCTCCATCAGGCCTTCTTCAGTGTTCTGCTTTAGTTTCACTGTAGTAAGCTTTTCAAGACTCCTAGAGACCTTGCTTCAACACCTGCTTCGGTACCAGTATACTGAGTAGAGCCAAGAACCTCAGGGGCAGTTAACAACTTCAGCCCCGTAGGCCTTTTGGAACACTGCAGGGTTAGCTAGAGAAAGGCAACACACGGCACTCTTCCTTGGGAGAGCCAGATTACCTCAGCTCTACACAGCTTTCAGGAACACACTTCTAGACACTCCTCCATGCAATGGATGTAACCTCATTCCCCTAGCTGAACTCTATTGAGAAAAACACTCTGCTTCTAATCCCTTTTCACCTTTTACACTTAGAGTCACGCATCCTCAAGGAGGCGATCGCCTTGCATTCCAAGTACAATTTAAGCACAGTTCTTGGTGTAACACTGCAGGTCTTTGGAGGATGCACAGGCCCCTAAGTCTCCATGTTGCATCCTTTGTTTAGGCACTTGGCTGCACGCAAAAATCGGACCTAGAAAAAATTAGAATTAGGGAAAGCCCCAGTGGGTAGCGTGAATCTCTTTTGACTTGTTAGCATCAACATCTCCTTATGCTGCGTGTGAATCTGGAAATGTGAGACTGAGACACAAATCTTGTTTTCCTATTTTGAAAGCTCCACTCATGCAGTCTGAAAGCTACCTGAAAAGCACTGTTGTTACTGTCCTTTTAGTTACTGCCTGCCTGCTTCTGCGAAGAAAATGAGTTCTCCCGATAGAAACCTTGTGCTTCCAAATCCTAGTTGGAAGCTCACCTGCTCTGCTCTATAACTAAAGTGAAAGTCAAGGGGAGCACTAGCCTCGAAGTAAAGCCCTGATTAACCTGGCAAAACGGGAGGCGTGCAGCAGCTCCATGAGGCCTTCATCGCTGTTCTCCTTTAGTTTAACGGTAGTGAGTCCTAGCCTCGAAGTAGGCCCTGATTTGCCTTGCCAAACGGCAGGTATGGAGCAGCTCCATCAGGCCTTCTTCAGTGTTCTGCTTTAGTTTCACTGTAGTAAGCTTTTCAAGACTCCTAGGGACCTTGCTTCAGCACCTGTTTCGGTACCAGTATACTGAGTAGAGCCAAGAACCTCAGGGGCAGTTAACAACTTCAGCCCCGTAGGCCTTTTGGAACACTGCAGGGTAAGCTAGAGAAAGGCAACACACGGCACTCTTCCTTGGGAGAGCCAGATTTCCTCAGCTCTACACAGGTTTCAGGAACACACTTCTAGACACTCCTCCATGCAATGGTTGTAACCTCATTCCCCTAGCTGAACTCTATTGATAAAAACACTCTGCTTCTTATCCCTTTTCACATTTTTCACATAGTCACGCATCCTCAAGTTGGCGGTCGCCTTGCATTCCAAGTACAATTTAAGCACAGTTCTTGGTGAAACACTGCAGGTCTTTGGAGGATGCACATGTCCCTAAATCTCCATGTCACATCCTTTTTTTAGGCACTTGGCTGCATGCAGAAAAGTGGTCGTAGAAAAAGGTTGAATAAGGTATAGCCCCAGTTGGTATCGTGAATCTCTTTTGACTTGTTAGCATCAACATCTCCTTATGCTGCGTGTGAATCTGGAAATGTGAGACTGAGACACAAATTTTGTTTTCCCATTTTGAAAGCTCCACTCATGCAGTCTGGAAGCTACCTGAAAAGCACTCTTGTTACCGTCCTTTTAGTTACTGCCTGCCTGCTTCTGCGAAGAAAATGAGTTCTCCCGAAAGAAACCTTGTGCTTCCAGTTCCTAGTTGGAAGCTCAACTGCTCTCCTCTATAACTAAAGTGAAAGTCAGGGAACACTAGCCTCGAAGTAATGCCCTGATTATCCTGGCAAAACGGGAGGCGTGCAGCAGCTCCATGAGGCCTTCATCGCTGTTCTTTAGTTTAACCGTAGTAAGTTTTCCTAGACTCCTAGAGACCTTGCTTCAGCACCCCTATCGCAATCAGAAAACTGCCTAGAGCCGGGAAGCTCTGGCCCTGCGTGTATGCTGCGTACCAACTTACTATTTGCAGACTGATGGCACAAGGTTTCTTTGCCCATTTGGAAAGCTCTGTTCATGCGGCCTCCTTTATACCTGAAAAGCATTGTTGTTGCCGGGGTTTTAGTCACTGCCTGCACGGTTCTGAGAAGATATTGAGTTTTCCCGTCCGAAACCTTGTGCTTCCACTTCCTACTTGGAAGCTCACCCTGCTCTGCTCTATATCTAAAGTGAAAGTCCACGTGAGCCCTAGCCCCGAAGTAAGGCCCTGATTTGCCTTGCCAAACGGGAGGTATGGAGAAGCTCCATCAGGCCTTCTTCACTGTTCTGCTTTAGTTTCACGGTAGTAAGCTTTTCCACACTTCTAGGGACCTTGTTGCACACCCGTTCTGCTACCATTATACTGAGTAAAGCCAGGAAGCTCAGGGTCAGGTAAGGAACTTCAGCCCCGTAGGCCTTTTGGGACACCCCAGTGTTGGCTAGAGAAAGGCAACACACTGCACTCTTCCTTGAGAGAGCCAGTTTACCTCAGCTCTACACAGGATTAAGGAACACACTTCTAGACTGTCCTCCATTAAATGGATGTAACCTCATTCCCCTAGTTGAACTCTTTTGAGAAGAACACTCTTTTTAATCCCTTTTCCCCTATTACACTTAGAGTCACGCATCCTCAGGAGGTGGTCGGCTTGCATTCCAAGTACAATTTAAGCACAGTTCTTGGTATAACACGGCAGGACTTTGGAAGAAGCACAGGCCCCTATATCGCCCTCACGCATCCTTTGTTTAGGCACTTGACTGCACGCAAAAAAGCGGTCGTAGAAAAAATTAGAATTAGGGAAAGCTCCAGTGGGTATCGTGAATCTCTTTTGACTTGTTAGCATCAACATCTCCTTATGCTGCGTGTGAATCTGGAAATGTGAGACTGAGACACAAATCTTGTTTTCCTATTTTGAAAGCTCCACTCATGCAGTCTGGAAGCTACCTGAAAAGCACTGTTGTTACTGTCCTTTTAGTTACTGCCTGCCTGCTTCTGCGAAGAAAATGAGTTCTCCCGATAGAAACCTTGTGCTTCCAGTTCCTAGTTGGAAGCTCACCTGCTCTGCTCTATAACTAAAGTGAAAGTCAAGGGGAGCACTAGCCTCGAAGTAAAGCCCTGATTAACCTGGCAAAACGGGAGGCGTGCAGCAGCTCCATGAGGCCTTCATCGCTGTTCTCCTTTAGTTTAACGGTAGTGAGTCCTAGCCTCGAAGAAGGCCCTGATTTGCCTTGCCAAACGGGAGGTATGGAGCAGCTCCATCAGGCCTTCTTCAGTGTTCTGCTTTAGTTTCACTGTAGTAAGCTTTTCAAGACTCCTAGGGACCTTGCTTCAGCACCTGTTTCTGTACCAGTATACTGAGTAGAGCCAAGAACCTCAGGGGCAGCTGAAAACTTCAGCCCCGTAGGCCTTTTGGAACACTGCTGGGTTAGCTAGAGAAAGGCAACACAGAGCACTCTTCCTTGGGAGAGCCAGATTACCTCAGCTCTACATAGCTTTCAGGAACACACTTCTAGACACTCCTCCATGCAATGGATGTAACCTCATTTCCCTAGCATAACTCTACTGAGAAAAACACTCTGCTTCTAATCCCTTTTCACCTTTTACACTTAGAGTCACGCATCCTCAAGGAGGGGATCGCCTTGCATTCCAAGTACAATTTAAGCACAGTTCTTGGTGTAACACTGCAGGTCTTTGGAGGATGTACAGGCCCCTAAGTCTCCATGTCGCATCCTTTGTTTAGGCACTTGGCTGCACGCAAAAATCGGACCTAGAAAAAATTAGAATTACGGAAAGCCCCAGTGGGTAGCGTGAATCTCTTTTGACTTGTTAGCATCAACATCTCCTTATGCTGCGTGTGAATCTGGAAATGTGAGACTGAGACACAAATCTTGTTTTCCTATTTTGAAAGCTCCACTCATGCAGTCTCGAAGCTACCTGAAAAGCACTGTTGTTACTGTCCTTTTAGTTACTGCCTGCCTGCTTCTGCGAAGAAAATGAGTTCTCCCGATAGAAACCTTGTGCTTCCAAATCCTAGTTGGAAGCTCACCTGCTCTGCTCTATAACTAAAGTGAAAGTCAAGGGGAGCACTAGCCTCGAAGTAAAGCCCTGATTAACCTGGCAAAACGGGAGGCGTGCAGCAGCTCCATGAGTCCTTCCTCGCTGTTCTCCTTTAGTTTAACGGTAGTGAGTCCTAGCCTCGAAGTAGGCCCTGATTTGCCTTGCCAAACGGGAGGTATGGAGCAGCTCCATCAGGCCTTCTTCAGTGTTCTGCTTTAGTTTCACTGTAGTAAGGTTTTCAAGACTCCTAGAGACCTTGCTTCAGCACCTGCTTCGGTACCAGTATACTGAGTAGAGCCAAGAACCTCAGGGGCAGTTAACAACTTCAGCCCCGTAGGCCTTTTGGAACACTGCAGGGTTAGCTAGAGAAAGGCAACACACGGCACTCTTCCTTGGGAGAGCCAGATTACCTCAGCTCTACACAGCTTTCAGGAACACACTTCTAGACACTCCTCCATGCAATGGATGTAACCTCATTCCCCTAGCTGAACTCTATTGAGAAAAACACTCTGCTTCTAATCCCTTTTCACCTTTTACACTTAGAGTCACGCATCCTCAAGGAGGCGATCGCCTTGCATTCCAAGTACAATTTAAGCACAGTTCTTGGTGTAACACTGCAGGTCTTTGGAGGATGCACAGGCCCCTAAGTCTCCATGTCGCATCCTTTGTTTAGGCACTTGGCTGCACGCAAAAATCGGACCTAGAAAAAATTAGAATTAGGGAAAGCCCCAGTGGGTAGCGTGAATCTCTTTTGACTTGTTAGCATCAACATCTCCTTATGCTGCGTGTGAATCTGGAAATGTGAGACTGAGACACAAATCTTGTTTTCCTATTTTGAAAGCTCCACTCATGCAGTCTGGAAGCTACCTGAAAAGCACTGTTGTTACTGTCCTTTTAGTTACTGCCTGCCTGCTTCTGCGAAGAAAATGAGTTCTCCCGATAGAAACCTTGTGCTTCCAAATCCTAGTTGGAAGCTCACCTGCTCTGCTCTATAACTAAAGTGAAAGTCAAGGGGAGCACTAGCCTCGAAGTAAAGCCCTGATTAACCTGGCAAAACGGGAGGCGTGCAGCAGCTCCATGAGGCCTTCATCGCTGTTCTCCTTTAGTTTAACGGTAGTGAGTCCTAGCCTCGAAGTAGGCCCTGATTTGCCTTGCCAAACGGCAGGTATGGAGCAGCTCCATCAGGCCTTCTTCAGTGTTCTGCTTTAGTTTCACTGTAGTAAGCTTTTCAAGACTCCTAGGGACCTTGCTTCAGCACCTGTTTCGGTACCAGTATACTGAGTAGAGCCAAGAACCTCAGGGGCAGTTAACAACTTCAGCCCCGTAGGCCTTTTGGAACACTGCAGGGTAAGCTAGAGAAAGGCAACACACGGCACTCTTCCTTGGGAGAGCCAGATTTCCTCAGCTCTACACAGGTTTCAGGAACACACTTCTAGACACTCCTCCATGCAATGGTTGTAACCTCATTCCCCTAGCTGAACTCTATTGATAAAAACACTCTGCTTCTTATCCCTTTTCACATTTTTCACATAGTCACGCATCCTCAAGTTGGCGGTCGCCTTGCATTCCAAGTACAATTTAAGCACAGTTCTTGGTGAAACACTGCAGGTCTTTGGAGGATGCACATGTCCCTAAGTCTCCATGTCACATCCTTTTTTTAGGCACTTGGCTGCATGTAGAAAAGTGGTCGTAGAAAAAGGTTGAATAAGGTATAGCCCCAGTGGGTATCGTGAATCTCTTTTGACTTGTTAGCATCAACATCTCCTTATGCTGCGTGTGAATCTGGAAATGTGAGACTGAGACACAAATTTTGTTTTCCCATTTTGAAAGCTCCACTCATGCAGTCTGGAAGCTACCTGAAAAGCACTCTTGTTACCGTCCTTTTAGTTACTGCCTGCCTGCTTCTGCGAAGAAAATGAGTTCTCCCGAAAGAAACCTTGTGTTTCCAGTTCCTAGTTGGAAGCTCAACTGCTCTCCTCTATAACTAAAGTGAAAGTCAGGGAACACTAGCCTCGAAGTAATGCCCTGATTATCCTGGCAAAACGGGAGGCGTGCAGCAGCTCCATGAGGCCTTCATCGCTGTTCTTTAGTTTAACCGTAGTAAGTTTTCCTAGACTCCTAGAGACCTTGCTTCAGCACCCCTATCGCAATCAGAAAACTGCCTAGAGCCGGGAAGCTCTGGCCCTGCGTGTATGCTGCGTACCAACTTACTATTTGCAGACTGATGGCACAAGGTTTCTTTGCCCATTTGGAAAGCTCTGTTCATGCGGCCTCCTTTATACCTGAAAAGCATTGTTGTTGCCGGGGTTTTACTCACTGCCTGCACGGTTCTGAGAAGATATTGAGTTTTCCCGTCCGAAACCTTGTGCTTCCACTTCCTACTTGGAAGCTCACCCTGCTCTGCTCTATATCTAAAGTGAAAGTCCACGTGAGCCCTAACCCCGAAGTAAGGCCCTGATTTGCCTTGCCAAACGGGAGGTATGGAGAAGCTCCATCAGGCCTTCTTCACTGTTCTGCTTTAGTTTCACGGTAGTAAGCTTTTCCACACTTCTAGGGACCTTGTTGCACACCCGTTCTGCTACCATTATAATGAGTAAAGCCAGGAAGCTCAGGGTCAGGTAAGGAACTTCAGCCCCGTAGGCCTTTTGGGACACCCCAGTGTTGGCTAGAGAAAGGCAACACACTGCACTCTTCCTTGAGAGAGCCAGTTTACCTCAGCTCTACACAGGATTAAGGAACACACTTCTAGACTGTCCTCCATTAAATGGATGTAACCTCATTCCCCTAGTTGAACTCTTTTGAGAAGAACACTCTTTTTAATCCCTTTTCCCCTATTACACTTAGAGTCACGCATCCTCAGGAGGTGGTCGGCTTGCATTCCAAGTACAATTTAAGCACAGTTCTTGGTATAACACGGCAGGACTTTGGAAGAAGCACAGGCCCCTATATCGCCCTCACGCATCCTTTGTTTAGGCACTTGACTGCACGCAAAAAAGCGGTCGTAGAAAAAATTAGAATTAGGGAAAGCTCCAGTGGGTATCGTGAATCTCTTTTGACTTGTTAGCATCAACATCTCCTTATGCTGCGTGTGAATCTGGAAATGTGAGACTGAGACACAAATCTTGTTTTCCTATTTTGAAAGCTCCACTCATGCAGTCTGGAAGCTACCTGAAAAGCACTGTTGTTACTGTCCTTTTAGTTACTGCCTGCCTGCTTCTGCGAAGAAAATGAGTTCTCCCGATAGAAACCTTGTGCTTCCAGTTCCTAGTTGGAAGCTCACCTGCTCTGCTCTATAACTAAAGTGAAAGTCAAGGGGAGCACTAGCCTCGAAGTAAAGCCCTGATTAACCTGGCAAAACGGGAGGCGTGCAGCAGCTCCATGAGGCCTTCATCGCTGTTCTCCTTTAGTTTAACGGTAGTGAGTCCTAGCCTCGAAGAAGGCCCTGATTTGCCTTGCCAAACGGGAGGTATGGAGCAGCTCCATCAGGCCTTCTTCAGTGTTCTGCTTTAGTTTCACTGTAGTAAGCTTTTCAAGACTCCTAGGGACCTTGCTTCAGCACCTGTTTCTGTACCAGTATACTGAGTAGAGCCAAGAACCTCAGGGGCAGCTGAAAACTTCAGCCCCGTAGGCCTTTTGGAACACTGCTGGGTTAGCTAGAGAAAGGCAACACAGAGCACTCTTCCTTGGGAGAGCCAGATTACCTCAGCTCTACATAGCTTTCAGGAACACACTTCTAGACACTCCTCCATGCAATGGATGTAACCTCATTTCCCTAGCATAACTCTACTGAGAAAAACACTCTGCTTCTAATCCCTTTTCACCTTTTACACTTAGAGTCACGCATCCTCAAGGAGGGGATCGCCTTGCATTCCAAGTACAATTTAAGCACAGTTCTTGGTGTAACACTGCAGGTCTTTGGAGGATGTACAGGCCCCTAAGTCTCCATGTCGCATCCTTTGTTTAGGCACTTGGCTGCACGCAAAAATCGGACCTAGAAAAAATTAGAATTACGGAAAGCCCCAGTGGGTAGCGTGAATCTCTTTTGACTTGTTAGCATCAACATCTCCTTATGCTGCGTGTGAATCTGGAAATGTGAGACTGAGACACAAATCTTGTTTTCCTATTTTGAAAGCTCCACTCATGCAGTCTCGAAGCTACCTGAAAAGCACTGTTGTTACTGTCCTTTTAGTTACTGCCTGCCTGCTTCTGCGAAGAAAATGAGTTCTCCCGATAGAAACCTTGTGCTTCCAAATCCTAGTTGGAAGCTCACCTGCTCTGCTCTATAACTAAAGTGAAAGTCAAGGGGAGCACTAGCCTCGAAGTAAAGCCCTGATTAACCTGGCAAAACGGGAGGCGTGCAGCAGCTCCATGAGTCCTTCCTCGCTGTTCTCCTTTAGTTTAACGGTAGTGAGTCCTAGCCTCGAAGTAGGCCCTGATTTGCCTTGCCAAACGGGAGGTATGGAGCAGCTCCATCAGGCCTTCTTCAGTGTTCTGCTTTAGTTTCACTGTAGTAAGCTTTTCAAGACTCCTAGGGACCTTGCTTCAGCACCTGCTTCGGTACCAGTATACTGAGTAGAGCCAAGAACCTCAGGGGCAGTTAACAACTTCAGCCCCGTAGGCCTTTTGGAACACTGCAGGGTTAGCTAGAGAAAGGCAACACACGGCACTCTTCCTTGGGAGAGCCAGATTACCTCAGCTCTACACAGCTTTCAGGAACACACTTCTAGACACTCCTCCATGCAATGGATGTAACCTCATTCCCCTAGCTGAACTCTATTGAGAAAAACACTCTGCTTCTAATCCCTTTTCACCTTTTACACTTAGAGTCACGCATCCTCAAGGAGGCGATCGCCTTGCATTCCAAGTACAATTTAAGCACAGTTCTTGGTGTAACACTGCAGGTCTATGGAGGATGCACAGGCCCCTAAGTCTCCATGTCGCATCCTTTGTTTAGGCACTTGGCTGCACGCAAAAATCGGACCTAGAAAAAATTAGAATTAGGGAAAGCCCCAGTGGGTAGCGTGAATCTCTTTTGACTTGTTAGCATCAACATCTCCTTATGCTGCGTGTGAATCTGGAAATGTGAGACTGAGACACAAATCTTGTTTTCCTATTTTGAAAGCTCCACTCATGCAGTCTGGAAGCTACCTGAAAAGCACTGTTGTTACTGTCCTTTTAGTTACTGCCTGCCTGCTTCTGCGAAGAAAATGAGTTCTCCCGATAGAAACCTTGTGCTTCCAAATCCTAGTTGGAAGCTCACCTGCTCTGCTCTATAACTAAAGTGAAAGTCAAGGGGAGCACTAGCCTCGAAGTAAAGCCCTGATTAACCTGGCAAAACGGGAGGCGTGCAGCAGCTCCATGAGGCCTTCATCGCTGTTCTCCTTTAGTTTAACGGTAGTGAGTCCTAGCCTCGAAGTAGGCCCTGATTTGCCTTGCCAAACGGCAGGTATGGAGCAGCTCCATCAGGCCTTCTTCAGTGTTCTGCTTTAGTTTCACTGTAGTAAGCTTTTCAAGACTCCTAGGGACCTTGCTTCAGCACCTGTTTCGGTACCAGTATACTGAGTAGAGCCAAGAACCTCAGGGGCAGTTAACAACTTCAGCCCCGTAGGCCTTTTGGAACACTGCAGGGTAAGCTAGAGAAAGGCAACACACGGCACTCTTCCTTGGGAGAGCCAGATTTCCTCAGCTCTACACAGGTTTCAGGAACACACTTCTAGACACTCCTCCATGCAATGGTTGTAACCTCATTCCCCTAGCTGAACTCTATTGATAAAAACACTCTGCTTCTTATCCCTTTTCACATTTTTCACATAGTCACGCATCCTCAAGTTGGCGGTCGCCTTGCATTCCAAGTACAATTTAAGCACAGTTCTTGGTGAAACACTGCAGGTCTTTGGAGGATGCACATGTCCCTAAGTCTCCATGTCACATCCTTTTTTTAGGCACTTGGCTGCATGTAGAAAAGTGGTCGTAGAAAAAGGTTGAATAAGGTATAGCCCCAGTGGGTATCGTGAATCTCTTTTGACTTGTTAGCATCAACATCTCCTTATGCTGCGTGTGAATCTGGAAATGTGAGACTGAGACACAAATTTTGTTTTCCCATTTTGAAAGCTCCACTCATGCAGTCTGGAAGCTACCTGAAAAGCACTCTTGTTACCGTCCTTTTAGTTACTGCCTGCCTGCTTCTGCGAAGAAAATGAGTTCTCCCGATAGAAACCTTGTGCTTCCAGTTCCTAGTTGGAAGCTCAACTGCTCTCCTCTATAACTAAAGTGAAAGTCAGGGAACACTAGCCTCGAAGTAATGCCCTGATTATCCTGGCAAAACGGGAGGCGTGCAGCAGCTCCATGAGGCCTTCATCGCTGTTCTTTAGTTTAACCGTAGTAAGTTTTCCTAGACTCCTAGAGACCTTGCTTCAGCACCCCTATCGCAATCAGAAAACTGCCTAGAGCCGGGAAGCTCTGGTCCTGCGTGTATGCTGCGTACCAACTTACTATTTGCAGACTGATGGCACAAGGTTTCTTTGCCCATTTGGAAAGCTCTGTTCATGCGGCCTCCTTTATACCTGAAAAGCATTGTTGTTGCCGGGGTTTTAGTCACTGCCTGCACGGTTCTGAGAAGATATTGAGTTTTCCCGTCCGAAACCTTGTGCTTCCACTTCCTACTTGGAAGCTCACCCTGCTCTGCTCTATATCTAAAGTGAAAGTCCACGTGAGCCCTAGCCCCGAAGTAAGGCCCTGATTTGCCTTGCCAAACGGGAGGTATGGAGAAGCTCCATCAGGCCTTCTTCACTGTTCTGCTTTAGTTTCACGGTAGTAAGCTTTTCCACACTTCTAGGGACCTTGTTGCACACCCGTTCTGCTACCATTATACTGAGTAAAGCCAGGAAGCTCAGGGTCAGGTAAGGAACTTCAGCCCCGTAGGCCTTTTGGGACACCCCAGTGTTGGCTAGAGAAAGGCAACACACTGCACTCTTCCTTGAGAGAGCCAGTTTACCTCAGCTCTACACAGGATTAAGGAACACACTTCTAGACTGTCCTCCATTAAATGGATGTAACCTCATTCCCCTATTTGAAATCTTTTGAGAAGAACACTCTTTTTAATCCCTTTTCCCCTATTACACTTAGAGTCACGCATCCTCAGGAGGTGGTCGGCTTGCATTCCAAGTACAATTTAAGCACAGTTCTTGGTATAACACGGCAGGACTTTGGAAGAAGCACAGGCCCCTATATCGCCCTCGCGCATCCTTTGTTTAGGCACTTGACTGCACGCAAAAAAGCGGTCGTAGAAAAAATTAGAATTAGGGAAAGCTCCAGTGGGTATCGTGAATCTCTTTTGACTTGTTAGCATCAACATCTCCTTATGCTGCGTGTGAATCTGGAAATGTGAGACTGAGACACAAATCTTGTTTTCCTATTTTGAAAGCTCCACTCATGCAGTCTGGAAGCTACCTGAAAAGCACTGTTGTTACTGCCCTTTTAGTTACTGCCTGCCTGCTTCTGCGAAGAAAATGAGTTCTCCCGATAGAAACCTTGTGCTTCCAGTTCCTAGTTGGAAGCTCACCTGCTCTGCTCTATAACTAAAGTGAAAGTCAAGGGGAGCACTAGCCTCGAAGTAAAGCCCTGATTAACCTGGCAAAACGGGAGGCGTGCAGCAGCTCCATGAGGCCTTCCTCGCTGTTCTCCTTTAGTTTAACGGTAGTGAGTCCTAGCCTCGAAGTAGGCCCTGATTTGCCTTGCCAAACGGGAGGTATGGAGCAGCTCCATCAGGCCTTCTTCAGTGTTCTGCTTTAGTTTCACTGTAGTAAGCTTTTCAAGACTCCTAGGGACCTTGCTTCAGCACCTGCTTCGGTACCAGTATACTGAGTAGAGCCAAGAACCTCAGGGGCAGTTAACAACTTCAGCCCCGTAGGCCTTTTGGAACACTGCAGGGTTAGCTAGAGAAAGGCAACACACGGCACTCTTCCTTGGGAGAGCCAGATTACCTCAGCTCTACACAGCTTTCAGGAACACACTTCTAGACACTCCTCCATGCAATGGATGTAACCTCATTCCCCTGGCTGAACTCTATTGAGAAAAACACTCTGCTTCTAATCCCTTTTCACCTTTTACACTTAGAGTCACGCATCCTCAAGGAGGCGATCGCCTTTCATTCCAAGTACAATTTAAGCACAGTTCTTGGTGTAACACTGCAGGTCTTTGGAGGATGCACAGGCCCCTAAGTCTCCATGTCGCATCCTTTGTTTAGGCACTTGGCTGCACGCAAAAATCGGACCTAGAAAAAATTAGAATTAGGGAAAGCCCCAGTGGGTAGCGTGAATCTCTTTTGACTTGTTAGCATCAACATCTCCTTATGCTGCGTGTGAATCTGGAAATGTGAAACTGAGACACAAATCTTGTTTTCCTATTTTGAAAGCTCCACTCATGCAGTCTCGAAGCTACCTGAAAGGAACTGTTGTTACTGTCCTTTTAGTTACTGCCTGCCTGCTTCTGCGAAGAAAATGAGTTCTCCCGATAGAAACCTTGTGCTTCCAAATCCTACTTGGAAGCTCACCTGCTCTGCTCTATAACTAAAGTGAAAGTCAAGGGGAGCACTAGCCTCGAAGTAAATCCCTGATTAACCTGGCAAAACGGGAGGCGTGCAGCAGCTCCATGAGGCCTTCATCGCTGTTCTCCTTTAGTTTAACGGTAGTGAGTCCTAGCCTCGAAGTAGGCCCTGATTTGCCTTGCCAAACGGGAGGTATGGAGCAGCTCCATCAGGCCTTCTTCAGTGTTCTGCTTTAGTTTCACTGTAGTAAGCTTTTCAAGACTCCTAGGGACCTTGCTTCAGCACCTGTTTCTGTACCAGTATACTGAGTAGAGCCAAGAACCTCAGGGGCAGCTGAAAACTTCAGCCCCGTAGGCCTTTTGGAACACTGCTGGGTTAGCTAGAGAAAGGCAACACACAGCACTCTTCCTTGGGAGAGCCAGATTACCTCAGCTCTCCACAGGTTTCAGGAACACACTTCTAGACACTCCTCCATGCAATGGATGTAACCTCATTCTCCTAGCATAACTCTACTGAGAAAAACACTCTGCTTCTAATCCCTTTTCACCTTTTACACTTAGTGTCACGCATCCTCAAGGAGGCGATCGCCTTGCATTCCAAGTACAATTTAAGCACAGTTCTTGGTGTAACACTGCAGGTCTTTGGAGGATGCACAGGCCCCTAAGTCTCCATGTCGCATCCTTTGTTTAGGCACTTGGCTGCACGCAAAAATCGGACCTAGAAAAAATTAGAATTAGGGAAAGCCCCAGTGGGTAGCGTGAATCTCTTTTGACTTGTTAGCATCAACATCTCCTTATGCTGCGTGTGAATCTGGAAATGTGAGACTGAGACACAAATCTTGTTTTCCTATTTTGAAAGCTCCACTCATGCAGTCTCGAAGCTACCTGAAAAGCACTGTTGTTACTGTCCTTTTAGTTACTGCCTGCCTGCTTCTGCGAAGAAAATGAGTTCTCCCGATAGAAACCTTGTGCTTCCAAATCCTAGTTGGAAGCTCACCTGCTCTGCTCTATAACTAAAGTGAAAGTCAAGGGGAGCACTAGCCTCGAAGTAAAGCCCTGATTAACCTGGCAAAACGGGAGCCGTGCAGCAGCTCCATGAGTCCTTCCTCGCTGTTCTCCTTTAGTTTAACGGTAGTGAGTCCTAGCCTCGAAGTAGGCCCTGATTTGCCTTGCCAAACGGGAGGTATGGAGCAGCTCCATCAGGCCTTCTTCAGTGTTCTGCTTTAGTTTCACTGTAGTAAGCTTTTCAAGACTCCTAGAGACCTTGCTTCAGCACCTGCTTCGGTACCAGTATACTGAGTAGAGCCAAGAACCTCAGGGGCAGTTAACAACTTCAGCCCCGTAGGCCTTTTGGAACACTGCAGGGTTAGCTAGAGAAAGGCAACACATGGCACTCTTCCTTGGGAGAGCCAGATTACCTCAGCTCTACACAGCTTTCAGGAACACACTTCTAGACACTCCTCCATGTAATGGATGTAACCTCATTCCCCTAGCTGAACTCTATTGAGAAAAACACTCTGCTTCTAATCCCTTTTCACCTTTTACACTTAGAGTCACGCATCCTCAAGGAGGCGATCGCCTTGCATTCCAAGTACAATTTAAGCACAGTTCTTGGTGTAACACTGCAGGTCTTTGGAGGATGCACAGGCCCCTAAGTCTCCATGTCGCATCCTTTGTTTAGGCACTTGGCTGCACGCAAAAATCGGACCTAGAAAAAATTAGAATTAGGGAAAGCCCCAGTGGGTAGCGTGAATCTCTTTTGACTTGTTAGCATCAACATCTCCTTATGCTGCGTGTGAATCTGGAAATGTGAGACTGAGACACAAATCTTGTTTTCCTATTTTGAAAGCTCCACTCATGCAGTCTGGAAGCTACCTGAAAAGCACTGTTGTTACTGTCCTTTTAGTTACTGCCTGCCTGCTTCTGCGAAGAAAATGAGTTCTCCCGATAGAAACCTTGTGCTTCCAAATCCTAGTTGGAAGCTCACCTGCTCTGCTCTATAACTAAAGTGAAAGTCAAGGGGAGCACTAGCCTCGAAGTAAAGCCCTGATTAACCTGGCAAAACGGGAGGCGTGCAGCAGCTCCATGAGGCCTTCATCGCTGTTCTCCTTTAGTTTAACGGTAGTGAGTCCTAGCCTCGAAGTAGGCCCTGATTTGCCTTGCCAAACGGCAGGTATGGAGCAGCTCCATCAGGCCTTCTTCAGTGTTCTGCTTTAGTTTCACTGTAGTAAGCTTTTCAAGACTCCTAGGGACCTTGCTTCAGCACCTGTTTCGGTACCAGTATACTGAGTAGAGCCAAGAACCTCAGGGGCAGTTAACAACTTCAGCCCCGTAGGCCTTTTGGAACACTGCAGGGTAAGCTAGAGAAAGGCAACACACGGCACTCTTCCTTGGGAGAGCCAGATTTCCTCAGCTCTACACAGGTTTCAGGAACACACTTCTAGACACTCCTCCATGCAATGGTTGTAACCTCATTCCCCTAGCTGAACTCTATTGATAAAAACACTCTGCTTCTTATCCCTTTTCACATTTTTCACATAGTCACGCATCCTCAAGTTGGCGGTCGCCTTGCATTCCAAGTACAATTTAAGCACAGTTCTTGGTGAAACACTGCAGGTCTTTGGAGGATGCACATGTCCCTAAGTCTCCATGTCACATCCTTTTTTTAGGCACTTGGCTGCATGCAGAAAAGTGGTCGTAGAAAAAGTTTGAATAAGGTATAGCCCCAGTGGGTATCGTGAATCTCTTTTGACTTGTTAGCATCAACATCTCCTTATGCTGCGTGTGAATCTGGAAATGTGAGACTGAGACACAAATTTTGTTTTCCCATTTTGAAAGCTCCACTCATGCAGTCTGGAAGCTACCTGAAAAGCACTCTTGTTACCGTCCTTTTAGTTACTGCCTGCCTGCTTCTGCGAAGAAAATGAGTTCTCCCGAAAGAAACCTTGTGCTTCCAGTTCCTAGTTGGAAGCTCAACTGCTCTCCTCTATAACTAAAGTGAAAGTCAGGGAACACTAGCCTCGAAGTAATGCCCTGATTATCCTGGCAAAACGGGAGGCGTGCAGCAGCTCCATGAGGCCTTCATCGCTGTTCTTTAGTTTAACCGTAGTAAGTTTTCCTAGACTCCTAGAGACCTTGCTTCAGCACCCCTATCGCAATCAGAAAACTGCCTAGAGCCGGGAAGCTCTGGTCCTGCGTGTATGCTGCGTACCAACTTACTATTTGCAGACTGATGGCACAAGGTTTCTTTGCCCATTTGGAAAGCTCTGTTCATGCGGCCTCCTTTATACCTGAAAAGCATTGTTGTTGCCGGGGTTTTAGTCACTGCCTGCACGGTTCTGAGAAGATATTGAGTTTTCCCGTCCGAAACCTTGTGCTTCCACTTCCTACTTGGAAGCTCACCCTGCTCTGCTCTATATCTAAAGTGAAAGTCCACGTGAGCCCTAGCCCCGAAGTAAGGCCCTGATTTGCCTTGCCAAACGGGAGGTATGGAGAAGCTCCATCAGGCCTTCTTCACTGTTCTGCTTTAGTTTCACGGTAGTAAGCTTTTCCACACTTCTAGGGACCTTGTTGCACACCCGTTCTGCTACCATTATACTGAGTAAAGCCAGGAAGCTCAGGGTCAGGTAAGGAACTTCAGCCCCGTAGGCCTTTTGGGACACCCCAGTGTTGGCTAGAGAAAGGCAACACACTGCACTCTTCCTTGAGAGAGCCAGTTTACCTCAGCTCTACACAGGATTAAGGAACACACTTCTAGACTGTCCTCCATTAAATGGATGTAACCTCATTCCCCTATTTGAAATCTTTTGAGAAGAACACTCTTTTTAATCCCTTTTCCCCTATTACACTTAGAGTCACGCATCCTCAGGAGGTGGTCGGCTTGCATTCCAAGTACAATTTAAGCACAGTTCTTGGTATAACACGGCAGGACTTTGGAAGAAGCACAGGCCCCTATATCGCCCTCGCGCATCCTTTGTTTAGGCACTTGACTGCACGCAAAAAAGCGGTCGTAGAAAAAATTAGAATTAGGGAAAGCTCCAGTGGGTATCGTGAATCTCTTTTGACTTGTTAGCATCAACATCTCCTTATGCTGCGTGTGAATCTGGAAATGTGAGACTGAGACACAAATCTTGTTTTCCTATTTTGAAAGCTCCACTCATGCAGTCTGGAAGCTACCTGAAAAGCACTGTTGTTACTGCCCTTTTAGTTACTGCCTGCCTGCTTCTGCGAAGAAAATGAGTTCTCCCGATAGAAACCTTGTGCTTCCAGTTCCTAGTTGGAAGCTCACCTGCTCTGCTCTATAACTAAAGTGAAAGTCAAGGGGAGCACTAGCCTCGAAGTAAAGCCCTGATTAACCTGGCAAAACGGGAGGCGTGCAGCAGCTCCATGAGGCCTTCCTCGCTGTTCTCCTTTAGTTTAACGGTAGTGAGTCCTAGCCTCGAAGTAGGCCCTGATTTGCCTTGCCAAACGGGAGGTATGGAGCAGCTCCATCAGGCCTTCTTCAGTGTTCTGCTTTAGTTTCACTGTAGTAAGCTTTTCAAGACTCCTAGGGACCTTGCTTCAGCACCTGCTTCGGTACCAGTATACTGAGTAGAGCCAAGAACCTCAGGGGCAGTTAACAACTTCAGCCCCGTAGGCCTTTTGGAACACTGCAGGGTTAGCTAGAGAAAGGCAACACACGGCACTCTTCCTTGGGAGAGCCAGATTACCTCAGCTCTACACAGCTTTCAGGAACACACTTCTAGACACTCCTCCATGCAATGGATGTAACCTCATTCCCCTGGCTGAACTCTATTGAGAAAAACACTCTGCTTCTAATCCCTTTTCACCTTTTACACTTAGAGTCACGCATCCTCAAGGAGGCGATCGCCTTTCATTCCAAGTACAATTTAAGCACAGTTCTTGGTGTAACACTGCAGGTCTTTGGAGGATGCACAGGCCCCTAAGTCTCCATGTCGCATCCTTTGTTTAGGCACTTGGCTGCACGCAAAAATCGGACCTAGAAAAAATTAGAATTAGGGAAAGCCCCAGTGGGTAGCGTGAATCTCTTTTGACTTGTTAGCATCAACATCTCCTTATGCTGCGTGTGAATCTGGAAATGTGAGACTGAGACACAAATCTTGTTTTCCTATTTTGAAAGCTCCACTCATGCAGTCTCGAAGCTACCTGAAAGGAACTGTTGTTACTGTCCTTTTAGTTACTGCCTGCCTGCTTCTGCGAAGAAAATGAGTTCTCCCGATAGAAACCTTGTGCTTCCAAATCCTACTTGGAAGCTCACCTGCTCTGCTCTATAACTAAAGTGAAAGTCAAGGGGAGCACTAGCCTCGAAGTAAATCCCTGATTAACCTGGCAAAACGGGAGGCGTGCAGCAGCTCCATGAGGCCTTCATCGCTGTTCTCCTTTAGTTTAACGGTAGTGAGTCCTAGCCTCGAAGTAGGCCCTGATTTGCCTTGCCAAACGGGAGGTATGGAGCAGCTCCATCAGGCCTTCTTCAGTGTTCTGCTTTAGTTTCACTGTAGTAAGCTTTTCAAGACTCCTAGGGACCTTGCTTCAGCACCTGTTTCTGTACCAGTATACTGAGTAGAGCCAAGAACCTCAGGGGCAGCTGAAAACTTCAGCCCCGTAGGCCTTTTGGAACACTGCTGGGTTAGCTAGAGAAAGGCAACACACAGCACTCTTCCTTGGGAGAGCCAGATTACCTCAGCTCTCCACAGGTTTCAGGAACACACTTCTAGACACTCCTCCATGCAATGGATGTAACCTCATTCTCCTAGCATAACTCTACTGAGAAAAACACTCTGCTTCTAATCCCTTTTCACCTTTTACACTTAGTGTCACGCATCCTCAAGGAGGCGATCGCCTTGCATTCCAAGTACAATTTAAGCACAGTTCTTGGTGTAACACTGCAGGTCTTTGGAGGATGCACAGGCCCCTAAGTCTCCATGTCGCATCCTTTGTTTAGGCACTTGGCTGCACGCAAAAATCGGACCTAGAAAAAATTAGAATTAGGGAAAGCCCCAGTGGGTAGCGTGAATCTCTTTTGACTTGTTAGCATCAACATCTCCTTATGCTGCGTGTGAATCTGGAAATGTGAGACTGAGACACAAATCTTGTTTTCCTATTTTGAAAGCTCCACTCATGCAGTCTCGAAGCTACCTGAAAAGCACTGTTGTTACTGTCCTTTTAGTTACTGCCTGCCTGCTTCTGCGAAGAAAATGAGTTCTCCCGATAGAAACCTTGTGCTTCCAAATCCTAGTTGGAAGCTCACCTGCTCTGCTCTATAACTAAAGTGAAAGTCAAGGGGAGCACTAGCCTCGAAGTAAAGCCCTGATTAACCTGGCAAAACGGGAGCCGTGCAGCAGCTCCATGAGTCCTTCCTCGCTGTTCTCCTTTAGTTTAACGGTAGTGAGTCCTAGCCTCGAAGTAGGCCCTGATTTGCCTTGCCAAACGGGAGGTATGGAGCAGCTCCATCAGGCCTTCTTCAGTGTTCTGCTTTAGTTTCACTGTAGTAAGCTTTTCAAGACTCCTAGAGACCTTGCTTCAGCACCTGCTTCGGTACCAGTATACTGAGTAGAGCCAAGAACCTCAGGGGCAGTTAACAACTTCAGCCCCGTAGGCCTTTTGGAACACTGCAGGGTTAGCTAGAGAAAGGCAACACATGGCACTCTTCCTTGGGAGAGCCAGATTACCTCAGCTCTACACAGCTTTCAGGAACACACTTCTAGACACTCCTCCATGTAATGGATGTAACCTCATTCCCCTAGCTGAACTCTATTGAGAAAAACACTCTGCTTCTAATCCCTTTTCACCTTTTACACTTAGAGTCACGCATCCTCAAGGAGGCGATCGCCTTGCATTCCAAGTACAATTTAAGCACAGTTCTTGGTGTAACACTGCAGGTCTTTGGAGGATGCACAGGCCCCTAAGTCTCCATGTCGCATCCTTTGTTTAGGCACTTGGCTGCACGCAAAAATCGGACCTAGAAAAAATTAGAATTAGGGAAAGCCCCAGTGGGTAGCGTGAATCTCTTTTGACTTGTTAGCATCAACATCTCCTTATGCTGCGTGTGAATCTGGAAATGTGAGACTGAGACACAAATCTTGTTTTCCTATTTTGAAAGCTCCACTCATGCAGTCTGGAAGCTACCTGAAAAGCACTGTTGTTACTGTCCTTTTAGTTACTGCCTGCCTGCTTCTGCGAAGAAAATGAGTTCTCCCGATAGAAACCTTGTGCTTCCAAATCCTAGTTGGAAGCTCACCTGCTCTGCTCTATAACTAAAGTGAAAGTCAAGGGGAGCACTAGCCTCGAAGTAAAGCCCTGATTAACCTGGCAAAACGGGAGGCGTGCAGCAGCTCCATGAGGCCTTCATCGCTGTTCTCCTTTAGTTTAACGGTAGTGAGTCCTAGCCTCGAAGTAGGCCCTGATTTGCCTTGCCAAACGGCAGGTATGGAGCAGCTCCATCAGGCCTTCTTCAGTGTTCTGCTTTAGTTTCACTGTAGTAAGCTTTTCAAGACTCCTAGGGACCTTGCTTCAGCACCTGTTTCGGTACCAGTATACTGAGTAGAGCCAAGAACCTCAGGGGCAGTTAACAACTTCAGCCCCGTAGGCCTTTTGGAACACTGCAGGGTAAGCTAGAGAAAGGCAACACACGGCACTCTTCCTTGGGAGAGCCAGATTTCCTCAGCTCTACACAGGTTTCAGGAACACACTTCTAGACACTCCTCCATGCAATGGTTGTAACCTCATTCCCCTAGCTGAACTCTATTGATAAAAACACTCTGCTTCTTATCCCTTTTCACATTTTTCACATAGTCACGCATCCTCAAGTTGGCGGTCGCCTTGCATTCCAAGTACAATTTAAGCACAGTTCTTGGTGAAACACTGCAGGTCTTTGGAGGATGCACATGTCCCTAAGTCTCCATGTCACATCCTTTTTTTAGGCACTTGGCTGCATGCAGAAAAGTGGTCGTAGAAAAAGTTTGAATAAGGTATAGCCCCAGTGGGTATCGTGAATCTCTTTTGACTTGTTAGCATCAACATCTCCTTATGCTGCGTGTGAATCTGGAAATGTGAGACTGAGACACAAATTTTGTTTTCCCATTTTGAAAGCTCCACTCATGCAGTCTGGAAGCTACCTGAAAAGCACTCTTGTTACCGTCCTTTTAGTTACTGCCTGCCTGCTTCTGCGAAGAAAATGAGTTCTCCCGAAAGAAACCTTGTGCTTCCAGTTCCTAGTTGGAAGCTCAACTGCTCTCCTCTATAACTAAAGTGAAAGTCAGGGAACACTAGCCTCGAAGTAATGCCCTGATTATCCTGGCAAAACGGGAGGCGTGCAGCAGCTCCATGAGGCCTTCATCGCTGTTCTTTAGTTTAACCGTAGTAAGTTTTCCTAGACTCCTAGAGACCTTGCTTCAGCACCCCTATCGCAATCAGAAAACTGCCTAGAGCCGGGAAGCTCTGGTCCTGCGTGTATGCTGCGTACCAACTTACTATTTGCAGACTGATGGCACAAGGTTTCTTTGCCCATTTGGAAAGCTCTGTTCATGCGGCCTCCTTTATACCTGAAAAGCATTGTTGTTGCCGGGGTTTTACTCACTGCCTGCACGGTTCTGAGAAGATATTGAGTTTTCCCGTCCGAAACCTTGTGCTTCCACTTCCTACTTGGAAGCTCACCCTGCTCTGCTCTATATCTAAAGTGAAAGTCCACGTGAGCCCTAGCCCCGAAGTAAGGCCCTGATTTGCCTTGCCAAACGGGAGGTATGGAGAAGCTCCATCAGGCCTTCTTCACTGTTCTGCTTTAGTTTCACGGTAGTAAGCTTTTCCACACTTCTAGGGACCTTGTTGCACACCCGTTCTGCTACCATTATACTGAGTAAAGCCAGGAAGCTCAGGGTCAGGTAAGGAACTTCAGCCCCGTAGGCCTTTTGGGACACCCCAGTGTTGGCTAGAGAAAGGCAACACACTGCACTCTTCCTTGAGAGAGCCAGTTTACCTCAGCTCTACACAGGATTAAGGAACACACTTCT
Organism: Balaenoptera physalus; assembly: GCF_965194825.1. Lineage (NCBI taxonomy): Eukaryota > Metazoa > Chordata > Mammalia > Artiodactyla > Balaenopteridae > Balaenoptera > Balaenoptera physalus. The sequence goes on along the minus strand of NC_138884.1, from coordinate 41,704,065 downwards.
AGACTGTCCTCCATTAAATGGATGTAACCTCATTCCCCTAGTTGAACTCTTTTGAGAAGAACACTCTTTTTAATCCCTTTTCCCCTATTACACTTAGAGTCACGCATCCTCAGGAGGTGGTCGGCTTGCATTCCAAGTACAATTTAAGCACAGTTCTTGGTATAACACGGCAGGACTTTGGAAGAAGCACAGGCCCCTATATCGCCCTCACGCATCCTTTGTTTAGGCAGTTGACTGCACGCAAAAAAGCGGTCGTAGAAAAAATTAGAATTAGGGAAAGCTCCAGTGGGTATCGTGAATCTCTTTTGACTTGTTAGCATCAACATCTCCTTATGCTGCGTGTGAATCTGGAAATGTGTGACTGAGACACAAATCTTGTTTTCCTATTTTGAAAGCTCCACTCATGCAGTCTGCAAGCTACCTGAAAAGCACTGTTGTTACTGTCCTTTTAGTTACTGCCTGCCTGCTTCTGCGAAGAAAATGAGTTCTCCCAATAGAAACCTTGTGCTTCCAGTTCCTAGTTGGAAGCTCACCTGCTCTGCTCTATAACTAAAGTGAAAGTCAAGGGGAGCACTAGCCTCGAAGTAAAGCCCTGATTAACCTGGCAAAACGGGAGGCGTGCAGCAGCTCCATGAGGCCTTCATCGCTGTTCTCCTTTAGTTTAACGGTAGTGAGTCCTAGCCTCGAAGAAGTCCCTGATTTGCCTTGCCAAACGGGAGGTATGGAGCAGCTCCATCAGGCCTTCTTCAGTGTTCTGCTTTAGTTTCACTGTAGTAAGCTTTTCAAGACTCCTAGGGACCTTGCTTCAGCACCTGTTTCTGTACCAGTATACTGAGTAGAGCCAAGAACCTCAGGGGCAGCTGAAAACTTCAGCCCCGTAGGCCTTTTGGAACACTGCTGGGTTAGCTAGAGAAAGGCAACACACAGCACTCTTCCTTGGGAGAGCCAGATTACCTCAGCTCTACACAGCTTTCAGGAACACACTTCTAGACACTCCTCCATGCAATGGATGTAACCTCATTTCCCTAGCATAACTCTACTGAGAAAAACACTCTGCTTCTAATCCCTTTTAACCTTTTACACTTAGAGTCACGCATCCTCAAGGAGGCGATCGCCTTGCATTCCAAGTACAATTTAAGCACAGTTCTTGGTGTAACACTGCAGGTCTTTGGAGGATGCACAGGCCCCTAAGTCTCCATGTCGCATCCTTTGTTTAGGCACTTGGCTGCACGCAAAAATCGGACCTAGAAAAAATTAGAATTAGGGAAAGCCCCAGTGGGTAGCGTGAATCTCTTTTGACTTGTTAGCATCAACATCTCCTTATGCTGCGTGTGAATCTGGAAATGTGAGACTGAGACACAAATCTTGTTTTCCTATTTTGAAAGCTCCACTCATGCAGTCTGGAAGCTACCTGAAAAGCACTGTTGTTACTGTCCTTTTAGTTACTGCCTGCCTGCTTCTGCGAAGAAAATGAGTTCTCCCGATAGAAACCTTGTGCTTCCAAATCCTAGTTGGAAGCTCACCTGCTCTGCTCTATAACTAAAGTGAAAGTCAAGGGGAGCACTAGCCTCGAAGTAAAGCCCTGATTAACCTGGCAAAACGGGAGGCGTGCAGCAGCTCCATGAGTCCTTCCTCGCTGTTCTCCTTTAGTTTAACGGTAGTGAGTCCTAGCCTCGAAGTAGGCCCTGATTTGCCTTGCCAAACGGGAGGTATGGAGCAGCTCCATCAGGCCTTCTTCAGTGTTCTGCTTTAGTTTCACTGTAGTAAGCTTTTCAAGACTCCTAGAGACCTTGCTTCAGCACCTGCTTCGGTACCAGTATACTGAGTAGAGCCAAGAACCTCAGGGGCAGTTAACAACTTCAGCCCCGTAGGCCTTTTGGAACACTGCAGGGTTAGCTAGAGAAAGGCAACACACGGCACTCTTCCTTGGGAGAGCCAGATTACCTCAGCTCTACACAGCTTTCAGGAACACACTTCTAGACACTCCTCCATGCAATGGATGTAACCTCATTCCCCTAGCTGAACTCTATTGAGAAAAACACTCTGCTTCTAATCCCTTTTCACCTTTTACACTTAGAGTCACGCATCCTCAAGGAGGCGATCGCCTTGCATTCCAAGTACAATTTAAGCACAGTTCTTGGTGTAACACTGCAGGTCTTTGGAGGATGCACAGGCCCCTAAGTCTCCATGTCGCATCCTTTGTTTAGGCACTTGGCTGCACGCAAAAATCGGACCTAGAAAAAATTAGAATTAGGGAAAGCCCCAGTGGGTAGCGTGAATCTCTTTTGACTTGTTAGCATCAACATCTCCTTATGCTGCGTGTGAATCTGGAAATGTGAGACTGAGACACAAATCTTGTTTTCCTATTTTGAAAGCTCCACTCATGCAGTCTCGAAGCTACCTGAAAAGCACTGTTGTTACTGTCCTTTTAGTTACTGCCTGCCTGCTTCTGCGAAGAAAATGAGTTCTCCCGATAGAAACCTTGTGCTTCCAAATCCTAGTTGGAAGCTCACCTGCTCTGCTCTATAACTAAAGTGAAAGTCAAGGGGAGCACTAGCCTCGAAGTAAAGCCCTGATTAACCTGGCAAAACGGGAGGCGTGCAGCAGCTCCATGAGGCCTTCATCGCTGTTCTCCTTTAGTTTAACGGTAGTGAGTCCTAGCCTCGAAGTAGGCCCTGATTTGCCTTGCCAAACGGCAGGTATGGAGCAGCTCCATCAGGCCTTCTTCAGTGTTCTGCTTTAGTTTCACTGTAGTAAGCTTTTCAAGACTCCTAGGGACCTTGCTTCAGCACCTGTTTCGGTACCAGTATACTGAGTAGAGCCAAGAACCTCAGGGGCAGTTAACAACTTCAGCCCCGTAGGCCTTTTGGAACACTGCAGGGTAAGCTAGAGAAAGGCAACACACGGCACTCTTCCTTGGGAGAGCCAGATTTCCTCAGCTCTACACAGGTTTCAGGAACACACTTCTAGACACTCCTCCATGCAATGGTTGTAACCTCATTCCCCTAGCTGAACTCTATTGATAAAAACACTCTGCTTCTTATCCCTTTTCACATTTTTCACATAGTCACGCATCCTCAAGTTGGCGGTCGCCTTGCATTCCAAGTACAATTTAAGCACAGTTCTTGGTGAAACACTGCAGGTCTTTGGAGGATGCACATGTCCCTAAGTCTCCATGTCACATCCTTTTTTTAGGCACTTGGCTGCATGCAGAAAAGTGGTCGTAGAAAAAGGTTGAATAAGGTATAGCCCCAGTGGGTATCGTGAATCTCTTTTGACTTGTTAGCATCAACATCTCCTTATGCTGCGTGTGAATCTGGAAATGTGAGACTGAGACACAAATTTTGTTTTCCCATTTTGAAAGCTCCACTCATGCAGTCTGGAAGCTACCTGAAAAGCACTCTTGTTACCGTCCTTTTAGTTACTGCCTGCCTGCTTCTGCGAAGAAAATGAGTTCTCCCGAAAGAAACCTTGTGCTTCCAGTTCCTAGTTGGAAGCTCAACTGCTCTCCTCTATAACTAAAGTGAAAGTCAGGGAACACTAGCCTCGAAGTAATGCCCTGATTATCCTGGCAAAACGGGAGGCGTGCAGCAGCTCCATGAGGCCTTCATCGCTGTTCTTTAGTTTAACCGTAGTAAGTTTTCCTAGACTCCTAGAGACCTTGCTTCAGCACCCCTATCGCAATCAGAAAACTGCCTAGAGCCGGGAAGCTCTGGTCCTGCGTGTATGCTGCGTACCAACTTACTATTTGCAGACTGATGGCACAAGGTTTCTTTGCCCATTTGGAAAGCTCTGTTCATGCGGCCTCCTTTATACCTGAAAAGCATTGTTGTTGCCGGGGTTTTACTCACTGCCTGCACGGTTCTGAGAAGATATTGAGTTTTCCCGTCCAAAACCTTGTGCTTCCACTTCCTACTTGGAAGCTCACCCTGCTCTGCTCTATATCTAAAGTGAAAGTCCACGTGAGCCCTAGCCCCGAAGTAAGGCCCTGATTTGCCTTGCCAAACGGGAGGTATGGAGAAGCTCCATCAGGCCTTCTTCACTGTTCTGCTTTAGTTTCACGGTAGTAAGCTTTTCCACACTTCTAGGGACCTTGTTGCACACCCGTTCTGCTACCATTATACTGAGTAAAGCCAGGAAGCTCAGGGTCAGGTAAGGAACTTCAGCCCCGTAGGCCTTTTGGGACACCCCAGTGTTGGCTAGAGAAAGGCAACACACTGCACTCTTCCTTGAGAGAGCCAGTTTACCTCAGCTCTACACAGGATTAAGGAACACACTTCTAGACTGTCCTCCATTAAATGGATGTAACCTCATTCCCCTAGTTGAACTCTTTTGAGAAGAACACTCTTTTTAATCCCTTTTCCCCTATTACACTTAGAGTCACGCAAACTCAGGAGGTGGTCGGCTTGCATTCCAAGTACAATTTAAGCACAGTTCTTGGTATAACACGGCAGGACTTTGGAAGAAGCACAGGCCCCTATATCGCCCTCACGCATCCTTTGTTTAGGCACTTGACTGCACGCAAAAAAGCGGTCGTAGAAAAAATTAGAATTAGGGAAAGCTCCAGTGGGTATCGTGAATCTCTTTTGACTTGTTAGCATCAACATCTCCTTATGCTGCGTGTGAATCTGGAAATGTGAGACTGAGACACAAATCTTGTTTTCCTATTTTGAAAGCTCCACTCATGCAGTCTGGAAGCTACCTGAAAAGCACTGTTGTTACTGCCCTTTTAGTTACTGCCTGCCTGCTTCTGCGAAGAAAATGAGTTCTCCCGATAGAAACCTTGTGCTTCCAGTTCCTAGTTGGAAGCTCACCTGCTCTGCTCTATAACTAAAGTGAAAGTCAAGGGGAGCACTAGCCTCGAAGTAAAGCCCTGATTAACCTGGCAAAACGGGAGGCGTGCAGCAGCTCCATGAGGCCTTCATCGCTGTTCTCCTTTAGTTTAACGGTAGTGAGTCCTAGCCTCGAAGTAGGCCCTGATTTGCCTTGCCAAACGGGAGGTATGGAGCAGCTCCATCAGGCCTTCTTCAGTGTTCTGCTTTAGTTTCACTGTAGTAAGCTTTTCAAGACTCCTAGGGACCTTGCTTCAGCACCTGTTTCTGTACCAGTATACTGAGTAGAGCCAAGAACCTCAGGGGCAGCTGAAAACTTCAGCCCCGTAGGCCTTTGGAACACTGCTGGGTTAGCTAGAGAAAGGCAACACACAGCACTCTTCCTTGGGAGAGCCAGATTTCCTCAGCTCTACACAGCTTTCAGGAACACACTTCTAGACACTCCTCCATGCAATGGATGTAACCTCATTTCCCTAGCATAACTCTACTGAGAAAAACACTCTGCTTCTAATCCCTTTTCACCTTTTACACTTAGAGTCACGCATCCTCAAGGAGGCGATCGCCTTGCATTCCAAGTACAATTTAAGCACAGTTCTTGGTGTAACACTGCAGGTCTTTGGATGATGCACAGGCCCCTAAGTCTCCATGTCGCATCCTTTGTTTAGGCACTTGGCTGCACGCAAAAATCGGACCTAGAAAAAATTAGAATTAGGGAAAGCCCCAGTGGGTAGCGTGAATCTCTTTTGACTTGTTAGCATCAACATCTCCTTATGCTGCGTGTGAATCTGGAAATGTGAGACTGAGACACAAATCTTGTTTTCCTATTTTGAAAGCTCCACTCATGCAGTCTGGAAGCTACCTGAAAAGCACTGTTGTTACTGTCCTTTTAGTTACTGCCTGCCTGCTTCTGCGAAGAAAATGAGTTCTCCCGATAGAAACCTTGTGCTTCCAAATCCTAGTTGGAAGCTCACCTGCTCTGCTCTATAACTAAAGTGAAAGTCAAGGGGAGCACTAGCCTCGAAGTAATGCCCAGATTATCCTGGCAAAACGGGAGGCGTGCAGCAGCTCCATGAGGCCTTCCTCGCTGTTCTCCTTTAGTTTAACGGTAGTGAGTCCTAGCCTCGAAGTAGGCCCTGATTTGCCTTGCCAAACGGGAGGTATGGAGCAGCTCCATCAGGCCTTCTTCAGTGTTCTGCTTTAGTTTCACTGTAGTAAGCTTTTCAAGACTCCTAGGGACCTTGCTTCAGCACCTGTTTCGGTACCAGTATACTGAGTAGAGCCAAGAACCTCAGGGGCAGTTAACAACTTCAGCCCCGTAGGCCTTTTGGAACACTGCAGGGTAAGCTAGAGAAAGGCAACACACGGCACTCTTCCTTGGGAGAGCCAGATTTCCTCAGCTCTACACAGGTTTCAGGAACACACTTCTAGACTGTCCTCCATGCAATGGTTGTAACCTCATTCCCCTAGCTGAACTCTATTGATAAAAACACTCTGCTTCTTATCCCTTTTCACATTTTTCACATAGTCACGCATCCTCAAGTTGGCGGTCGCCTTGCATTCCAAGTACAATTTAAGCACAGTTCTTGGTGAAACACTGCAGGTCTTTGGAGGATGCACATGTCCCTAAGTCTCCATGTCACATCCTTTTTTTAGGCACTTGGCTGCATGCAGAAAAGTGGTCGTAGAAAAAGGTTGAATAAGGTATAGCCCCAGTGGGTATCGTGAATCTCTTTTGACTTGTTAGCATCAACATCTCCTTATGCTGCGTGTGAATCTGGAAATGTGAGACTGAGACACAAATTTTGTTTTCCCATTTTGAAAGCTCCACTCATGCAGTCTGGAAGCTACCTGAAAAGCACTCTTGTTACCGTCCTTTTAGTTACTGCCTGCCTGCTTCTGCGAAGAAAATGAGTTCTCCCGAAAGAAACCTTGTGCTTCCAGTTCCTAGTTGGAAGCTCAACTGCTCTCCTCTATAACTAAAGTGAAAGTCAGGGAACACTAGCCTCGAAGTAATGCCCTGATTATCCTGGCAAAACGGGAGGCGTGCAGCAGCTCCATGAGGCCTTCATCGCTGTTCTTTAGTTTAACCGTAGTAAGTTTTCCTAGACTCCTAGAGACCTTGCTTCAGCACCCCTATCGCAATCAGAAAACTGCCTAGAGCCGGGAAGCTCTGGTCCTGCGTGTATGCTGCGTACCAACTTACTATTTGCAGACTGATGGCACAAGGTTTCTTTGCCCATTTGGAAAGCTCTGTTCATGCGGCCTCCTTTATACCTGAAAAGCATTGTTGTTGCCGGGGTTTTAGTCACTGCCTGCACGGTTCTGAGAAGATATTGAGTTTTCCCGTCCGAAACCTTGTGCTTCCACTTCCTACTTGGAAGCTCACCCTGCTCTGCTCTATATCTAAAGTGAAAGTCCACGTGAGCCCTAGCCCCGAAGTAAGGCCCTGATTTGCCTTGCCAAACGGGAGGTATGGAGAAGCTCCATCAGGCCTTCTTCACTGTTCTGCTTTAGTTTCACGGTAGTAAGCTTTTCCACACTTCTAGCGACCTTGTTGCACACCCGTTCTGCTACCATTATACTGAGTAAAGCCAGGAAGCTCAGGGTCAGGTAAGGAACTTCAGCCCCGTAGGCCTTTTGGGACACCCCAGTGTTGGCTAGAGAAAGGCAACACACTGCACTCTTCCTTGAGAGAGCCAGTTTACCTCAGCTCTACACAGGATTAAGGAACACACTTCTAGACTGTCCTCCATTAAATGGATGTAACCTCATTCCCCTAGTTGAACTCTTTTGAGAAGAACACTCTTTTTAATCCCTTTTCCCCTATTACACTTAGAGTCACGCATCCTCAGGAGGTGGTCGGCTTGCATTCCAAGTACAATTTAAGCACAGTTCTTGGTATAACACGGCAGGACTTTGGAAGAAGCACAGGCCCCTATATCGCCCTCGCGCATCCTTTGTTTAGGCACTTGACTGCACGCAAAAAAGCGGTCGTAGAAAAAATTAGAATTAGGGAAAGCTCCAGTGGGTATCGTGAATCTCTTTTGACTTGTTAGCATCAACATCTCCTTATGCTGCGTGTGAATCTGGAAATGTGTGACTGAGACACAAATCTTGTTTTCCTATTTTGAAAGCTCCACTCATGCAGTCTGCAAGCTACCTGAAAAGCACTGTTGTTACTGTCCTTTTAGTTACTGCCTGCCTGCTTCTGCGAAGAAAATGAGTTCTCCCAATAGAAACCTTGTGCTTCCAGTTCCTAGTTGGAAGCTCACCTGCTCTGCTCTATAACTAAAGTGAAAGTCAAGGGGAGCACTAGCCTCGAAGTAAAGCCCTGATTAACCTGGCAAAACGGGAGGCGTGCAGCAGCTCCATGAGGCCTTCATCGCTGTTCTCCTTTAGTTTAACGGTAGTGAGTCCTAGCCTCGAAGAAGGCCCTGATTTGCCTTGCCAAACGGGAGGTATGGAGCAGCTCCATCAGGCCTTCTTCAGTGTTCTGCTTTAGTTTCACTGTAGTAAGCTTTTCAAGACTCCTAGGGACCTTGCTTCAGCACCTGTTTCTGTACCAGTATACTGAGTAGAGCCAAGAACCTCAGGGGCAGCTGAAAACTTCAGCCCCGTAGGCCTTTTGGAACACTGCTGGGTTAGCTAGAGAAAGGCAACACACAGCACTCTTCCTTGGGAGAGCCAGATTACCTCAGCTCTACACAGCTTTCAGGAACACACTTCTAGACACTCCTCCATGCAATGGATGTAACCTCATTTCCCTAGCATAACTCTACTGAGAAAAACACTCTGCTTCTAATCCCTTTTAACCTTTTACACTTAGAGTCACGCATCCTCAAGGAGGCGATCGCCTTGCATTCCAAGTACAATTTAAGCACAGTTCTTGGTGTAACACTGCAGGTCTTTGGAGGATGCACAGGCCCCTAAGTCTCCATGTCGCATCCTTTGTTTAGGCACTTGGCTGCACGCAAAAATCGGACCTAGAAAAAATTAGAATTAGGGAAAGCCCCAGTGGGTAGCGTGAATCTCTTTTGACTTGTTAGCATCAACATCTCCTTATGCTGCGTGTGAATCTGGAAATGTGAGACTGAGACACAAATCTTGTTTTCCTATTTTGAAAGCTCCACTCATGCAGTCTGGAAGCTACCTGAAAAGCACTGTTGTTACTGTCCTTTTAGTTACTGCCTGCCTGCTTCTGCGAAGAAAATGAGTTCTCCCGATAGAAACCTTGTGCTTCCAAATCCTAGTTGGAAGCTCACCTGCTCTGCTCTATAACTAAAGTGAAAGTCAAGGGGAGCACTAGCCTCGAAGTAAAGCCCTGATTAACCTGGCAAAACGGGAGGCGTGCAGCAGCTCCATGAGTCCTTCCTCGCTGTTCTCCTTTAGTTTAACGGTAGTGAGTCCTAGCCTCGAAGTAGGCCCTGATTTGCCTTGCCAAACGGGAGGTATGGAGCAGCTCCATCAGGCCTTCTTCAGTGTTCTGCTTTAGTTTCACTGTAGTAAGCTTTTCAAGACTCCTAGAGACCTTGCTTCAGCACCTGCTTCGGTACCAGTATACTGAGTAGAGCCAAGAACCTCAGGGGCAGTTAACAACTTCAGCCCCGTAGGCCTTTTGGAACACTGCAGGGTTAGCTAGAGAAAGGCAACACACGGCACTCTTCCTTGGGAGAGCCAGATTACCTCAGCTCTACACAGCTTTCAGGAACACACTTCTAGACACTCCTCCATGCAATGGATGTAACCTCATTCCCCTAGCTGAACTCTATTGAGAAAAACACTCTGCTTCTAATCCCTTTTCACCTTTTACACTTAGAGTCACGCATCCTCAAGGAGGCGATCGCCTTGCATTCCAAGTACAATTTAAGCACAGTTCTTGGTGTAACACTGCAGGTCTTTGGAGGATGCACAGGCCCCTAAGTCTCCATGTCGCATCCTTTGTTTAGGCACTTGGCTGCACGCAAAAATCGGACCTAGAAAAAATTAGAATTAGGGAAAGCCCCAGTGGGTAGCGTGAATCTCTTTTGACTTGTTAGCATCAACATCTCCTTATGCTGCGTGTGAATCTGGAAATGTGAGACTGAGACACAAATCTTGTTTTCCTATTTTGAAAGCTCCACTCATGCAGTCTCGAAGCTACCTGAAAAGCACTGTTGTTACTGTCCTTTTAGTTACTGCCTGCCTGCTTCTGCGAAGAAAATGAGTTCTCCCGATAGAAACCTTGTGCTTCCAAATCCTAGTTGGAAGCTCACCTGCTCTGCTCTATAACTAAAGTGAAAGTCAAGGGGAGCACTAGCCTCGAAGTAAAGCCCTGATTAACCTGGCAAAACGGGAGGCGTGCAGCAGCTCCATGAGGCCTTCATCGCTGTTCTCCTTTAGTTTAACGGTAGTGAGTCCTAGCCTCGAAGTAGGCCCTGATTTGCCTTGCCAAACGGCAGGTATGGAGCAGCTCCATCAGGCCTTCTTCAGTGTTCTGCTTTAGTTTCACTGTAGTAAGCTTTTCAAGACTCCTAGGGACCTTGCTTCAGCACCTGTTTCGGTACCAGTATACTGAGTAGAGCCAAGAACCTCAGGGGCAGTTAACAACTTCAGCCCCGTAGGCCTTTTGGAACACTGCAGGGTAAGCTAGAGAAAGGCAACACACGGCACTCTTCCTTGGGAGAGCCAGATTTCCTCAGCTCTACACAGGTTTCAGGAACACACTTCTAGACACTCCTCCATGCAATGGTTGTAACCTCATTCCCCTAGCTGAACTCTATTGATAAAAACACTCTGCTTCTTATCCCTTTTCACATTTTTCACATAGTCACGCATCCTCAAGTTGGCGGTCGCCTTGCATTCCAAGTACAATTTAAGCACAGTTCTTGGTGAAACACTGCAGGTCTTTGGAGGATGCACATGTCCCTAAGTCTCCATGTCACATCCTTTTTTTAGGCACTTGGCTGCATGCAGAAAAGTGGTCGTAGAAAAAGGTTGAATAAGGTATAGCCCCAGTGGGTATCGTGAATCTCTTTTGACTTGTTAGCATCAACATCTCCTTATGCTGCGTGTGAATCTGGAAATGTGAGACTGAGACACAAATTTTGTTTTCCCATTTTGAAAGCTCCACTCATGCAGTCTGGAAGCTACCTGAAAAGCACTCTTGTTACCGTCCTTTTAGTTACTGCCTGCCTGCTTCTGCGAAGAAAATGAGTTCTCCCGAAAGAAACCTTGTGCTTCCAGTTCCTAGTTGGAAGCTCAACTGCTCTCCTCTATAACTAAAGTGAAAGTCAGGGAACACTAGCCTCGAAGTAATGCCCTGATTATCCTGGCAAAACGGGAGGCGTGCAGCAGCTCCATGAGGCCTTCATCGCTGTTCTTTAGTTTAACCGTAGTAAGTTTTCCTAGACTCCTAGAGACCTTGCTTCAGCACCCCTATCGCAATCAGAAAACTGCCTAGAGCCGGGAAGCTCTGGTCCTGCGTGTATGCTGCGTACCAACTTACTATTTGCAGACTGATGGCACAAGGTTTCTTTGCCCATTTGGAAAGCTCTGTTCATGCGGCCTCCTTTATACCTGAAAAGCATTGTTGTTGCCGGGGTTTTACTCACTGCCTGCACGGTTCTGAGAAGATATTGAGTTTTCCCGTCCAAAACCTTGTGCTTCCACTTCCTACTTGGAAGCTCACCCTGCTCTGCTCTATATCTAAAGTGAAAGTCCACGTGAGCCCTAGCCCCGAAGTAAGGCCCTGATTTGCCTTGCCAAACGGGAGGTATGGAGAAGCTCCATCAGGCCTTCTTCACTGTTCTGCTTTAGTTTAACGGTAGTAAGCTTTTCCACACTTCTAGGGACCTTGTTGCACACCCGTTCTGCTACCATTATACTGAGTAAAGCCAGGAAGCTCAGGGTCAGGTAAGGAACTTCAGCCCCGTAGGCCTTTTGGGACACCCCAGTGTTGGCTAGAGAAAGGCAACACACTGCACTCTTCCTTGAGAGAGCCAGTTTACCTCAGCTCTACACAGGATTAAGGAACACACTTCTAGACTGTCCTCCATTAAATGGATGTAACCTCATTCCCCTAGTTGAACTCTTTTGAGAAGAACACTCTTTTTAATCCCTTTTCCCCTATTACACTTAGAGTCACGCAAACTCAGGAGGTGGTCGGCTTGCATTCCAAGTACAATTTAAGCACAGTTCTTGGTATAACACGGCAGGACTTTGGAAGAAGCACAGGCCCCTATATCGCCCTCACGCATCCTTTGTTTAGGCACTTGACTGCACGCAAAAAAGCGGTCGTAGAAAAAATTAGAATTAGGGAAAGCTCCAGTGGGTATCGTGAATCTCTTTTCACTTGTTAGCATCAACATCTCCTTATGCTGCGTGTGAATCTGGAAATGTGAGACTGAGACACAAATCTTGTTTTCCTATTTTGAAAGCTCCACTCATGCAGTCTGGAAGCTACCTGAAAAGCACTGTTGTTACTGCCCTTTTAGTTACTGCCTGCCTGCTTCTGCGAAGAAAATGAGTTCTCCCGATAGAAACCTTGTGCTTCCAGTTCCTAGTTGGAAGCTCACCTGCTCTGCTCTATAACTAAAGTGAAAGTCAAGGGGAGCACTAGCCTCGAAGTAAAGCCCTGATTAACCTGGCAAAACGGGAGGCGTGCAGCAGCTCCATGAGGCCTTCATCGCTGTTCTCCTTTAGTTTAACGGTAGTGAGTCCTAGCCTCGAAGTAGGCCCTGATTTGCCTTGCCAAACGGGAGGTATGGAGCAGCTCCATCAGGCCTTCTTCAGTGTTCTGCTTTAGTTTCACTGTAGTAAGCTTTTCAAGACTCCTAGGGACCTTGCTTCAGCACCTGTTTCTGTACCAGTATACTGAGTAGAGCCAAGAACCTCAGGGGCAGCTGAAAACTTCAGCCCCGTAGGCCTTTGGAACACTGCTGGGTTAGCTAGAGAAAGGCAACACACAGCACTCTTCCTTGGGAGAGCCAGATTTCCTCAGCTCTACACAGCTTTCAGGAACACACTTCTAGACACTCCTCCATGCAATGGATGTAACCTCATTTCCCTAGCATAACTCTACTGAGAAAAACACTCTGCTTCTAATCCCTTTTCACCTTTTACACTTAGAGTCACGCATCCTCAAGGAGGCGATCGCCTTGCATTCCAAGTACAATTTAAGCACAGTTCTTGGTGTAACACTGCAGGTCTTTGGATGATGCACAGGCCCCTAAGTCTCCATGTCGCATCCTTTGTTTAGGCACTTGGCTGCACGCAAAAATCGGACCTAGAAAAAATTAGAATTAGGGAAAGCCCCAGTGGGTAGCGTGAATCTCTTTTGACTTGTTAGCATCAACATCTCCTTATGCTGCGTGTGAATCTGGAAATGTGAGACTGAGACACAAATCTTGTTTTCCTATTTTGAAAGCTCCACTCATGCAGTCTGGAAGCTACCTGAAAAGCACTGTTGTTACTGTCCTTTTAGTTACTGCCTGCCTGCTTCTGCGAAGAAAATGAGTTCTCCCGATAGAAACCTTGTGCTTCCAAATCCTAGTTGGAAGCTCACCTGCTCTGCTCTATAACTAAAGTGAAAGTCAAGGGGAGCACTAGCCTCGAAGTAATGCCCAGATTATCCTGGCAAAACGGGAGGCGTGCAGCAGCTCCATGAGGCCTTCCTCGCTGTTCTCCTTTAGTTTAACGGTAGTGAGTCCTAGCCTCGAAGTAGGCCCTGATTTGCCTTGCCAAACGGGAGGTATGGAGCAGCTCCATCAGGCCTTCTTCAGTGTTCTGCTTTAGTTTCACTGTAGTAAGCTTTTCAAGACTCCTAGGGACCTTGCTTCAGCACCTGTTTCGGTACCAGTATACTGAGTAGAGCCAAGAACCTCAGGGGCAGTTAACAACTTCAGCCCCGTAGGCCTTTTGGAACACTGCAGGGTAAGCTAGAGAAAGGCAACACACGGCACTCTTCCTTGGGAGAGCCAGATTTCCTCAGCTCTACACAGGTTTCAGGAACACACTTCTAGACTGTCCTCCATGCAATGGTTGTAACCTCATTCCCCTAGCTGAACTCTATTGATAAAAACACTCTGCTTCTTATCCCTTTTCACATTTTTCACATAGTCACGCATCCTCAAGTTGGCGGTCGCCTTGCATTCCAAGTACAATTTAAGCACAGTTCTTGGTGAAACACTGCAGGTCTTTGGAGGATGCACATGTCCCTAAGTCTCCATGTCACATCCTTTTTTTAGGCACTTGGCTGCATGCAGAAAAGTGGTCGTAGAAAAAGGTTGAATAAGGTATAGCCCCAGTGGGTATCGTGAATCTCTTTTGACTTGTTAGCATCAACATCTCCTTATGCTGCGTGTGAATCTGGAAATGTGAGACTGAGACACAAATTTTGTTTTCCCATTTTGAAAGCTCCACTCATGCAGTCTGGAAGCTACCTGAAAAGCACTCTTGTTACCGTCCTTTTAGTTACTGCCTGCCTGCTTCTGCGAAGAAAATGAGTTCTCCCGAAAGAAACCTTGTGCTTCCAGTTCCTAGTTGGAAGCTCAACTGCTCTCCTCTATAACTAAAGTGAAAGTCAGGGAACACTAGCCTCGAAGTAATGCCCTGATTATCCTGGCAAAACGGGAGGCGTGCAGCAGCTCCATGAGGCCTTCATCGCTGTTCTTTAGTTTAACCGTAGTAAGTTTTCCTAGACTCCTAGAGACCTTGCTTCAGCACCCCTATCGCAATCAGAAAACTGCCTAGAGCCGGGAAGCTCTGGTCCTGCGTGTATGCTGCGTACCAACTTACTATTTGCAGACTGATGGCACAAGGTTTCTTTGCCCATTTGGAAAGCTCTGTTCATGCGGCCTCCTTTATACCTGAAAAACATTGTTGTTGCCGGGGTTTTAGTCACTGCCTGCACGGTTCTGAGAAGATATTGAGTTTTCCCGTCCGAAACCTTGTGCTTCCACTTCCTACTTGGAAGCTCACCCTGCTCTGCTCTATATCTAAAGTGAAAGTCCACGTGAGCCCTAGCCCCGAAGTAAGGCCCTGATTTGCCTTGCCAAACGGGAGGTATGGAGAAGCTCCATCAGGCCTTCTTCACTGTTCTGCTTTAGTTTCACGGTAGTAAGCTTTTCCACACTTCTAGCGACCTTGTTGCACACCCGTTCTGCTACCATTATACTGAGTAAAGCCAGGAAGCTCAGGGTCAGGTAAGGAACTTCAGCCCCGTAGGCCTTTTGGGACACCCCAGTGTTGGCTAGAGAAAGGCAACACACTGCACTCTTCCTTGAGAGAGCCAGTTTACCTCAGCTCTACACAGGATTAAGGAACACACTTCTAGACTGTCCTCCATTAAATGGATGTAACCTCATTCCCCTAGTTGAACTCTTTTGAGAAGAACACTCTTTTTAATCCCTTTTCCCCTATTACACTTAGAGTCACGCATCCTCAGGAGGTGGTCGGCTTGCATTCCAAGTACAATTTAAGCACAGTTCTTGGTATAACACGGCAGGACTTTGGAAGAAGCACAGGCCCCTATATCGCCCTCGCGCATCCTTTGTTTAGGCACTTGACTGCACGCAAAAAAGCGGTCGTAGAAAAAATTAGAATTAGGGAAAGCTCCAGTGGGTATCGTGAATCTCTTTTGACTTGTTAGCATCAACATCTCCTTATGCTGCGTGTGAATCTGGAAATGTGAGACTGAGACACAAATCTTGTTTTCCTATTTTGAAAGCTCCACTCATGCAGTCTGGAAGCTACCTGAAAAGCACTGTTGTTACTGTCCTTTTAGTTACTGCCTGCCTGCTTCTGCGAAGAAAATGAGTTCTCCCGATAGAAACCTTGTGCTTCCAGTTCCTAGTTGGAAGCTCACCTGCTCTGCTCTATAACTAAAGTGAAAGTCAAGGGGAGCACTAGCCTCGAAGTAAAGCCCTGATTAACCTGGCAAAACGGGAGGCGTGCAGCAGCTCCATGAGGCCTTCATCGCTGTTCTCCTTTAGTTTAACGGTAGTGAGTCCTAGCCTCGAAGTAGGCCCTGATTTGCCTTGCCAAACGGGAGGTATGGAGCAGCTCCATCAGGCCTTCTTCAGTGTTCTGCTTTAGTTTCACTGTAGTAAGCTTTTCAAGACTCCTAGGGACCTTGCTTCAGCACCTGTTTCTGTACCAGTATACTGAGTAGAGCCAAGAACCTCAGGGGCAGCTGAAAACTTCAGCCCCGTAGGCCTTTTGGAACACTGCTGGGTTAGCTAGAGAAAGGCAACACACAGCACTCTTCCTTGGGAGAGCCAGATTACCTCAGCTCTCCACAGGTTTCAGGAACACACTTCTAGACACTCCTCCATGCAATGGATGTAACCTCATTCCCCTAGCATAACTCTACTGAGAAAAACACTCTGCTTTTAATCCCTTTTCACCTTTTACACTTAGAGTCACGCATCCTCAAGGAGGCGATCGCCTTGCATTCCAAGTACAATTTAAGCACAGTTCTTGGTGTAACACTGCAGGTCTTTGGATGATGCACAGGCCCCTAAGTCTCCATGTCGCATCCTTTGTTTAGGCACTTGGCTGCACGCAAAAATCGGACCTAGAAAAAATTAGAATTAGGGAAAGCCCCAGTGGGTAGCGTGAATCTCTTTTGACTTGTTAGCATCAACATCTCCTTATGCTGCGTGTGAATCTGGAAATGTGAGACTGAGACACAAATCTTGTTTTCCTATTTTGAAAGCTCCACTCATGCAGTCTCGAAGCTACCTGAAAAGCACTGTTGTTACTGTCCTTTTAGTTACTGCCTGCCTGCTTCTGCGAAGAAAATGAGTTCTCCCGATAGAAACCTTGTGCTTCCAAATCCTAGTTGGAAGCTCACCTGCTCTGCTCTATAACTAAAGTGAAAGTCAAGGGGAGCACTAGCCTCGAAGTAAAGCCCTGATTAACCTGGCAAAACGGGAGGCGTGCAGCAGCTCCATGAGTCCTTCCTCGCTGTTCTCCTTTAGTTTAACGGTAGTGAGTCCTAGCCTCGAAGTAGGCCCTGATTTGCCTTGCCAAACGGGAGGTATGGAGCAGCTCCATCAGGCCTTCTTCAGTGTTCTGCTTTAGTTTCACTGTAGTAAGCTTTTCAAGACTCCTAGGGACCTTGCTTCAGCACCTGCTTCGGTACCAGTATACTGAGTAGAGCCAAGAACCTCAGGGGCAGTTAACAACTTCAGCCCCGTAGGCCTTTTGGAACACTGCAGGGTTAGCTAGAGAAAGGCAACACACGGCACTCTTCCTTGGGAGAGCCAGATTAACTCAGCTCTACACAGCTTTCAGGAACACACTTCTAGACACTCCTCCATGCAATGGATGTAACCTCATTCCCCTAGCTGAACTCTATTGAGAAAAACACTCTGCTTCTAATCCCTTTTCTCCTTTTACACTTAGAGTCACGCATCCTCAAGTAGGCGATCGCCTTGCATTCCAAGTACAATTTAAGCACAGTTCTTGGTGTAACACTGCAGGTCTTTGGAGGATGCACAGGCCCCTAAGTCTCCATGTCGCATCCTTTGTTTAGGCACTTGGCTGCACGCAAAAATCGGACCTAGAAAAAATTAGAATTAGGGAAAGCCCCAGTGGGTAGCGTGAATCTCTTTTGACTTGTTAGCATCAACATCTCCTTATGCTGCGTGTGAATCTGGAAATGTGAGACTGAGACACAAATCTTGTTTTCCTATTTTGAAAGCTCCACTCATGCAGTCTCGAAGCTACCTGAAAAGCACTGTTGCTACTGTCCTTTTAGTTACTGCCTGCCTGCTTCTGCGAAGAAAATGAGTTCTCTCGATAGAAACCTTGTGCTTCCAAATCCTAGTTGGAAGCTCACCTGCTCTGCTCTATAACTAAAGTGAAAGTCAAGGGGAGCACTAGCCTCGAAGTAAAGCCCTGATTAACCTGGCAAAACGGGAGGCGTGCAGCAGCTCCATGAGGCCTTCCTCGCTGTTCTCCTTTAGTTTAACGGTAGTGAGTCCTAGCCTCGAAGTAGGCCCTGATTTGCCTTGCCAAACGGGAGGTATGGAGCAGATCCATCAGGCCTTCTTCAGTGTTCTGCTTTAGTTTCACTGTAGTAAGCTTTTCAAGACTCCTAGGGACCTTGTTTCAGCACCTGTTTCGGTACCAGTATACTGAGTAGAGCCAAGAACCTCAGGGGCAGCTAACAACTTCAGCCCCGTAGGCCTTTTGGAACACTCCAGTGTTGGCTAGAGAAAGGCAACACACGGCACTCTTCCTTGGGAGAGCCAGATTACCTCAGCTCTACACAGCTTTCAGGAACACACTTCTAGACACTCCTCCATGCAATGGATGTAACCTCATTCCCCTAGCTGAACTCTATTGAGAAAAACACTCTGCTTCTAATCCCTTTTCACCTTTTACACTTAGAGTCACGCATCCTCAAGGAGGCGATCGCCTTGCATTCCAAGTACAATTTAAGCACAGTTCTTGGTGTAACACTGCAGGTCTTTGGAGGATGCACAGGCCCCTAAGTCTCCATGTCGCATCCTTTGTTTAGGCACTTGGCTGCACGCAAAAATCGGACCTAGAAAAAATTAGAATTAGGGAAAGCCCCAGTGGGTAGCGTGAATCTCTTTTGACTTGTTAGCATCAACATCTCCTTATGCTGCGTGTGAATCTGGAAATGTGAGACTGAGACAAAAATCTTGTTTTCCTATTTTGAAAGCTCCACTCATGCAGTCTGGAAGCTACCTGAAAAGCACTGTTGTTACTGTCCTTTTAGTTACTGCCTGCCTGCTTCTGCGAAGAAAATGAGTTCTCCCGATAGAAACCTTGTGCTTCCAAATCCTAGTTGGAAGCTCACCTGCTCTGCTCTATAACTAAAGTGAAAGTCAAGGGGAGCACTAGCCTCGAAGTAATGCCCAGGTTATCCTGGCAAAACGGGAGGCGTGCAGCAGCTCCATGAGGCCTTCCTCGCTGTTCTCCTTTAGTTTAACGGTAGTGAGTCCTAGCCTCGAAGTAGGCCCTGATTTGCCTTGCCAAACGGGAGGTATGGAGCAGCTCCATCAGGCCTTCTTCAGTGTTCTGCTTTAGTTTCACTGTAGTAAGCTTCTCAAGACTCCTAGGGACCTTGTTTCAGCACCTGTTTCGGTACCAGTATACTGAGTAGAGCCAAGAACCTCAGGGGCAGCTAACAACTTCACCCCCGTAGGCCTTTTGGAACACTCCAGTGTTGGCTAGAGAAAGGCAACACACGGCACTCTTCCTTGGGAGAGCAGATTACCTCAGCTCTACACAGCTTTCAGGAACACACTTCTAGACACTCCTCCATGCAATGGATGTAACCTCATTCCCCTAGCTGAACTCTATTGAGAAAAACACTCTGCTTCTAATCCCTTTTCATCTTTTACACTTAGAGTCACGCATCCTCAAGGAGGCGATCGCCTTGCATTCCAAGTACAATTTAAGCACAGTTCTTGTTGTAACACTGCAGGTCTTTGGAGGATGCACAGGCCCCTAAGTCTCCATGTCGCATCCTTTGTTTAGGCACTTGGCTGCACGCAAAAATCGGACCTAGAAAAAATTAGAATTAGGGAAAGCCCCAGTGGGTAGCGTGAATCTCTTTTGACTTGTTAGCATCAACATCTCCTTATGCTGCGTGTGAATCTGGAAATGTGAGACTGAGACACAAATCTTGTTTTCCTATTTTGAAAGCTCCACTCATGCAGTCTCGAAGCTACCTGAAAAGCACTGTTGTTACTGTCCTTTAAGTTACTGCCTGCCTGCTTCTGCGAAGAAAATGAGTTCTCTCGATAGAAACCTTGTGCTTCCAAATCGTAGTTGGAAGCTCACCTGCTCTGCTCTATAACTAAAGTGAAAGTCAAGGGGAGCACTAGCCTCGAAGTAAAGCCCTGATTAACCTGGCAAAACGGGAGGCGTGCAGCAGCTCCATGAGGCCTTCCTCGCTGTTCTCCTTTAGTTTAACGGTAGTGAGTACTAGCCTCGAAGTAGGCCCTGATTTGCCTTGCCAAACGGAAGGTATGGAGCAGCTCCATCAGGCCTTCTTCAGTGTTCTGCTTTAGTTTCAATGTAGTAAGCTTTTCAAGACTCCTAAGGACCTTGTTTCAGCACCTGTTTCGGTACCAGTATACTGAGTAGAGCCAAGAACCTCAGGGGCAGCTAACAACTTCAGCCCCGTAGGCCTTTTGGAACACTCCAGTGTTGGCTAGAGAAAGGCAACACACGGCACTCTTCCTTGGGAGAGCCAGATTACCTCAGCTCTACACAGGTTTCAGGAACACACTTCTAGACACTCCTCCATGCAATGGATGTAACCTCATTCCCCTAGCTGAACTCTATTGAGAAAAACACTCTGCTTCTAATCCCTTTTCACCTTTTACACTTAGAGTCACGCATCCTCAAGGAGGCGATCGCCTTGCATTCCAAGTACAATTTAAGCACAGTTCTTGGTGTAACACTGCAGGTCTTTGGAGGATGCACAGGCCCCTAAGTCTCCATGTCGCATCCTTTGTTTAGGCACTTGGCTGCACGCAAAAATCGGACCTAGAAAAAATTAGAATTAGGGAAAGCCCCAGTGGGTAGCGTGAATCTCTTTTGACTTGTTAGCATCAACATCTCCTTATGCTGCGTGTGAATCTGGAAATGTGAGACTGAGACACAAATCTTGTTTTCCTATTTTGAAAGCTCCACTCATGCAGTCTGGAAGCTACCTGAAAAGCACTGTTGTTTGTTACTGTCCTTTTAGTTACTGCCTGCCTGCTTCTGCGAAGAAAATGAGTTCTCCCGATAGAAACCTTGTGCTTCCAAATCCTAGTTGGAAGCTCACCTGCTCTGCTCTATAACTAAAGTGAAAGTCAAGGGGAGCACTAGCCTCGAAGTAAAGCCCTGATTAACCTGGCAAAACGGGAGGCGTGCAGCAGCTCCATGAGGCCTTCCTCGCTGTTCTCCTTTAGTTTAACGGTAGTGAGTCCTAGCCTCGAAGTAGGCCCTGATTTGCCTTGCCAAACGGGAGGTATGGAGCAGCTCCATCAGACCTTCTTCAGTGTTCTGCTTTAGTTTCACTGTAGTAAGCTTTTCAAGACTCCTAGGGACCTTGCTTCAGCACCTGTTTCTGTACCAGTATACTGAGTAGAGCCAAGAACCTCAGGGGCAGCTGAAAACTTCAGCCCCGTAGGCCTTTTGGAACACTGCTGGGTTAGCTAGAGAAAGGCAACACACAGCACTCTTCCTTGGGAGAGCCAGATTACCTCAGCTCTCCACAGGTTTCAGGAACACACTTCTAGACACTCCTCCATGCAATGGATGTAACCTCATTCCCCTAGCATAACTCTACTGAGAAAAACACTCTGCTTTTAATCCCTTTTCACCTTTTACACTTAGAGTCACGCATCCTCAAGGAGGCGATCGCCTTGCATTCCAAGTACAATTTAAGCACAGTTCTTGGTGTAACACTGCAGGTCTTTGGATGATGCACAGGCCCCTAAGTCTCCATGTCGCATCCTTTGTTTAGGCACTTGGCTGCACGCAAAAATCGGACCTAGAAAAAATTAGAATTAGGGAAAGCCCCAGTGGGTAGCGTGAATCTCTTTTGACTTGTTAGCATCAACATCTCCTTATGCTGCGTGTGAATCTGGAAATGTGAGACTGAGACACAAATCTTGTTTTCCTATTTTGAAAGCTCCACTCATGCAGTCTCGAAGCTACCTGAAAAGCACTGTTGTTACTGTCCTTTTAGTTACTGCCTGCCTGCTTCTGCGAAGAAAATGAGTTCTCCCGATAGAAACCTTGTGCTTCCAAATCCTAGTTGGAAGCTCACCTGCTCTGCTCTATAACTAAAGTGAAAGTCAAGGGGAGCACTAGCCTCGAAGTAAAGCCCTGATTAACCTGGCAAAACGGGAGGCGTGCAGCAGCTCCATGAGTCCTTCCTCGCTGTTCTCCTTTAGTTTAACGGTAGTGAGTCCTAGCCTCGAAGTAGGCCCTGATTTGCCTTGCCAAACGGGAGGTATGGAGCAGCTCCATCAGGCCTTCTTCAGTGTTCTGCTTTAGTTTCACTGTAGTAAGCTTTTCAAGACTCCTAGGGACCTTGCTTCAGCACCTGCTTCGGTACCAGTATACTGAGTAGAGCCAAGAACCTCAGGGGCAGTTAACAACTTCAGCCCCGTAGGCCTTTTGGAACACTGCAGGGTTAGCTAGAGAAAGGCAACACACGGCACTCTTCCTTGGGAGAGCCAGATTAACTCAGCTCTACACAGCTTTCAGGAACACACTTCTAGACACTCCTCCATGCAATGGATGTAACCTCATTCCCCTAGCTGAACTCTATTGAGAAAAACACTCTGCTTCTAATCCCTTTTCTCCTTTTACACTTAGAGTCACGCATCCTCAAGTAGGCGATCGCCTTGCATTCCAAGTACAATTTAAGCACAGTTCTTGGTGTAACACTGCAGGTCTTTGGAGGATGCACAGGCCCCTAAGTCTCCATGTCGCATCCTTTGTTTAGGCACTTGGCTGCACGCAAAAATCGGACCTAGAAAAAATTAGAATTAGGGAAAGCCCCAGTGGGTAGCGTGAATCTCTTTTGACTTGTTAGCATCAACATCTCCTTATGCTGCGTGTGAATCTGGAAATGTGAGACTGAGACACAAATCTTGTTTTCCTATTTTGAAAGCTCCACTCATGCAGTCTCGAAGCTACCTGAAAAGCACTGTTGCTACTGTCCTTTTAGTTACTGCCTGCCTGCTTCTGCGAAGAAAATGAGTTCTCTCGATAGAAACCTTGTGCTTCCAAATCCTAGTTGGAAGCTCACCTGCTCTGCTCTATAACTAAAGTGAAAGTCAAGGGGAGCACTAGCCTCGAAGTAAAGCCCTGATTAACCTGGCAAAACGGGAGGCGTGCAGCAGCTCCATGAGGCCTTCCTCGCTGTTCTCCTTTAGTTTAACGGTAGTGAGTCCTAGCCTCGAAGTAGGCCCTGATTTGCCTTGCCAAACGGGAGGTATGGAGCAGATCCATCAGGCCTTCTTCAGTGTTCTGCTTTAGTTTCACTGTAGTAAGCTTTTCAAGACTCCTAGGGACCTTGTTTCAGCACCTGTTTCGGTACCAGTATACTGAGTAGAGCCAAGAACCTCAGGGGCAGCTAACAACTTCAGCCCCGTAGGCCTTTTGGAACACTCCAGTGTTGGCTAGAGAAAGGCAACACACGGCACTCTTCCTTGGGAGAGCCAGATTACCTCAGCTCTACACAGCTTTCAGGAACACACTTCTAGACACTCCTCCATGCAATGGATGTAACCTCATTCCCCTAGCTGAACTCTATTGAGAAAAACACTCTGCTTCTAATCCCTTTTCACCTTTTACACTTAGAGTCACGCATCCTCAAGGAGGCGATCGCCTTGCATTCCAAGTACAATTTAAGCACAGTTCTTGGTGTAACACTGCAGGTCTTTGGAGGATGCACAGGCCCCTAAGTCTCCATGTCGCATCCTTTGTTTAGGCACTTGGCTGCACGCAAAAATCGGACCTAGAAAAAATTAGAATTAGGGAAAGCCCCAGTGGGTAGCGTGAATCTCTTTTGACTTGTTAGCATCAACATCTCCTTATGCTGCGTGTGAATCTGGAAATGTGAGACTGAGACAAAAATCTTGTTTTCCTATTTTGAAAGCTCCACTCATGCAGTCTGGAAGCTACCTGAAAAGCACTGTTGTTACTGTCCTTTTAGTTACTGCCTGCCTGCTTCTGCGAAGAAAATGAGTTCTCCCGATAGAAACCTTGTGCTTCCAAATCCTAGTTGGAAGCTCACCTGCTCTGCTCTATAACTAAAGTGAAAGTCAAGGGGAGCACTAGCCTCGAAGTAATGCCCAGGTTATCCTGGCAAAACGGGAGGCGTGCAGCAGCTCCATGAGGCCTTCCTCGCTGTTCTCCTTTAGTTTAACGGTAGTGAGTCCTAGCCTCGAAGTAGGCCCTGATTTGCCTTGCCAAACGGGAGGTATGGAGCAGCTCCATCAGGCCTTCTTCAGTGTTCTGCTTTAGTTTCACTGTAGTAAGCTTCTCAAGACTCCTAGGGACCTTGTTTCAGCACCTGTTTCGGTACCAGTATACTGAGTAGAGCCAAGAACCTCAGGGGCAGCTAACAACTTCACCCCCGTAGGCCTTTTGGAACACTCCAGTGTTGGCTAGAGAAAGGCAACACACGGCACTCTTCCTTGGGAGAGCAGATTACCTCAGCTCTACACAGCTTTCAGGAACACACTTCTAGACACTCCTCCATGCAATGGATGTAACCTCATTCCCCTAGCTGAACTCTATTGAGAAAAACACTCTGCTTCTAATCCCTTTTCATCTTTTACACTTAGAGTCACGCATCCTCAAGGAGGCGATCGCCTTGCATTCCAAGTACAATTTAAGCACAGTTCTTGTTGTAACACTGCAGGTCTTTGGAGGATGCACAGGCCCCTAAGTCTCCATGTCGCATCCTTTGTTTAGGCACTTGGCTGCACGCAAAAATCGGACCTAGAAAAAATTAGAATTAGGGAAAGCCCCAGTGGGTAGCGTGAATCTCTTTTGACTTGTTAGCATCAACATCTCCTTATGCTGCGTGTGAATCTGGAAATGTGAGACTGAGACACAAATCTTGTTTTCCTATTTTGAAAGCTCCACTCATGCAGTCTCGAAGCTACCTGAAAAGCACTGTTGTTACTGTCCTTTAAGTTACTGCCTGCCTGCTTCTGCGAAGAAAATGAGTTCTCTCGATAGAAACCTTGTGCTTCCAAATCGTAGTTGGAAGCTCACCTGCTCTGCTCTATAACTAAAGTGAAAGTCAAGGGGAGCACTAGCCTCGAAGTAAAGCCCTGATTAACCTGGCAAAACGGGAGGCGTGCAGCAGCTCCATGAGGCCTTCCTCGCTGTTCTCCTTTAGTTTAACGGTAGTGAGTACTAGCCTCGAAGTAGGCCCTGATTTGCCTTGCCAAACGGAAGGTATGGAGCAGCTCCATCAGGCCTTCTTCAGTGTTCTGCTTTAGTTTCAATGTAGTAAGCTTTTCAAGACTCCTAAGGACCTTGTTTCAGCACCTGTTTCGGTACCAGTATACTGAGTAGAGCCAAGAACCTCAGGGGCAGCTAACAACTTCAGCCCCGTAGGCCTTTTGGAACACTCCAGTGTTGGCTAGAGAAAGGCAACACACGGCACTCTTCCTTGGGAGAGCCAGATTACCTCAGCTCTACACAGGTTTCAGGAACACACTTCTAGACACTCCTCCATGCAATGGATGTAACCTCATTCCCCTAGCTGAACTCTATTGAGAAAAACACTCTGCTTCTAATCCCTTTTCACCTTTTACACTTAGAGTCACGCATCCTCAAGGAGGCGATCGCCTTGCATTCCAAGTACAATTTAAGCACAGTTCTTGGTGTAACACTGCAGGTCTTTGGAGGATGCACAGGCCCCTAAGTCTCCATGTCGCATCCTTTGTTTAGGCACTTGGCTGCACGCAAAAATCGGACCTAGAAAAAATTAGAATTAGGGAAAGCCCCAGTGGGTAGCGTGAATCTCTTTTGACTTGTTAGCATCAACATCTCCTTATGCTGCGTGTGAATCTGGAAATGTGAGACTGAGACACAAATCTTGTTTTCCTATTTTGAAAGCTCCACTCATGCAGTCTGGAAGCTACCTGAAAAGCACTGTTGTTTGTTACTGTCCTTTTAGTTACTGCCTGCCTGCTTCTGCGAAGAAAATGAGTTCTCCCGATAGAAACCTTGTGCTTCCAAATCCTAGTTGGAAGCTCACCTGCTCTGCTCTATAACTAAAGTGAAAGTCAAGGGGAGCACTAGCCTCGAAGTAAAGCCCTGATTAACCTGGCAAAACGGGAGGCGTGCAGCAGCTCCATGAGGCCTTCCTCGCTGTTCTCCTTTAGTTTAACGGTAGTGAGTCCTAGCCTCGAAGTAGGCCCTGATTTGCCTTGCCAAACGGGAGGTATGGAGCAGCTCCATCAGACCTTCTTCAGTGTTCTGCTTTAGTTTCACTGTAGTAAGCTTTTCAAGACTCCTAGGGACCTTGCTTCAGCACCTGTTTCTGTACCAGTATACTGAGTAGAGCCAAGAACCTCAGGGGCAGCTGAAAACTTCAGCCCCGTAGGCCTTTTGGAACACTGCAGGGTTAGCTAGAGAAAGGCAACACACGGCACTCTTCCTTGGGAGAGCCAGATTACCTCAGCTCTACACAGCTTTCAGGAACACACTTCTAGACACTCCTCCATGCAATGGATGTAACCTCATTCCCCTAGCTGAACTCTATTGAGAAAAACACTCTGCTTCTAATCCCTTTTCACCTTTTACACTTAGAGTCACGCATCCTCAAGGAGGCGATCGCCTTGCATTCCAAGTACAATTTAAGCACAGTTCTTGGTGTAACACTGCAGGTCTTTGGAGGATGCACAGGCCCCTAAGTCTCCATGTCGCATCCTTTGTTTAGGCACTTGGCTGCACGCAAAAATCGGACCTAGAAAAAATTAGAATTAGGGAAAGCCCCAGTGGGTAGCGTGAATCTCTTTTGACTTGTTAGCATCAACATCTCCTTATGCTGCGTGTGAATCTGGAAATGTGAGACTGAGACACAAATCTTGTTTTCCTATTTTGAAAGCTCCACTCATGCAGTCTGGAAGCTACCTGAAAAACACTGTTGTTACTGTCCTTTTATTTACTGCCTGCCTGCTTCTGCGAAGAAAATGAGTTCTCCCGATAGAAACCTTGTGCTTCCAAATCCTAGTTGGAAGCTCACCTGCTCTGCTCTATAACTAAAGTGAAAGTCAAGGGGAGCACTAGCCTCGAAGTAAAGCCCTGATTAACCTGGCAAAACGGGAGGCGTGCAGCAGCTCCATGAGGCCTTCATCGCTGTTCTCCTTTAGTTTAACGGTAGTGAGTCCTAGCCTCGAAGTAGGCCCTGATTTGCCTTGCCAAACGGGAGGTATGGAGCAGCTCCATCAGGCCTTCTTCAGTGTTCTGCTTTAGTTTCACTGTAGTAAGTTTTCAAGACTCCTAGGGACCTTGCTTCAGCACCTGTTTCTGTACCAGTATACTGAGTAGAGCCAGGAACCTCAGGGGCAGTTAACAACTTCAGCCCCGTAGGCCTTTTGGAACACTGCAGGGTAAGCTAGAGAAAGGCAACACACGGCACTCTTCCTTGGGAGAGCCAGATTTCCTCAGCTCTACACAGGTTTCAGGAACACACTTCTAGACTGTCCTCCATGCAATGGTTGTAACCTCATTCCCCTAGCTGAACTCTATTGATAAAAACACTCTGCTTCTTATCCCTTTTCACATTTTTCACATAGTCACGCATCCTCAAGTTGGCGGTCGCCTTGCATTCCAAGTACAATTTAAGCACAGTTCTTGGTGAAACACTGCAGGTCTTTGGAGGATGCACAGGCCCCTAAGTCTCCATGTCGCATCCTTTGTTTAGGCACTTGGCTGCACGCTAAAATCGGACCTAGAAAAAATTAGAATTAGGGAAAGCGCCAGTGGGTAGCGTGAATCTCTTTTGACTTGTTAGCATCAACATCTCCTTATGCTGCGTGTGAATCTGGAAATGTGAGACTGAGACACAAATCTTGTTTTCCTATTTTGAAAGCTCCACTCATGCAGTCTGGAAGCTACCTGAAAAGCACTGTTGTTACTGTCCTTTTAGTTACTGCCTGCCTGCTTCTGCGAAGAAAATGAGTTCTCCCGATAGAAACCTTGTGCTTCCAAATCCTAGTTGGAAGCTCACCTGCTCTGCTCTATAACTAAAGTGAAAGTCAAGGGGAGCACTAGCCTCGAAGTAATGCCCAGATTATCCTGGCAAAACGGGAGGCGTGCAGCAGCTCCATGAGGCCTTCATCGCTGTTCTCCTTTAGTTTAACGGTAGTGAGTCCTAGCCTCGAAGTAGGCCCTCATTTGCCTTGCCAAACGGGAGGTATGGAGCAGCTCCATCAGGCCTTCTTCAGTGTTCTGCTTTAGTTTCACTGTAGTAAGCTTTTCAAGACTCCTAGGGACCTTGCTTCAGCACCTGCTTCGGTACCAGTATACTGAGTAGAGCCACGAACCTCAGGGGCAGTTAACAACTTCAGCCCCGTAGGCCTTTTGGAACACTGCAGGGTTAGCTAGAGAAAGGCAACACACGGCACTCTTCCTTGGGAGAGCCAGATTACCTCAGCTCTACACAGCTTTCAGGAACACACTTCTAGACACTCCTCCATGCAATGGATGTAACCTCATTCCCCTAGCTGAACTCTATTGAGAAAAACACTCTGCTTCTAATCCCTTTTCATCTTTTACACTTAGAGTCACGCATCCTCAAGGAGGCGATCGCCTTGCATTCCAAGTACAATTTAAGCACAGTTCTTGGTGTAACACTGCAGGTCTTTGGAGGATGCACAGGCCCCTAAGTCTCCATGTCGCATCCTTTGTTTAGGCACTTGGCTGCACGCTAAAACCGGACCTAGAAAAAATTAGAATTAGGGAAAGCCCCAGTGGGTAGCGTGAATCTCTTTTGACTTGTTAGCATCAACATCTCCTTATGCTGCGTGTGAATCTGGAAATGTGAGACTGAGACACAAATCTTGTTTTCCTATTTTGAAAGCTCCACTCATGCAGTCTGGAAGCTACCTGAAAAGCACTGTTGTTACTGTCCTTTTAGTTACTGCCTGCCTGCTTCTGCGAAGAAAATGAGTTCTCCCGATAGAAACCTTGTGCTTCCAAATCCTAGTTGGAAGCTCACCTGCTCTGCTCTATAACTAAAGTGAAAGTCAAGGGGAGCACTAGCCTCGAAGTAAAGCCCTGATTAACCTGGCAAAACGGGAGGCGTGCAGCAGCTCCATGAGGCCTTCATCGCTGTTCTCCTTTAGTTTAACGGTAGTGAGACCTAGCCTCGAAGTAGGCCCTGATTTGCCTTGCCAAACGGGAGGTATGGAGCAGCTCCATCAGGCCTTCTTCAGTGTTCTCCTTTAGTTTCACTTTAGTAAGCTTTTCAAGACTCCTAGGGACCTTGCTTCAGCACCTGTTTCGGTACCAGTATACTGAGTAGAGCCAAGAACCTCAGGGGCAGTTAACAACTTCAGCCCCGTAGGCCTTTTGGAACACTGCAGGGTAAGCTAGAGAAAGGCAACACACGGCACTCTTCCTTGGGAGAGCCAGATTTCCTCAGCTCTACACAGGTTTCAGGAACACACTTCTAGACTGTCCTCCATGCAATGGTTGTAACCTCATTCCCCTAGCTGAACTCTATTGATAAAAACACTCTGCTTCTTATCCCTTTTCACATTTTTCACATAGTCACGCATCCTCAAGTTGGCGGTCGCCTTGCATTCCAAGTACAATTTAAGCACAGTTCTTGGTGAAACACTGCAGGTCTTTGGAGGATGCACATGTCCCTAAGTCTCCATGTCACATCCTTTGTTTAGGCACTTGGCTGCATGCAGAAAAGTGGTCGTAGAAAAAGGTTGAATAAGGTAAAGCCCCAGTGGGTATCGTGAATCTCTTTTGACTTGTTAGCATCAACATCTCCTTATGCTGCGTGTGAATCTGGAAATGTGAGACTGAGACACAAATTTTGTTTTCCCATTTTGAAAGCTCCACTCATGCAGTCTGGAAGCTATCTGAAAAGCACTCTTGTTACCGTCCTTTTAGTTACTGCCTGCCTGCTTCTGCGAAGAAAATGAGTTCTCCCAAAAGAAACCTTGTGCTTCCAGTTCCTAGTTGGAAGCTCAACTGCTCTCCTCTATAACTAAAGTGAAAGGCAGGGAACACTAGCCTCGAAGTAATGCCCTGATTAACCTGGCAAAACGGGAGGCGTGCAGCAGCTCCATGAGGCCTTCATCGCTGTTCTTTAGTTTAACCGTAGTAAGTTTTCCTAGACTCCTAGAGACCTTGCTTCAGCACCCCTATCGCAATCAGAAAACTGCCTAGAGCCGGGAAGCTCTGGTCCTGCGTGTATGCTGCGTACCAACTTACTATTTGGAGACTGATGGCACAAGGTTTCTTTGCCCATTTGGAAAGCTCTGTTCATGCGGCCTCCTTTATACCTGAAAAGCATTGTTGTTGCCGGGGTTTTAGTCACTGCCTGCACGGTTCTGAGAAGATATTGAGTTTTCCCGTCCGAAACCTTGTGCTTCCACTTCCTACTTGGAAGCTCACCCTGCTCTGCTCTATATCTAAAGTGAAAGTCCACGTGAGCCCTAGCCCCAAAGTAAGGCCCTGATTTGCCTTGCCAAACGGGAGGTATGGAGAAGCTCCATCAGGCCTTCTTCACTGTTCTGCTTTAGTTTCACGGTAGTAAGCTTTTCCACACTTCTAGGGACCTTGTTGCACACCCGTTCTGCTACCATTATACTGAGTAAAGCCAGGAAGCTCAGGGTCAGGTAAGGAACTTCAGCCCCGTAGGCCTGTTGGGACACCCCAGTGTTGGCTAGAGAAAGGCAACACACTGCACTCTTCCTTGAGAGAGCCAGTTTACCTCAGCTCTACACAGGATTAAGGAACACACTTCTAGACTGTCCTCCATTAAATGGATGTAACCTCATTCCCCTAGTTGAACTCTTTTGAGAAGAACACTCTTTTTAATCCCTTTTCCCCTATTACACTTAGAGTCACGCATCCTCAGGAGGTGGTCGGCTTGCATTCCAAGTACAATTTAAGCACAGTTCTTGGTATAACACGGCAGGACTTTGGAAGAAGCACAGGCCCCTATATCGCCCTCGCGCATCCTTTGTTTAGGCACTTGACTGCAAGCAAAAATCGGACCTAGAAAAAATTTGAATTAGGGAAAGCCCCAGTGGGTAGCGTGAATCTCTTTTCACTTGTTAGCATCAACATCTCCTTATGATGCGTGTTAATCTGGAAATGTGAGACTGAGACACAAATCTTGTTTTCCTATTTTGAAAGCTTCACTCATGCAATCTCGAAGCTACATGAAAAGCACTGTTGTTACTGTCCTTTTAGTTACTGCCTGCCTGCTTCAGCGAAGAAAATGAGTTCTCCCGAAAGAAACCTTGTGCTTCCAGTTCCTAGTTGGAAGCTCACCTGCTCTGCTCTATAACTAAAGTGAAAGTCAAGGGGAGCACTAGCCTCGAAGTAATGCCCAGATTATCCTGGCAAAATGGGAGGCGTGCAGCAGCTCCATGAGGCCTTCATCGCTGTTCTCCTTTAGTTTAATGGTAGTGAGTCCTAGCCTCGAAGTAGGCCCTGATTTGCCTTGCCAAACGGGAGGTATGGAGCAGCTCCATCAGGCCTTCTTCAGTGTTCTGCTTTAGTTTCACTGTAGTAAGCTTTTCAAGACTCCTAGGGACCTTGTTTCAGCACCTGTTTCGGTACCAGTATACTGAGTAGAGCCAAGAACCTCAGGGGCAGCTAACAACTTCAGCCCCGTAGGCCTTTTGGAACACTCCAGTGTTGGCTAGAGAAAGGCAACACACGGCACTCTTCCTTGGGAGAGCCAGATTACCTCAGCTCTACACAGCTTTCAGGAACACACTTCTAGACACTCCTCCATGCAATGGATGTAACCTCATTCCCCTAGCTGAACTCTATTGAGAAAAACACTCTGCTTCTAATCCCTTTTCACCTTTTACACTTAGAGTCACGCATCCTCAAGGAGGCGATCGCCTTGCATTCCAAGTACAATTTAAGCACAGTTCTTGGTGTAACACTGCAGGTCTTTGGAGGATGCACAGGCCCCTAAGTCTCCATGTCGCATCCTTTGTTTAGGCACTTGGCTGCACGCAAAAATCGGACCTAGAAAAAATTAGAATTAGGGAAAGCCCCAGTGGGTAGCGTGAATCTCTTTTGACTTGTTAGCATCAACATCTCCTTATGCTGCGTGTGAATCTGGAAATGTGAGACTGAGACACAAATCTTGTTTTCCTATTTTGAAAGCTCCACTCATGCAGTCTGGAAGCTACCTGAAAAGCACTGTTGTTACTGTCCTTTTAGTTACTGCCTGCCTGCTTCTGCGAAGAAAATGAGTTCTCCCGATAGAAACCTTGTGCTTCCAAATCCTAGTTGGAAGCTCACCTGCTCTGCTCTATAACTAAAGTGAAAGTCAAGGGGAGCACTAGCCTCGAAGTAAAGCCCTGATTAACCTGGCAAAATGGGAGGCGTGCAGCAGCTCCATGAGGCCTTCATCGCTGTTCTCCTTTAGTTTAACGGTAGTGAGTCCTAGCCTCGAAGTAGGCCCTGATTTGCCTTGCCAAACGGGAGGTATGGAGCAGCTCCATCAGGCCTTCTTCAGTGTTCTGCTTTAGTTTCACTGTAGTAAGCTTTTCAAGACTCCTAGGGACCTTGCTTCAGCACCTGTTTCTGTACCAGTATACTGAGTAGAGCCAAGAACCTCAGGGGCAGCTGAAAACTTCAGCCCCGTAGGCCTTTTGGAACACTGCTGGGTTAGCTAGAGAAAGGCAACACACAGCACTCTTCCTTGGGAGAGCCAGATTACCTCAGCTCTCCACAGGTTTCAGGAACACACTTCTAGACACTCCTCCATGCAATGGATGTAACCTCATTCCCATAGCTGAACTCTATTGAGAAAAACACTCTGCTTCTAATCCCTTTTCACCCTTTACACTAAGAGTCACGCATCCTCAAGGAGGCGATCGCCTTGCATTCCAAGTACAATTTAAGCACAGTTCTTGGTGTAACACTGCAGGTCTTTGGAGGATGCACAGACCCCTATGTCTCCATGTCACATACTTTGTTTAGGCACTTGGCTGCATGCAGAAAAGTGGTCGTAGAAACAGGTTGAATAAGGGAAAGCCCCAGTGGGTATCGTGAATCTTTTTGACTTTTTAGCATCAAAATCTCCTTATGCTGCGTGTGAATCTGGAAATGTGAGACTGAGACACAAATCTTGTTTTCCTATTTTGAAAGCTCCTCTCATGCAGTCTCGAAGCTACCTGAAAAGCACTGTTGTTACTGTCCTTTTAGTTACTGCCTGCCTGCTTCTGCGAAGAAAATGAGTTCTCTCGATAGAAACCTTGTGCTTCCAAATCCTAGTTGGAAGTTCACCTGCTCTGCTCTATAACTAAAGTGAAAGTCAAGGGGAGCACTAGCCTCGAAGTAAAGCCCTGATTAACCTGGCAAAACGGGAGGCGTGCAGCAGCTCCATGAGGCCTTCCTCGCTGTTCTCCTTTACTTTAACGGTAGTGAGTCCTAGCCTCGAAGTAGGCCCTGATTTGCCTTGCCAAACGGGAGGTATGGAGCAGCTCCATCAGGCCTTCTTCAGTGTTCTGCTTTAGTTTCACTGTAGTAAGCTTTTCAAGACTCCTAAGGACCTTGCTTCAGCACCTGTTTCTGTACCAGTATACTGAGTAGAGCCAAGAACCTCAGGGGCAGCTGAAAACTTCAGCCCCGTAGGCCTTTTGGAACACTGCTGGGTTAGCTAGAGAAAGGCAACACACGGCACTCTTCCTTGGGAGACCCAGAGTACCTCAGCTCTCCACAGGTTTCAGGAACACACTTCTAGACACTCCTCCATGCAATGGATGTAACCTCATTCCCCTAGCATAACTCTACTGAGAAAAACACTCTGCTTCTAATCCCTTTTCACCTTTTACACTTAGAGTCACGCATCCTCAAGGAGGCGATCGCCTTGCATTCCAAGTACAATTTAAGCACAGTTCTTGGTGTAACACTGCAGGTCTTTGGAGGATGCACAGGCCCCTAAGTCTCCATGTCGCATCCTTTGTTTAGGCACTTGGCTGCACGCTAAAATCGGACCTAGAAAAAATTAGAATTAGGGAAAGCGCCAGTGGGTAGCGTGAATCTCTTTTGACTTGTTAGCATCAACATCTCCTTATGCTGCGTGTGAATCTGGAAATGTGAGACTGAGACACAAATCTTGTTTTCCTATTTTGAAAGCTCCACTCATGCAGTCTGGAAGCTACCTGAAAAGCACTGTTGTTACTGTCCTTTTAGTTACTGCCTGCCTGCTTCTGCGAAGAAAATGATTTCTCCCGATAGAAACCTTGTGCTTCCAAATCCTAGTTGGAAGCTCACCTGCTCTGCTCTATAACTAAAGTGAAAGTCAAGGGGAGCACTAGCCTCGAAGTAATGCCCAGATTATCCTGGCAAAACGGGAGGCGTGCAGCAGCTCCATGAGGCCTTCATCGCTGTTCTCCTTTAGTTTAACGGTAGTGAGTCCTAGCCTCGAAGTAGGCCCTGATTTGCCTTGCCAAACGGGAGGTATGGAGCAGCTCCATTAGGCCTTCTTCAGTGTTCTGCTTTAGTTTCACTGTAGTAAGCTTTTCAAGACTCCTAGGGACCTTGCTTCAGCACCTGCTTCGGTACCAGTATACTGAGTAGAGCCACGAACCTCAGGGGCAGTTAACAACTTCAGCCCCGTAGGCCTTTTGGAACACTGCAGGGTTAGCTAGAGAAAGGCAACACACGGCACTCTTCCTTGGGAGAGCCAGATTACCTCAGCTCTACACAGCTTTCAGGAACACACTTCTAGACACTCCTCCATGCAATGGATGTAACCTCATTCCCCTAGCTGAACTCTATTGAGAAAAACACTCTGCTTCTAATCCCTTTTCACCTTTTACACTTAGAGTCACGCATCCTCAAGGAGGCGATCGCCTTGCATTCCAAGTACAATTTAAGCACAGTTCTTGGTGTAACACTGCAGGTCTTTGGAGGATGCACAGGCCCCTAAGTCTCCATGTCGCATCCTTTGTTTAGGCACTTGGCTGCACGCTAAAACCGGACCTAGAAAAAATTAGAATTAGGGAAAGCCCCAGTGGGTAGCGTGAATCTCTTTTGACTTGTTAGCATCAACATCTCCTTATGCTGCGTGTGAATCTGGAAATGTGAGACTGAGACACAAATCTTGTTTTCCTATTTTGAAAGCTCCACTCATGCAGTCTGGAAGCTACCTGAAAAGCACTGTTGTTACTGTCCTTTTAGTTACTGCCTGCCTGCTTCTGCGAAGAAAATGAGTTCTCCCGATAGAAACCTTGTGCTTCCAAATCCTAGTTGGAAGCTCACCTGCTCTGCTCTATAACTAAAGTGAAAGTCAAGGGGAGCACTAGCCTCGAAGTAAAGCCCTGATTAACCTGGCAAAACGGGAGGCGTGCAGCAGCTCCATGAGGCCTTCATCGCTGTTCTTTAGTTTAACCGTAGTAAGTTTTCCTAGACTCCTAGAGACCTTGCTTCAGCACCCCTATCGCAATCAGAAAACTGCCTAGAGCCGGGAAGCTCTGGTCCTGCGTGTATGCTGCGTACCAACTTACTATTTGGAGACTGATGGCACAAGGTTTCTTTGCCCATTTGGAAAGCTCTGTTCATGCGGCCTCCTTTATACCTGAAAAGCATTGTTGTTGCCGGGGTTTTAGTCACTGCCTGCACGGTTCTGAGAAGATATTGAGTTTTCCCGTCCGAAACCTTGTGCTTCCACTTCCTACTTGGAAGCTCACCCTGCTCTGCTCTATATCTAAAGTGAAAGTCCACGTGAGCCCTAGCCCCGAAGTAAGGCCCTGATTTGCCTTGCCAAACGGGAGGTATGGAGAAGCTCCATCAGGCCTTCTTCACTGTTCTGCTTTAGTTTCACGGTAGTAAGCTTTTCCACACTTCTAGGGACCTTGTTGCACACCCGTTCTGCTACCATTATACTGAGTAAAGCCAGGAAGCTCAGGGTCAGGTAAGGAACTTCAGCCCCGTAGGCCTTTTGGGACACCCCAGTGTTGGCTAGAGAAAGGCAACACACTGCACTCTTCCTTGAGAGAGCCAGTTTACCTCAGCTCTACACAGGATTAAGGAACACACTTCTAGACTGTCCTCCATTAAATGGATGTAACCTCATTCCCCTAGTTGAACTCTTTTGAGAAGAACACTCTTTTTAATCCCTTTTCCCCTATTACACTTAGAGTCACGCATCCTCAGGAGGTGGTCGGCTTGCATTCCAAGTACAATTTAAGCACAGTTCTTGGTATAACACGGCAGGACTTTGGAAGAAGCACAGGCCCCTATATCGCCCTCGCGCATCCTTTGTTTAGGCACTTGACTGCAAGCAAAAATCGGACCTAGAAAAAATTTGAATTAGGGAAAGCCCCAGTGGGTAGCGTGAATCTCTTTTCACTTGTTAGCATCAACATCTCCTTATGATGCGTGTTAATCTGGAAATGTGAGACTGAGACACAAATCTTGTTTTCCTATTTTGAAAGCTTCACTCATGAAATCTCGAAGCTACATGAAAAGCACTGTTGTTACTGTCCTTTTAGTTACTGCCTGCCTGCTTCAGCGAAGAAAATGAGTTCTCCCGAAAGAAACCTTGTGCTTCCAGTTCCTAGTTGGAAGCTCACCTGCTCTGCTCTATAACTAAAGTGAAAGTCAAGGGGAGCACTAGCCTCGAAGTAATGCCCAGATTATCCTGGCAAAACGGGAGGCGTGCAGCAGCTCCATGAGGCCTTCATCGCTGTTCTCCTTTAGTTTAACGGTAGTGAGTCCTAGCCTCGAAGTAGGCCCTGATTTGCCTTGCCAAACGGGAGGTATGGAGCAGCTCCATCAGGCCTTCTTCAGTGTTCTGCTTTAGTTTCACTGTAGTAAGCTTTTCAAGACTCCTAGGGACCTTGTTTCAGCACCTGTTTCGGTACCAGTATACTGAGTAGAGCCAAGAACCTCAGGGGCAGCTAACAACTTCAGCCCCGTAGGCCTTTTGGAACACTCCAGTGTTGGCTAGAGAAAGGCAACACACGGCACTCTTCCTTGGGAGAGCCAGATTACCTCAGCTCTACACAGGTTTCAGGAACACACTTCTAGACACTCCTCCATGCAATGGATGTAACCTCATTCCCCTAGCTGAACTCTATTGAGAAAAACACTCTGCTTCTAATCCCTTTTCATCTTTTACACTTAGAGTCACGCATCCTCAAGGAGGCGATCGCCTTGCATTCCAAGTACAATTTAAGCACAGTTCTTGGTGTAACACTGCAGGTCTTTGGAGGATGCACAGGCCCCTAAGTCTCCATGTCGCATCCTTTGTTTAGGCACTTGGCTGCACGCAAAAATCGGACCTAGAAAAAATTAGAATTAGGGAAAGCCCCAGTGGGTAGCGTGAATCTCTTTTGACTTGTTAGCATCAACATCTCCTTATGCTGCGTGTGAATCTGGAAATGTGAGACTGAGACACAAATCTTGTTTTCCTATTTTGAAAGCTCCACTCATGCAGTCTGGAAGCTACCTGAAAAGCACTGTTGTTACTGTCCTTTTAGTTACTGCCTGCCTGCTTCTGCGAAGAAAATGAGTTCTCCCGATAGAAACCATGTGCTTCCAAATCCTAGTTGGAAGCTCACCTGCTCTGCTCTATAACTAAAGTGAAAGTCAAGGGGAGCACTAGCCTCGAAGTAAAGCCCTGATTAACCTGGCAAAACGGGAGGCGTGCAGCAGCTCCATGAGGCCTTCATCGCTGTTCTCCTTTAGTTTAACGTTAGTGAGTCCTAGCCTCGAAGTAAGCCCTGATTTGCCTTGCCAAACGGGAGGTATGGAGCAGCTCCATCAGGCCTTCTTCAGTGTTCTGCTTTAGTTTCACTGTAGTAAGCTTTTCAAGACTCCTAGGGACCTTGCTTCAGCACCTGTTTCGGTACCAGTATACTGAGTAGAGCCAAGAACCTCAGGGGCAGCTGAAAACTTCAGCCCCGTAGGCCTTTTGGAACACTGCTGGGTTAGCTAGAGAAAGGCAACACACAGCACTCTTCCTTGGGAGAGCCAGATTACCTCAGCTCTCCACAGGTTTCAGGAACACACTTCTAGACACTCCTCCATGCAATGGATGTAACCTCATTCCCCTAGCATAACTCTACTGAGAAAAACACTCTGCTTCTAATCCCGTTTCACCTTTTACACTTAGAGTCACGCATCCTCAAGGAGGCGATCGCCTTGCATTCCAAGTACAATTTAAGCACAGTTCTTGGTGTAACACTGCAGGTCTTTGGATGATGCACAGGCCCCTAAGTCTCCATGTCGCATCCTTTGTTTAGGCACTTGGCTGCACGCAAAATTCGGACCTAGAAAAAATTAGAATTAGGGAAAGCCCCAGTGGGTAGCGTGAATCTCTTTTGACTTGTTAGCATCAACATCTCCTTATGCTGCGTGTGAATCTGGAAATGTGAGACTGAGACACAAATCTTGTTTTCCTATTTTGAAAGCTCCACTCATGCAGTCTGGAAGCTACCTGAAAAGCACTGTTGTTACTGTCCTTTTAGTTACTGCCTGCCTGCTTCTGCGAAGAAAATGAGTTCTCCCGATAGAAACCTTGTGCTTCCAAATCCTAGTTGGAAGCTCACCTGCTCTGCTCTATAACTAAAGTGAAAGTCAAGGGGAGCACTAGCCTCGAAGTAAAGCCCTGATTAACCTGGCAAAACGGGAGGCGTGCAGCAGCTCCATGAGGCCTTCCTCGCTGTTCTCCTTTAGTTTAACGGTAGTGAGTCCTAGCCTCGAAGTAGGCCCTGATTTGCCTTGCCAAACGGGAGGTATGGAGCAGCTCCATCAGGCCTTCTTCAGTGTTCTGCTTTAGTTTCACTGTAGTAAGCTTTTCAAGACTCCTAGGGACCTTGCTTCAGCACCTGCTTCGGTACCAGTATACTGAGTAGAGCCAAGAACTTCAGGGGCAGTTAACAACGTCAGCCCCGTAGGCCTTTTGGAACACTGCAGGGTTAGCTAGAGAAAGGCAAATCACGGCACTCTTCCTTGGGAGAGCCAGATTACCTCAGCTCTACACAGCTTTCAGGAACACACTTCTAGACACTCCTCCATGCAATGGATGTAACCTCATTCCCCCAGCTGAACTCTACTGAGAAAAACACTCTGCTTCTAATCCCTTTTCACCTTTTACACTTAGAGTCACGCATCCTCAAGGAGGCAGTCGCCTTGCATTCCAAGTACAATTTAAGCACAGTTCTTGGTGTAACACTGCAGGTCTTTGGAAGATGCACAGGCCCCTAAGTTTCCTGGCGCATCCTTTGTTTAGGCACTTGGCTGCAAGCAAAGATCGGACCTAGAAAAAATTAGAAATAGGGAAAGCCCCAGTGGGTAGCGTGAATCTCTTTTCACTTGTTAGCATCAACATCTCCTTATGATGCGTGTTAATCTGGAAATGTGAGACTCAGACACAAATCTTGTTTTCCTATTTTGAAAGCTTCACTCATGCAGTCTCGAAGCTACCTGAAAAGCACTGTTTTTACTGTCCGTTTAGTTACTGCCTGCCTGCTTCAGCGAAGAAAATGAGTTCTCCCGAAAGAAACCTTGTGCTTCCAGTTCCTAGTTGGAAGCTCACCTGCTCTGCTCTATAACTAAAGTGAAAGTCAAGGGGAGCACTAGCCTCGAAGTAATGCCCAGATTATCCTGGCAAAACGGGAGGCGTGCAGCAGCTCCATGAGGCCTTCCTCGCTGTTCTCCTATAGTTTAACGGTAGTGAGTCCTAGCCTCGAAGTAGGCCCTGATTTGCCTTGCCAAACGGGAGGTATGGAGCAGCTCCATCAGGCCTTCTTCAGTGTTCTGCTTTAGTTTCACTGTAGTAAGCTTTTCAAGACTCCTAGGGACCTTGTTTCAGCACCTGTTTCGGTACCAGTATACTGAGTAGAGCCAAGAACCTCAGGGGCAGCTAACAACTTCAGCCCCGTAGGCCTTTTGGAACACTCCAGTGTTGGCTAGAGAAAGGCAACACACGGCACTCTTCCTTGGGAGAGCCAGATTACCTCAGCTCTACACAGGTTTCAGGAACACACTTCTAGACACTCCTCCATGCAATGGATGTAACCTCATTCCCCTAGCTGAACTCTATTGAGAAAAACACTCTGCTTCTAATCCCTTTTCATCTTTTACACTTAGAGTCACGCATCCTCAAGGAGGCGATCGCCTTGCATTCCAAGTACAATTTAAGCACAGTTCTTGGTGTAACACTGCAGGTCTTTGGAGGATGCACAGGCCCCTACGTCTCCATGTCGCATCCTTTGTTTAGGCACTTGGCTGCACGCAAAAATCGGACCTAGAAAAAATTAGAATTAGGGAAAGCCCCAGTGGGTAGCGTGAATCTCTTTTGACTTGTTAGCATCAACATCTCCTTATGCTGCGTGTGAATCTGGAAATGTGAGACTGAGACACAAATCTTGTTTTCCTATTTTGAAAGCTCCACTCATGCAGTCTGGAAGCTACCTGAAAAGCACTGTTGTTACTGTCCTTTTAGTTACTGCCTGCCTGCTTCTGCGAAGAAAATGAGTTCTCCCGATAGAAACCATGTGCTTCCAAATCCTAGTTGGAAGCTCACCTGCTCTGCTCTATAACTAAAGTGAAAGTCAAGGGGAGCACTAGCCTCGAAGTAAAGCCCTGATTAACCTGGCAAAACGGGAGGCGTGCAGCAGCTCCATGAGGCCTTCATCGCTGTTCTCCTTTAGTTTAACGTTAGTGAGTCCTAGCCTCGAAGTAGGCCCTGATTTGCCTTGCCAAACGGGAGGTATGGAGCAGCTCCATCAGGCCTTCTTCAGTGTTCTGCTTTAGTTTCACTGTAGTAAGCTTTTCAAGACTCCTAGGGACCTTGCTTCAGCACCTGTTTCGGTACCAGTATACTGAGTAGAGCCAAGAACCTCAGGGGCAGCTGAAAACTTCAGCCCCGTAGGCCTTTTGGAACACTGCTGGGTTAGCTAGAGAAAGGCAACACACAGCACTCTTCCTTGGGAGAGCCAGATTACCTCAGCTCTCCACAGGTTTCAGGAACACACTTCTAGACACTCCTCCATGCAATGGATGTAACCTCATTCCCCTAGCATAACTCTACTGAGAAAAACACTCTGCTTCTAATCCCTTTTCACCTTTTACACTTAGAGTCACGCATCCTCAAGGAGGCGATCGCCTTGCATTCCAAGTACAATTTAAGCACAGTTCTTGGTGTAACACTGCAGGTCTTTGGATGATGCACAGGCCCCTAAGTCTCCATGTCGCATCCTTTGTTTAGGCACTTGGCTGCACGCAAAATTCGGACCTAGAAAAAATTAGAATTAGGGAAAGCCCCAGTGGGTAGCGTGAATCTCTTTTGACTTGTTAGCATCAACATCTCCTTATGCTGCGTGTGAATCTGGAAATGTGAGACTGAGACACAAATCTTGTTTTCCTATTTTGAAAGCTCCACTCATGCAGTCTCGAAGCTACCTG
Source organism: Balaenoptera physalus (assembly GCF_965194825.1). Taxonomy (NCBI): domain Eukaryota; kingdom Metazoa; phylum Chordata; class Mammalia; order Artiodactyla; family Balaenopteridae; genus Balaenoptera; species Balaenoptera physalus. Next base: position 41,663,104 of record NC_138884.1, on the reverse strand, counting down.
AAAAGCACTGTTGTTACTGTCCTTTTAGTTACTGCCTGCCTGCTTCTGCGAAGAAAATGAGTTCTCCCGATAGAAACCTTGTGCTTCCAAATCCTAGTTGGAAGCTCACCTGCTCTGCTCTATAACTAAAGTGAAAGTCAAGGGGAGCACTAGCCTCGAAGTAAAGCCCTGATTAACCTGGCAAAACGGGAGGCGTGCAGCAGCTCCATGAGGCCTTCCTCGCTGTTCTCCTTTAGTTTAACGGTAGTGAGTCCTAGCCTCGAAGTAGGCCCTGATTTGCCTTGCCAAACGGGAGGTATGGAGCAGCTCCATCAGGCCTTCTTCAGTGTTCTGCTTTAGTTTCACTGTAGTAAGCTTTTCAAGACTCCTAGGGAACTTGCTTCAGCACCTGCTTCGGTACCAGTATACTGAGTAGAGCCAAGAACTTCAGGGGCAGTTAACAACGTCAGCCCCGTAGGCCTTTTGGAACACTGCAGGGTTAGCTAGAGAAAGGCAAATCACGGCACTCTTCCTTGGGAGAGCCAGATTACCTCAGCTCTACACAGCTTTCAGGAACACACTTCTAGACACTCCTCCATGCAATGGATGTAACCTCATTCCCCCAGCTGAACTCTACTGAGAAAAACACTCTGCTTCTAATCCCTTTTCACCTTTTACACTTAGAGTCACGCATCCTCAAGGAGGCAGTCGCCTTGCATTCCAAGTACAATTTAAGCACAGTTCTTGGTGTAACACTGCAGGTCTTTGGAAGATGCACAGGCCCCTAAGTTTCCTGGCGCATCCTTTGTTTAGGCACTTGGCTGCAAGCAAAGATCGGACCTAGAAAAAATTAGAAATAGGGAAAGCCCCAGTGGGTAGCGTGAATCTCTTTTCACTTGTTAGCATCAACATCTCCTTATGATGCGTGTTAATCTGGAAATGTGAGACTCAGACACAAATCTTGTTTTCCTATTTTGAAAGCTTCACTCATGCAGTCTCGAAGCTACCTGAAAAGCACTGTTTTTACTGTCCGTTTAGTTACTGCCTGCCTGCTTCAGCGAAGAAAATGAGTTCTCCCGAAAGAAACCTTGTGCTTCCAGTTCCTAGTTGGAAGCTCACCTGCTCTGCTCTATAACTAAAGTGAAAGTCAAGGGGAGCACTAGCCTCGAAGTAATGCCCAGATTATCCTGGCAAAACGGGAGGCGTGCAGCAGCTCCATGAGGCCTTCCTCGCTGTTCTCCTATAGTTTAACGGTAGTGAGTCCTAGCCTCGAAGTAGGCCCTGATTTGCCTTGCCAAACGGGAGGTATGGAGCAGCTCCATCAGGCCTTCTTCAGTGTTCTGCTTTAGTTTCACTGTAGTAAGCTTTTCAAGACTCCTAGGGACCTTGTTTCAGCACCTGTTTCGGTACCAGTATACTGAGTAGAGCCAAGAACCTCAGGGGCAGCTAACAACTTCAGCCCCGTAGGCCTTTTGGAACACTCCAGTGTTGGCTAGAGAAAGGCAACACACGGCACTCTTCCTTGGGAGAGCCAGATTACCTCAGCTCTACACAGGTTTCAGGAACACACTTCTAGACACTCCTCCATGCAATGGATGTAACCTCATTCCCCTAGCTGAACTCTATTGAGAAAAACACTCTGCTTCTAATCCCTTTTCATCTTTTACACTTAGAGTCACGCATCCTCAAGGAGGCGATCGCCTTGCATTCCAAGTACAATTTAAGCACAGTTCTTGGTGTAACACTGCAGGTCTTTGGAGGATGCACAGGCCCCTACGTCTCCATGTCGCATCCTTTGTTTAGGCACTTGGCTGCACGCAAAAATCGGACCTAGAAAAAATTAGAATTAGGGAAAGCCCCAGTGGGTAGCGTGAATCTCTTTTGACTTGTTAGCATCAACATCTCCTTATGCTGCGTGTGAATCTGGAAATGTGAGACTGAGACACAAATCTTGTTTTCCTATTTTGAAAGCTCCACTCATGCAGTCTGGAAGCTACCTGAAAAGCACTGTTGTTACTGTCCTTTTAGTTACTGCCTGCCTGCTTCTGCGAAGAAAATGAGTTCTCCCGATAGAAACCATGTGCTTCCAAATCCTAGTTGGAAGCTCACCTGCTCTGCTCTATAACTAAAGTGAAAGTCAAGGGGAGCACTAGCCTCGAAGTAAAGCCCTGATTAACCTGGCAAAACGGGAGGCGTGCAGCAGCTCCATGAGGCCTTCATCACTGTTCTCCTTTAGTTTAACGTTAGTGAGTCCTAGCCTCGAAGTAGGCCCTGATTTGCCTTGCCAAACGGGAGGTATGGAGCAGCTCCATCAGGCCTTCTTCAGTGTTCTGCTTTAGTTTCACTGTAGTAAGCTTTTCAAGACTCCTAGGGACCTTGCTTCAGCACCTGTTTCGGTACCAGTATACTGAGTAGAGCCAAGAACCTCAGGGGCAGCTGAAAACTTCAGCCCCGTAGGCCTTTTGGAACACTGCTGGGTTAGCTAGAGAAAGGCAACACACAGCACTCTTCCTTGGGAGAGCCAGATTACCTCAGCTCTACACAGCTTTCAGGAACACACTTCTAGACACTCCTCCATGCAATGGATGTAACCTCATTCCCCTAGCATAACTCTACTGAGAAAAACACTCTGCTTCTAATCCCTTTTCACCTTTTACACTTAGAGTCACGCATCCTCAAGGAGGCGATCGCCTTGCATTCCAAGTACAATTTAAGCACAGTTCTTGGTGTAACACTGCAGGTCTTTGGATGATGCACAGGCCCCTAAGTCTCCATGTCGCATCCTTTGTTTAGGCACTTGGCTGCACGCAAAATTCGGACCTAGAAAAAATTAGAATTAGGGAAAGCCCCAGTGGGTAGCGTGAATCTCTTTTGACTTGTTAGCATCAACATCTCCTTATGCTGCGTGTGAATCTGGAAATGTGAGACTGAGACACAAATCTTGTTTTCCTATTTTGAAAGCTCCACTCATGCAGTCTGGAAGCTACCTGAAAAGCACTGTTGTTACTGTCCTTTTAGTTACTGCCTGCCTGCTTCTGCGAAGAAAATGAGTTCTCCCGATAGAAACCTTGTGCTTCCAAATCCTAGTTGGAAGCTCACCTGCTCTGCTCTATAACTAAAGTGAAAGTCAAGGGGAGCACTAGCCTCGAAGTAAAGCCCTGATTAACCTGGCAAAACGGGAGGCGTGCAGCAGCTCCATGAGGCCTTCCTCGCTGTTCTCCTTTAGTTTAACGGTAGTGAGTCCTAGCCTCGAAGTAGGCCCTGATTTGCCTTGCCAAACGGGAGGTATGGAGCAGCTCCATCAGGCCTTCTTCAGTGTTCTGCTTTAGTTTCACTGTAGTAAGCTTTTCAAGACTCCTAGGGACCTTGCTTCAGCACCTGCTTCGGTACCAGTATACTGAGTAGAGCCAAGAACTTCAGGGGCAGTTAACAACGTCAGCCCCGTAGGCCTTTTGGAACACTGCAGGGTTAGCTAGAGAAAGGCAAATCACGGCACTCTTCCTTGGGAGAGCCAGATTACCTCAGCTCTACACAGCTTTCAGGAACACACTTCTAGACACTCCTCCATGCAATGGATGTAACCTCATTCCCCCAGCTGAACTCTACTGAGAAAAACACTCTGCTTCTAATCCCTTTTCACCTTTTACACTTAGAGTCACGCATCCTCAAGGAGGCAGTCGCCTTGCATTCCAAGTACAATTTAAGCACAGTTCTTGGTGTAACACTGCAGGTCTTTGGAAGATGCACAGGCCCCTAAGTTTCCTGGCGCATCCTTTGTTTAGGCACTTGGCTGCAAGCAAAGATCGGACCTAGAAAAAATTAGAAATAGGGAAAGCCCCAGTGGGTAGCGTGAATCTCTTTTCACTTGTTAGCATCAACATCTCCTTATGATGCGTGTTAATCTGGAAATGTGAGACTCAGACACAAATCTTGTTTTCCTATTTTGAAAGCTTCACTCATGCAGTCTCGAAGCTACCTGAAAAGCACTGTTTTTACTGTCCGTTTAGTTACTGCCTGCCTGCTTCAGCGAAGAAAATGAGTTCTCCCGAAAGAAACCTTGTGCTTCCAGTTCCTAGTTGGAAGCTCACCTGCTCTGCTCTATAACTAAAGTGAAAGTCAAGGGGAGCACTAGCCTCGAAGTAATGCCCAGATTATCCTGGCAAAACGGGAGGCGTGCAGCAGCTCCATGAGGCCTTCCTCGCTGTTCTCCTATAGTTTAACGGTAGTGAGTCCTAGCCTCGAAGTAGGCCCTGATTTGCCTTGCCAAACGGGAGGTATGGAGCAGCTCCATCAGGCCTTCTTCAGTGTTATGCTTTAGTTTCACTGTAGTAAGCTTTTCAAGACTCCTAGGGACCTTGTTTCAGCACCTGTTTCGGTACCAGTATACTGAGTAGAGCCAAGAACCTCAGGGGCAGCTAACAACTTCAGCCCCGTAGGCCTTTTGGAACACTCCAGTGTTGGCTAGAGAAAGGCAACACACGGCACACTTCCTTGGGAGAGCCAGATTACCTCAGCTCTACACAGGTTTCAGGAACACACTTCTAGACACTCCTCCATGCAATGGATGTAACCTCATTCCCCTAGCTGAACTCTATTGAGAAAAACACTCTGCTTCTAATCCCTTTTCATCTTTTACACTTAGAGTCACGCATCCTCAAGGAGGCGATCGCCTTGCATTCCAAGTACAATTTAAGCACAGTTCTTGGTGTAACACTGCAGGTCTTTGGAGGATGCACAGGCCCCTAAGTCTCCATGTCGCATCCTTTGTTTAGGCACTTGGCTGCACGCAAAAATCGGACCTAGAAAAAATTAGAATTAGGGAAAGCCCCAGTGGGTAGCGTGAATCTCTTTTGACTTGTTAGCATCAACATCTCCTTATGCTGCGTGTGAATCTGGAAATGTGAGACTGAGACACAAATCTTGTTTTCCTATTTTGAAAGCTCCACTCATGCAGTCTGGAAGCTACCTGAAAAGCACTGTTGTTACTGTCCTTTTAGTTACTGCCTGCCTGCTTCTGCGAAGAAAATGAGTTCTCCCGATAGAAACCATGTGCTTCCAAATCCTAGTTGGAAGCTCACCTGCTCTGCTCTATAACTAAAGTGAAAGTCAAGGGGAGCACTAGCCTCGAAGTAAAGCCCTGATTAACCTGGCAAAACGGGAGGCGTGCAGCAGCTCCATGAAGCCTTCATCGCTGTTCTCCTTTAGTTTAACGGTAGTGAGTCCTAGCCTCGAAGTAGGCCCTGATTTGCCTTGCCAAACGGGAGGTATGGAGCAGCTCCATCAGGCCTTCTTCAGTGTTCTGCTTTAGTTTCACTGTAGTAAGCTTTTCAAGACTCCTAGGGACCTTGCTTCAGCACCTGTTTCTGTACCAGTATACTGAGTAGAGCCAAGAACCTCAGGGGCAGTTAACAACTTCAGCCCCGTAGGCCTTTTGGAACACTGCAGGGTAAGCTAGAGAAAGGCAACACACGGCACTCTTCCTTGGGAGAGCCAGATTTCCTCAGCTCTCCACAGGTTTCAGGAACACACTTCTAGACTGTCCTCCATGCAATGGTTGTAACCTCATTCCCCTAGCTGAACTCTATTGATAAAAACACTCTGCTTCTTATCCCTTTTCACATTTTTCACATAGTCACGCATCCTCAAGTTGGCGGTCGCCTTGCATTCCAAGTACAATTTAAGCACAGTTCTTGGTGAAACACTGCAGGTCTTTGGAGGATGCACATGTCCCTAAGTCTCCATGTCACATCCTTTGTTTAGGCACTTGGCTGCATGCAGAAAAGTGGTCGTAGAAAAAGGTTGAATAAGGTAAAGCCCCAGTGGGTATCGTGAATCTCTTTTGGCTTGTTAGCATCAAAATCTCCTTATGCTGCGTGTGAATCTGGAAATGTGAGACTGAGACACAAATTTTGTTTTCCCATTTTGAAAGCTCCACTCATGCAGTCTGGAAGCTACCTGAAAAGCACTCTTGTTACCGTCCTTTTAGTTACTGCCTGCCTGCTTCTGCGAAGAAAATGAGTTCTCCCGAAAGAAACCTTGTGCTTCCAGTTCCTAGTTGGAAGCTCAACTGCTCTCCTCTATAACTAAAGTGAAAGTCAGGGAACACTAGCCTCGAAGTAATGCCCTGATTATCCTGGCAAAACGGGAGGCGTGCAGCAGCTCCATGAGGCCTTCATCGCTGTTCTTTAGTTTAACCGTAGTAAGTTTTCCTAGACTCCTAGAGACCTTGCTTCAGCACCCCTATCGCAATCAGAAAACTGCCTAGAGCCGGGAAGCTCTGGTCCTGCGTGTATGCTGCGTACCAACTTACTATTTGGAGACTGATGGCACAAGGTTTCTTTGCCCATTTGGAAAGCTCTGTTCATGCGGCCTCCTTTATACCTGAAAAGCATTGTTGTTGCCGGGGTTTTAGTCACTGCCTGCACGGTTCTGAGAAGATATTGAGTTTTCCCGTCCGAAACCTTGTGCTTCCACTTCCTACTTGGAAGCTCACCCTGCTCTGCTCTATATCTAAAGTGAAAGTCCACGTGAGCCCTAGCCCCGAAGTAAGGCCCTGATTTGCCTTGCCAAACGGGAGGTATGGAGAAGCTCCATCAGACCTTCTTCACTGTTCTGCTTTAGTTTCACGGTAGTAAGCTTTTCCACACTTCTAGGGACCTTGTTGCACACCCGTTCTGCTACCATTATACTGAGTAAAGCCAGGAAGCTCAGGGTCAGGTAAGGAACTTCAGCCCCGTAGGCCTTTTGGGACACCCCAGTGTTGGCTAGAGAAAGGCAACACACTGCACTCTTCCTTGAGAGAGCCAGTTTATCTCAGCTCTACACAGGATTAAGGAACACACTTCTAGACTGTCCTCCATTAAATGGATGTAACCTCATTCCCCTAGTTGAACTCTTTTGAGAAGAACACTCTTTTTAATCCCTTTTCCCCTATTACACTTAGAGTCACGCATCCTCAGGAGGTGGTCGGCTTGCATTCCAAGTACAATTTAAGCACAGTTCTTGGTATAACACGGCAGGACTTTGGAAGAAGCACAGGCCCCTATATCGCCCTCGCGCATCCTTTGTTTAGGCACTTGACTGCATGCAAAAAAGCGGTCGTAGAAAAAATTAGAATTAGGGAAAGCTCCAGTGGGTATCGTGAATCTCTTTTGACTTGTTAGCATCAACATCTCCTTATGCTGCGTGTGAATCTGGAAATGTGAGACTGAGACACAAATCTTGTTTTCCTATTTTGAAAGCTCCACTCATGCAGTCTGGAAGCTACCTGAAAAGCACTGTTGTTACTGTCCTTTTAGTTACTGCCTGCCTGCTTCTGCGAAGAAAATGAGTTCTCCCGATAGAAACCTTGTGCTTCCAGTTCCTAGTTGGAAGCTCACCTGCTCTGCTCTATAACTAAAGTGAAAGTCAAGGGGAGCACTAGCCTCGAAGTAATGCCCAGATTATCCTGGCAAAACGGGAGGCGTGCAGCAGCTCCATGAGGTCTTCCTCGCTGTTCTCCTTTAGTTTAATGGTAGTGAGTCCTAGCCTCGAAGTAGGCCCTGATTTGCCTTGCCAAACGGGAGGTATGGAGCAGCTCCATCAGGCCTTCTTCAGTGTTCTGCTTTAGTTTCAGTGTAGTAAGCTTTTCAAGACTCCTAGGGACCTTGTTTCAGCACCTGTTTCGGTAGCAGTATACTGAGTAGAGCCAAGAACCTCAGGGGCAGCTAACAACTTCAGCCCCGTAGGCCTTTTGGAACACTCCAGTGTTGGCTAGAGAAAGGCAACACACGGCACTCTTCCTTGGGAGAGCCAGATTACCTCAGCTCTACACAGGTTTCAGGAACACACTTCTAGACACTCCTCCATGCAATGGATGTAACCTCATTCCCCTAGCTGAACTCTATTGAGAAAAACACTCTGCTTCTAATCCCTTTTCACCTTTTACACTTAGAGTCACGCATCCTCAAGGAGGCGATCGCCTTGCATTCCAAGTACAATTTAAGCACAGTTCTTGGTGTAACACTGCAGGTTTTTGGAGGATGCACAGGCCCCTAAGTCTCCATGTCGCATCCTTTGTTTAGGCACTTGGCTGCACGCAAAAATCGGACCTAGAAAAAATTAGAATTAGGGAAAGCCCCAGTGGGTAGCGTGAATCTCTTTTGACTTGTTAGCATCAACATCTCCTTATGCTGCGTGTGAATCTGGAAATGTGAGACTGAGACACAAATCTTGTTTTCCTATTTTGAAAGCTCCACTCATGCAGTCTGTAAGCTACCTGAAAAGCACTGTTGTTACTGTCCTTTTAGTTACTGCCTGCCTGCTTCTGCGAAGAAAATGAGTTCTCCCGATAGAAACCTTGTGCTTCCAAATCCTAGTTGGAAGCTCACCTGCTCTGCTCTATAACTAAAGTGAAAGTCAAGGGGAGCACTAGCCTCAAAGTAAAGCCCTGATTAACCTGGCAAAACGGGAGGCGTGCAGCAGCTCCATGAGGCCTTCAACGCTGTTCTCCTTTAGTTTAAAGGTAGTGAGTCCTAGCCTCGAAGTAGGCCCTGATTTGCCTTGCCAAACGGGAGGTATGGAGCAGCTCCATCAGGCCTTCTTCAGTGTTCTGCTTTAGTTTCACTGTAGTAAGCTTTTCAAGACTCCTAGGGACCTTGCTTCAGCACCTGTTTCTGTACCAGTATACTGAGTAGAGCCAGGAACCTCAGGGGCAGTTAACAACTTCAGCCCCGTAGGCCTTTTGGAACACTGCAGGGTAAGCTAGAGAAAGGCAACACACGGCACTCTTCCTTGGGAGAGCCAGATTTCCTCAGCTCTCCACAGGTTTCAGGAACACACTTCTAGACTGTCCTCCATGCAATGGTTGTAACCTCATTCCCCTAGCTGAACTCTATTGATAAAAACACTCTGCTTCTTATCCCTTTTCACATTTTTCACATAGTCACGCATCCTCAAGTTGGCGGTCGCCTTGCATTCCAAGTACAATTTAAGCACAGTTCTTGGAGAAACACTGCAGGTCTTTGGAGGATGCACATGTCCCTAAGTCTCCATGTCACATCCTTTGTTTAGGCACTTGGCTGCATGCAGAAAAGTGGTCGTAGAAAAAGGTTGAATAAGGTAAAGCCCCAGTGGGTATCGTGAATCTCTTTTGACTTGTTAGCATCAACATCTCCTTATGCTGCGTGTGAATCTGGAAATGTGAGACTGAGACACAAATCTTGTTTTCCTATTTTGAAAGCTCCACTCATGCAGTCTGGAAGCTACCTGAAAAGCACTGTTGTTATTGTCCTTTTAGTTACTGCCTGCCTGCTTCTGCGAAGAAAATGAGTTCTCCCGATAGAAACCTTGTGCTTCCAGTTCCTAGGTGGAAGCTCACCTGCTCTGCTCTATAACTAAAGTGAAAGTCAAGGGGAGCACTAGCCTCGAAGTAATGCCCAGATTATCCTGGCAAAACGGGAGGCGTGCAGCAGCTCCATGAGGCCTTCCTCGCTGTTCTCCTATAGTTTAACGGTAGTGAGTCCTAGCCTCGAAGTAGGCCCTGATTTGCCTTGCCAAACGGGAGGTATGGAGCAGCTCCATCAGGCCTTCTTCAGTGTTCTGCTTTAGTTTCACTGTAGTAAGCTTTTCAAGACTCCTAGGGACCTTGTTTCAGCACCTGTTTCGGTACCAGTATACTGAGTAGAGCCAAGAACCTCAGGGGCAGCTAACAACTTCAGCCCCGTAGGCCTTTTGGAACACTCCAGTGTTGGCTAGAGAAAGGCAACACACGGCACTCTTCCTTGGGAGAGCCAGATTACCTCAGCTCTACACAGGTTTCAGGAACACACTTCTAGACACTCCTCCATGCAATGGATGTAACCTCATTCCCCTAGCTGAACTCTATTGAGAAAAACACTCTGCTTCTAATCCCTTTTCATCTTTTACACTTAGAGTCACGCATCCTCAAGGAGGCGATCGCCTTGCATTCCAAGTACAATTTAAGCACAGTTCTTGGTGTAACACTGCAGGTCTTTGGAGGATGCACAGGCCCCTACGTCTCCATGTCGCATCCTTTGTTTAGGCACTTGGCTGCACGCAAAAATCGGACCTAGAAAAAATTAGAATTAGGGAAAGCCCCAGTGGGTAGCGTGAATCTCTTTTGACTTGTTAGCATCAACATCTCCTTATGCTGCGTGTGAATCTGGAAATGTGAGACTGAGACACAAATCTTGTTTTCCTATTTTGAAAGCTCCACTCATGCAGTCTGGAAGCTACCTGAAAAGCACTGTTGTTACTGTCCTTTTAGTTACTGCCTGCCTGCTTCTGCGAAGAAAATGAGTTCTCCCGATAGAAACCATGTGCTTCCAAATCCTAGTTGGAAGCTCACCTGCTCTGCTCTATAACTAAAGTGAAAGTCAAGGGGAGCACTAGCCTCGAAGTAAAGCCCTGATTAACCTGGCAAAACGGGAGGCGTGCAGCAGCTCCATGAGGCCTTCATCACTGTTCTCCTTTAGTTTAACGTTAGTGAGTCCTAGCCTCGAAGTAGGCCCTGATTTGCCTTGCCAAACGGGAGGTATGGAGCAGCTCCATCAGGCCTTCTTCAGTGTTCTGCTTTAGTTTCACTGTAGTAAGCTTTTCAAGACTCCTAGGGACCTTGCTTCAGCACCTGTTTCGGTACCAGTATACTGAGTAGAGCCAAGAACCTCAGGGGCAGCTGAAAACTTCAGCCCCGTAGGCCTTTTGGAACACTGCTGGGTTAGCTAGAGAAAGGCAACACACAGCACTCTTCCTTGGGAGAGCCAGATTACCTCAGCTCTACACAGCTTTCAGGAACACACTTCTAGACACTCCTCCATGCAATGGATGTAACCTCATTCCCCTAGCATAACTCTACTGAGAAAAACACTCTGCTTCTAATCCCTTTTCACCTTTTACACTTAGAGTCACGCATCCTCAAGGAGGCGATCGCCTTGCATTCCAAGTACAATTTAAGCACAGTTCTTGGTGTAACACTGCAGGTCTTTGGATGATGCACAGGCCCCTAAGTCTCCATGTCGCATCCTTTGTTTAGGCACTTGGCTGCACGCAAAATTCGGACCTAGAAAAAATTAGAATTAGGGAAAGCCCCAGTGGGTAGCGTGAATCTCTTTTGACTTGTTAGCATCAACATCTCCTTATGCTGCGTGTGAATCTGGAAATGTGAGACTGAGACACAAATCTTGTTTTCCTATTTTGAAAGCTCCACTCATGCAGTCTGGAAGCTACCTGAAAAGCACTGTTGTTACTGTCCTTTTAGTTACTGCCTGCCTGCTTCTGCGAAGAAAATGAGTTCTCCCGATAGAAACCTTGTGCTTCCAAATCCTAGTTGGAAGCTCACCTGCTCTGCTCTATAACTAAAGTGAAAGTCAAGGGGAGCACTAGCCTCGAAGTAAAGCCCTGATTAACCTGGCAAAACGGGAGGCGTGCAGCAGCTCCATGAGGCCTTCCTCGCTGTTCTCCTTTAGTTTAACGGTAGTGAGTCCTAGCCTCGAAGTAGGCCCTGATTTGCCTTGCCAAACGGGAGGTATGGAGCAGCTCCATCAGGCCTTCTTCAGTGTTCTGCTTTAGTTTCACTGTAGTAAGCTTTTCAAGACTCCTAGGGACCTTGCTTCAGCACCTGCTTCGGTACCAGTATACTGAGTAGAGCCAAGAACTTCAGGGGCAGTTAACAACGTCAGCCCCGTAGGCCTTTTGGAACACTGCAGGGTTAGCTAGAGAAAGGCAAATCACGGCACTCTTCCTTGGGAGAGCCAGATTACCTCAGCTCTACACAGCTTTCAGGAACACACTTCTAGACACTCCTCCATGCAATGGATGTAACCTCATTCCCCCAGCTGAACTCTACTGAGAAAAACACTCTGCTTCTAATCCCTTTTCACCTTTTACACTTAGAGTCACGCATCCTCAAGGAGGCAGTCGCCTTGCATTCCAAGTACAATTTAAGCACAGTTCTTGGTGTAACACTGCAGGTCTTTGGAAGATGCACAGGCCCCTAAGTTTCCTGGCGCATCCTTTGTTTAGGCACTTGGCTGCAAGCAAAGATCGGACCTAGAAAAAATTAGAAATAGGGAAAGCCCCAGTGGGTAGCGTGAATCTCTTTTCACTTGTTAGCATCAACATCTCCTTATGATGCGTGTTAATCTGGAAATGTGAGACTGAGACACAAATCTTGTTTTCCTATTTTGAAAGCTCCACTCATGCAGTCTGGAAGCTACCTGAAAAGCACTGTTGTTACTGTCCTTTTAGTTACTGCCTGCCTGCTTCTGCGAAGAAAATGAGTTCTCCCGATAGAAACCATGTGCTTCCAAATCCTAGTTGGAAGCTCACCTGCTCTGCTCTATAACTAAAGTGAAAGTCAAGGGGAGCACTAGCCTCGAAGTAAAGCCCTGATTAACCTGGCAAAACGGGAGGCGTGCAGCAGCTCCATGAAGCCTTCATCGCTGTTCTCCTTTAGTTTAACGGTAGTGAGTCCTAGCCTCGAAGTAGGCCCTGATTTGCCTTGCCAAACGGGAGGTATGGAGCAGCTCCATCAGGCCTTCTTCAGTGTTCTGCTTTAGTTTCACTGTAGTAAGCTTTTCAAGACTCCTAGGGACCTTGCTTCAGCACCTGTTTCTGTACCAGTATACTGAGTAGAGCCAAGAACCTCAGGGGCAGTTAACAACTTCAGCCCCGTAGGCCTTTTGGAACACTGCAGGGTAAGCTAGAGAAAGGCAACACACGGCACTCTTCCTTGGGAGAGCCAGATTTCCTCAGCTCTCCACAGGTTTCAGGAACACACTTCTAGACTGTCCTCCATGCAATGGTTGTAACCTCATTCCCCTAGCTGAACTCTATTGATAAAAACACTCTGCTTCTTATCCCTTTTCACATTTTTCACATAGTCACGCATCCTCAAGTTGGCGGTCGCCTTGCATTCCAAGTACAATTTAAGCACAGTTCTTGGTGAAACACTGCAGGTCTTTGGAGGATGCACATGTCCCTAAGTCTCCATGTCACATCCTTTGTTTAGGCACTTGGCTGCATGCAGAAAAGTGGTCGTAGAAAAAGGTTGAATAAGGTAAAGCCCCAGTGGGTATCGTGAATCTCTTTTGGCTTGTTAGCATCAAAATCTCCTTATGCTGCGTGTGAATCTGGAAATGTGAGACTGAGACACAAATTTTGTTTTCCCATTTTGAAAGCTCCACTCATGCAGTCTGGAAGCTACCTGAAAAGCACTCTTGTTACCGTCCTTTTAGTTACTGCCTGCCTGCTTCTGCGAAGAAAATGAGTTCTCCCGAAAGAAACCTTGTGCTTCCAGTTCCTAGTTGGAAGCTCAACTGCTCTCCTCTATAACTAAAGTGAAAGTCAGGGAACACTAGCCTCGAAGTAATGCCCTGATTATCCTGGCAAAACGGGAGGCGTGCAGCAGCTCCATGAGGCCTTCATCGCTGTTCTTTAGTTTAACCGTAGTAAGTTTTCCTAGACTCCTAGAGACCTTGCTTCAGCACCCCTATCGCAATCAGAAAACTGCCTAGAGCCGGGAAGCTCTGGTCCTGCGTGTATGCTGCGTACCAACTTACTATTTGGAGACTGATGGCACAAGGTTTCTTTGCCCATTTGGAAAGCTCTGTTCATGCGGCCTCCTTTATACCTGAAAAGCATTGTTGTTGCCGGGGTTTTAGTCACTGCCTGCACGGTTCTGAGAAGATATTGAGTTTTCCCGTCCGAAACCTTGTGCTTCCACTTCCTACTTGGAAGCTCACCCTGCTCTGCTCTATATCTAAAGTGAAAGTCCACGTGAGCCCTAGCCCCGAAGTAAGGCCCTGATTTGCCTTGCCAAACGGGAGGTATGGAGAAGCTCCATCAGACCTTCTTCACTGTTCTGCTTTAGTTTCACGGTAGTAAGCTTTTCCACACTTCTAGGGACCTTGTTGCACACCCGTTCTGCTACCATTATACTGAGTAAAGCCAGGAAGCTCAGGGTCAGGTAAGGAACTTCAGCCCCGTAGGCCTTTTGGGACACCCCAGTGTTGGCTAGAGAAAGGCAACACACTGCACTCTTCCTTGAGAGAGCCAGTTTATCTCAGCTCTACACAGGATTAAGGAACACACTTCTAGACTGTCCTCCATTAAATGGATGTAACCTCATTCCCCTAGTTGAACTCTTTTGAGAAGAACACTCTTTTTAATCCCTTTTCCCCTATTACACTTAGAGTCACGCATCCTCAGGAGGTGGTCGGCTTGCATTCCAAGTACAATTTAAGCACAGTTCTTGGTATAACACGGCAGGACTTTGGAAGAAGCACAGGCCCCTATATCGCCCTCGCGCATCCTTTGTTTAGGCACTTGACTGCATGCAAAAAAGCGGTCGTAGAAAAAATTAGAATTAGGGAAAGCTCCAGTGGGTATCGTGAATCTCTTTTGACTTGTTAGCATCAACATCTCCTTATGCTGCGTGTGAATCTGGAAATGTGAGACTGAGACACAAATCTTGTTTTCCTATTTTGAAAGCTCCACTCATGCAGTCTGGAAGCTACCTGAAAAGCACTGTTGTTACTGTCCTTTTAGTTACTGCCTGCCTGCTTCTGCGAAGAAAATGAGTTCTCCCGATAGAAACCTTGTGCTTCCAGTTCCTAGTTGGAAGCTCACCTGCTCTGCTCTATAACTAAAGTGAAAGTCAAGGGGAGCACTAGCCTCGAAGTAATGCCCAGATTATCCTGGCAAAACGGGAGGCGTGCAGCAGCTCCATGAGGTCTTCCTCGCTGTTCTCCTTTAGTTTAATGGTAGTGAGTCCTAGCCTCGAAGTAGGCCCTGATTTGCCTTGCCAAACGGGAGGTATGGAGCAGCTCCATCAGGCCTTCTTCAGTGTTCTGCTTTAGTTTCAGTGTAGTAAGCTTTTCAAGACTCCTAGGGACCTTGTTTCAGCACCTGTTTCGGTAGCAGTATACTGAGTAGAGCCAAGAACCTCAGGGGCAGCTAACAACTTCAGCCCCGTAGGCCTTTTGGAACACTCCAGTGTTGGCTAGAGAAAGGCAACACACGGCACTCTTCCTTGGGAGAGCCAGATTACCTCAGCTCTACACAGGTTTCAGGAACACACTTCTAGACACTCCTCCATGCAATGGATGTAACCTCATTCCCCTAGCTGAACTCTATTGAGAAAAACACTCTGCTTCTAATCCCTTTTCACCTTTTACACTTAGAGTCACGCATCCTCAAGGAGGCGATCGCCTTGCATTCCAAGTACAATTTAAGCACAGTTCTTGGTGTAACACTGCAGGTTTTTGGAGGATGCACAGGCCCCTAAGTCTCCATGTCGCATCCTTTGTTTAGGCACTTGGCTGCACGCAAAAATCGGACCTAGAAAAAATTAGAATTAGGGAAAGCCCCAGTGGGTAGCGTGAATCTCTTTTGACTTGTTAGCATCAACATCTCCTTATGCTGCGTGTGAATCTGGAAATGTGAGACTGAGACACAAATCTTGTTTTCCTATTTTGAAAGCTCCACTCATGCAGTCTGGAAGCTACCTGAAAAGCACTGTTGTTACTGTCCTTTTAGTTACTGCCTGCCTGCTTCTGCGAAGAAAATGAGTTCTCCCGATAGAAACCTTGTGCTTCCAAATCCTAGTTGGAAGCTCACCTGCTCTGCTCTATAACTAAAGTGAAAGTCAAGGGGAGCACTAGCCTCAAAGTAAAGCCCTGATTAACCTGGCAAAACGGGAGGCGTGCAGCAGCTCCATGAGGCCTTCAACGCTGTTCTCCTTTAGTTTAAAGGTAGTGAGTCCTAGCCTCGAAGTAGGCCCTGATTTGCCTTGCCAAACGGGAGGTATGGAGCAGCTCCATCAGGCCTTCTTCAGTGTTCTGCTTTAGTTTCACTGTAGTAAGCTTTTCAAGACTCCTAGGGACCTTGCTTCAGCACCTGTTTCTGTACCAGTATACTGAGTAGAGCCAGGAACCTCAGGGGCAGTTAACAACTTCAGCCCCGTAGGCCTTTTGGAACACTGCAGGGTAAGCTAGAGAAAGGCAACACACGGCACTCTTCCTTGGGAGAGCCAGATTTCCTCAGCTCTCCACAGGTTTCAGGAACACACTTCTAGACTGTCCTCCATGCAATGGTTGTAACCTCATTCCCCTAGCTGAACTCTATTGATAAAAACACTCTGCTTCTTATCCCTTTTCACATTTTTCACATAGTCACGCATCCTCAAGTTGGCGGTCGCCTTGCATTCCAAGTACAATTTAAGCACAGTTCTTGGAGAAACACTGCAGGTCTTTGGAGGATGCACATGTCCCTAAGTCTCCATGTCACATCCTTTGTTTAGGCACTTGGCTGCATGCAGAAAAGTGGTCGTAGAAAAAGGTTGAATAAGGTAAAGCCCCAGTGGGTATCGTGAATCTCTTTTGACTTGTTAGCATCAACATCTCCTTATGCTGCGTGTGAATCTGGAAATGTGAGACTGAGACACAAATCTTGTTTTCCTATTTTGAAAGCTCCACTCATGCAGTCTGGAAGCTACCTGAAAAGCACTGTTGTTATTGTCCTTTTAGTTACTGCCTGCCTGCTTCTGCGAAGAAAATGAGTTCTCCCGATAGAAACCTTGTGCTTCCAGTTCCTAGGTGGAAGCTCACCTGCTCTGCTCTATAACTAAAGTGAAAGTCAAGGGGAGCACTAGCCTCGAAGTAATGCCCAGATTATCCTGGCAAAACGGGAGGCGTGCAGCAGCTCCATGAGGCCTTCCTCGCTGTTCTCCTTTAGTTTAATGTTAGTGAGTCCTAGCCTCGAAGTAGGCCCTGATTTGCCTTGCCAAACGGGAGGTATGGAGCAGCTCCATCAGGCCTTCTTCAGTGTTCTGCTTTAGTTTCACTGTAGTAAGCTTTTCAAGACTCCTAGGGACCTTGTTTCAGCACCTGTTTCGGTACCAGTATACTGAGTAGAGCCAAGAACCTCAGGGGCAGGTAACAACTTCAGCCCCGTAGGCCTTTTGGAACACTCCAGTGTTGGCTAGAGAAAGGCAACACACGGCACTCTTCCTTGGGAGAGCCAGATTACCTCAGCTCTACACAGGTTTCAGGAACACACTTCTAGACACTCCTCCATGCAATGGATGTAACCTCATTCTCCTAGCTGAACTCTATTGAGAAAAACACTCTGCTTCTAATCCATTTTCACCTTTTACACTTAGAGTCACGCATCCTCAAGGAGGTGATCGCCTTGCATTCCAAGTACAATTTAAGCACAGTTCTTGGTGTAACACTGCAGGTCTTTGGAGGATGCACAGGCCCCTAAGTCTCCATGTCGCATCCTTTGTTTAGGCACTTGGCTGCACGCAAAAATCGGACCTAGAAAAAATTAGAATTAGGGAAAGCCCCAGTGGGTAGCGTGAATCTCTTTTGACTTGTTAGCATCAACATCTCCTTATGCTGCGTGTGAATCTGGAAATGTGAGACTGAGACACAAATCTTGTTTTCCTATTTTGAAAGCTCCACTCATGCAGTCTGGAAGCTACCTGAAAAGCACTGTTGTTACTGTCCTTTTAGTTACTGCCTGCCTGCTTCTGCGAAGAAAATGAGTTCTCCCGATAGAAACCATGTGCTTCCAAATCCTAGTTGGAAGCTCACCTGCTCTGCTCTATAACTAAAGTGAAAGTCAAGGGGAGCACTAGCCTCGAAGTAAAGCCCTGATTAACCTGGCAAAACGGGAGGCGTGCAGCAGCTCCATGAGGCCTTCATCGCTGTTCTCCTTTAGTTTAACGTTAGTGAGTCCTAGCCTCGAAGTAGGCCCTGATTTGCCTTGCCAAACGGGAGGTATGGAGCAGCTCCATCAGGCCTTCTTCAGTGTTCTGCTTTAGTTTCACTGTAGTAAGCTTTTCAAGACTCCTAGGGACCTTGCTTCAGCACCTGTTTCGGTACCAGTATACTGAGTAGAGCCAAGAACCTCAGGGGCAGCTGAAAACTTCAGCCCCGTAGGCCTTTTGGAACACTGCTGGGTTAGCTAGAGAAAGGCAACACACAGCACTCTTCCTTGGGAGAGCCAGATTACCTCAGCTCTCCACAGGTTTCAGGAACACACTTCTAGACACTCCTCCATGCAATGGATGTAACCTCATTCCCCTAGCATAACTCTACTGAGAAAAACACTCTGCTTCTAATCCCTTTTCACCTTTTACACTTAGAGTCACGCATCCTCAAGGAGGCGATCGCCTTGCATTCCAAGTACAATTTAAGCACAGTTCTTGGTGTAACACTGCAGGTCTTTGGATGATGCACAGGCCCCTAAGTCTCCATGTCGCATCCTTTGTTTAGGCACTTGGCTGCACGCAAAATTCGGACCTAGAAAAAATTAGAATTAGGGAAAGCCCCAGTGGGTAGCGTGAATCTCTTTTGACTTGTTAGCATCAACATCTCCTTATGCTGCGTGTGAATCTGGAAATGTGAGACTGAGACACAAATCTTGTTTTCCTATTTTGAAAGCTCCACTCATGCAGTCTGGAAGCTACCTGAAAAGCACTGTTGTTACTGTCCTTTTAGTTACTGCCTGCCTGCTTCTGCGAAGAAAATGAGTTCTCCCGATAGAAACCTTGTGCTTCCAAATCCTAGTTGGAAGCTCACCTGCTCTGCTCTATAACTAAAGTGAAAGTCAAGGGGAGCACTAGCCTCGAAGTAAAGCCCTGATTAACCTGGCAAAACGGGAGGCGTGCAGCAGCTCCATGAGGCCTTCCTCGCTGTTCTCCTTTAGTTTAACGGTAGTGAGTCCTAGCCTCGAAGTAGGCCCTGATTTGCCTTGCCAAACGGGAGGTATGGAGCAGCTCCATCAGGCCTTCTTCAGTGTTCTGCTTTAGTTTCACTGTAGTAAGCTTTTCAAGACTCCTAGGGACCTTGCTTCAGCACCTGCTTCGGTACCAGTATACTGAGTAGAGCCAAGAACTTCAGGGGCAGTTAACAACGTCAGCCCCGTAGGCCTTTTGGAACACTGCAGGGTTAGCTAGAGAAAGGCAAATCACGGCACTCTTCCTTGGGAGAGCCAGATTACCTCAGCTCTACACAGCTTTCAGGAACACACTTCTAGACACTCCTCCATGCAATGGATGTAACCTCATTCCCCCAGCTGAACTCTACTGAGAAAAACACTCTGCTTCTAATCCCTTTTCACCTTTTACACTTAGAGTCACGCATCCTCAAGGAGGCAGTCGCCTTGCATTCCAAGTACAATTTAAGCACAGTTCTTGGTGTAACACTGCAGGTCTTTGGAAGATGCACAGGCCCCTAAGTTTCCTGGCGCATCCTTTGTTTAGGCACTTGGCTGCAAGCAAAGATCGGACCTAGAAAAAATTAGAAATAGGGAAAGCCCCAGTGGGTAGCGTGAATCTCTTTTCACTTGTTAGCATCAACATCTCCTTATGATGCGTGTTAATCTGGAAATGTGAGACTCAGACACAAATCTTGTTTTCCTATTTTGAAAGCTTCACTCATGCAGTCTCGAAGCTACCTGAAAAGCACTGTTTTTACTGTCCGTTTAGTTACTGCCTGCCTGCTTCAGCGAAGAAAATGAGTTCTCCCGAAAGAAACCTTGTGCTTCCAGTTCCTAGTTGGAAGCTCACCTGCTCTGCTCTATAACTAAAGTGAAAGTCAAGGGGAGCACTAGCCTCGAAGTAATGCCCAGATTATCCTGGCAAAACGGGAGGCGTGCAGCAGCTCCATGAGGCCTTCCTCGCTGTTCTCCTATAGTTTAACGGTAGTGAGTCCTAGCCTCGAAGTAGGCCCTGATTTGCCTTGCCAAACGGGAGGTATGGAGCAGCTCCATCAGGCCTTCTTCAGTGTTATGCTTTAGTTTCACTGTAGTAAGCTTTTCAAGACTCCTAGGGACCTTGTTTCAGCACCTGTTTCGGTACCAGTATACTGAGTAGAGCCAAGAACCTCAGGGGCAGCTAACAACTTCAGCCCCGTAGGCCTTTTGGAACACTCCAGTGTTGGCTAGAGAAAGGCAACACACGGCACACTTCCTTGGGAGAGCCAGATTACCTCAGCTCTACACAGGTTTCAGGAACACACTTCTAGACACTCCTCCATGCAATGGATGTAACCTCATTCCCCTAGCTGAACTCTATTGAGAAAAACACTCTGCTTCTAATCCCTTTTCATCTTTTACACTTAGAGTCACGCATCCTCAAGGAGGCGATCGCCTTGCATTCCAAGTACAATTTAAGCACAGTTCTTGGTGTAACACTGCAGGTCTTTGGAGGATGCACAGGCCCCTAAGTCTCCATGTCGCATCCTTTGTTTAGGCACTTGGCTGCACGCAAAAATCGGACCTAGAAAAAATTAGAATTAGGGAAAGCCCCAGTGGGTACCGTGAATCTCTTTTGACTTGTTAGCATCAACATCTCCTTATGCTGCGTGTGAATCTGGAAATGTGAGACTGAGACACAAATCTTGTTTTCCTATTTTGAAAGCTCCACTCATGCAGTCTGGAAGCTACCTGAAAAGCACTGTTGTTACTGTCCTTTTAGTTACTGCCTGCCTGCTTCTGCGAAGAAAATGAGTTCTCCCGATAGAAACCATGTGCTTCCAAATCCTAGTTGGAAGCTCACCTGCTCTGCTCTATAACTAAAGTGAAAGTCAAGGGGAGCACTAGCCTCGAAGTAAAGCCCTGATTAACCTGGCAAAACGGGAGGCGTGCAGCAGCTCCATGAAGCCTTCATCGCTGTTCTCCTTTAGTTTAACGGTAGTGAGTCCTAGCCTCGAAGTAGGCCCTGATTTGCCTTGCCAAACGGGAGGTATGGAGCAGCTCCATCAGGCCTTCTTCAGTGTTCTGCTTTAGTTTCACTGTAGTAAGCTTTTCAAGACTCCTAGGGACCTTGCTTCAGCACCTGTTTCTGTACCAGTATACTGAGTAGAGCCAAGAACCTCAGGGGCAGTTAACAACTTCAGCCCCGTAGGCCTTTTGGAACACTGCAGGGTAAGCTAGAGAAAGGCAACACACGGCACTCTTCCTTGGGAGAGCCAGATTTCCTCAGCTCTCCACAGGTTTCAGGAACACACTTCTAGACTGTCCTCCATGCAATGGTTGTAACCTCATTCCCCTAGCTGAACTCTATTGATAAAAACACTCTGCTTCTTATCCCTTTTCACATTTTTCACATAGTCACGCATCCTCAAGTTGGCGGTCGCCTTGCATTCCAAGTACAATTTAAGCACAGTTCTTGGTGAAACACTGCAGGTCTTTGGAGGATGCACATGTCCCTAAGTCTCCATGTCACATCCTTTGTTTAGGCACTTGGCTGCATGCAGAAAAGTGGTCGTAGAAAAAGGTTGAATAAGGTAAAGCCCCAGTGGGTATCGTGAATCTCTTTTGGCTTGTTAGCATCAAAATCTCCTTATGCTGCGTGTGAATCTGGAAATGTGAGACTGAGACACAAATTTTGTTTTCCCATTTTGAAAGCTCCACTCATGCAGTCTGGAAGCTACCTGAAAAGCACTCTTGTTACCGTCCTTTTAGTTACTGCCTGCCTGCTTCTGCGAAGAAAATGAGTTCTCCCGAAAGAAACCTTGTGCTTCCAGTTCCTAGTTGGAAGCTCAACTGCTCTCCTCTATAACTAAAGTGAAAGTCAGGGAACACTAGCCTCGAAGTAATGCCCTGATTATCCTGGCAAAACGGGAGGCGTGCAGCAGCTCCATGAGGCCTTCATCGCTGTTCTTTAGTTTAACCGTAGTAAGTTTTCCTAGACTCCTAGAGACCTTGCTTCAGCACCCCTATCGCAATCAGAAAACTGCCTAGAGCCGGGAAGCTCTGGTCCTGCGTGTATGCTGCGTACCAACTTACTATTTGGAGACTGATGGCACAAGGTTTCTTTGCCCATTTGGAAAGCTCTGTTCATGCGGCCTCCTTTATACCTGAAAAGCATTGTTGTTGCCGGGGTTTTAGTCACTGCCTGCACGGTTCTGAGAAGATATTGAGTTTTCCCGTCCGAAACCTTGTGCTTCCACTTCCTACTTGGAAGCTCACCCTGCTCTGCTCTATATCTAAAGTGAAAGTCCACGTGAGCCCTAGCCCCGAAGTAAGGCCCTGATTTGCCTTGCCAAACGGGAGGTATGGAGAAGCTCCATCAGACCTTCTTCACTGTTCTGCTTTAGTTTCACGGTAGTAAGCTTTTCCACACTTCTAGGGACCTTGTTGCACACCCGTTCTGCTACCATTATACTGAGTAAAGCCAGGAAGCTCAGGGTCAGGTAAGGAACTTCAGCCCCGTAGGCCTTTTGGGACACCCCAGTGTTGGCTAGAGAAAGGCAACACACTGCACTCTTCCTTGAGAGAGCCAGTTTACCTCAGCTCTACACAGGATTAAGGAACACACTTCTAGACTGTCCTCCATTAAATGGATGTAACCTCATTCCCCTAGTTGAACTCTTTTGAGAAGAACACTCTTTTTAATCCCTTTTCCCCTATTACACTTAGAGTCACGCATCCTCAGGAGGTGGTCGGCTTGCATTCCAAGTACAATTTAAGCACAGTTCTTGGTATAACACGGCAGGACTTTGGAAGAAGCACAGGCCCCTATATCGCCCTCGCGCATCCTTTGTTTAGGCACTTGACTGCATGCAAAAAAGCGGTCGTAGAAAAAATTAGAATTAGGGAAAGCTCCAGTGGGTATCGTGAATCTCTTTTGACTTGTTAGCATCAACATCTCCTTATGCTGCGTGTGAATCTGGAAATGTGAGACTGAGACACAAATCTTGTTTTCCTATTTTGAAAGCTCCACTCATGCAGTCTGGAAGCTACCTGAAAAGCACTGTTGTTACTGTCCTTTTAGTTACTGCCTGCCTGCTTCTGCGAAGAAAATGAGTTCTCCCGATAGAAACCTTGTGCTTCCAGTTCCTAGTTGGAAGCTCACCTGCTCTGCTCTATAACTAAAGTGAAAGTCAAGGGGAGCACTAGCCTCGAAGTAATGCCCAGATTATCCTGGCAAAACGGGAGGCGTGCAGCAGCTCCATGAGGCCTTCCTCGCTGTTCTCCTTTAGTTTAATGGTAGTGAGTCCTAGCCTCGAAGTAGGCCCTGATTTGCCTTGCCAAACGGGAGGTATGGAGCAGCTCCATCAGGCCTTCTTCAGTGTTCTGCTTTAGTTTCAGTGTAGTAAGCTTTTCAAGACTCCTAGGGACCTTGTTTCAGCACCTGTTTCGGTAGCAGTATACTGAGTAGAGCCAAGAACCTCAGGGGCAGCTAACAACTTCAGCCCCGTAGGCCTTTTGGAACACTCCAGTGTTGGCTAGAGAAAGGCAACACACGGCACTCTTCCTTGGGAGAGCCAGATTACCTCAGCTCTACACAGGTTTCAGGAACACACTTCTAGACACTCCTCCATGCAATGGATGTAACCTCATTCCCCTAGCTGAACTCTATTGAGAAAAACACTCTGCTTCTAATCCCTTTTCACCTTTTACACTTAGAGTCACGCATCCTCAAGGAGGCGATCGCCTTGCATTCCAAGTACAATTTAAGCACAGTTCTTGGTGTAACACTGCAGGTCTTTGGAGGATGCACAGGCCCCTAAGTCTCCATGTCGCATCCTTTGTTTAGGCACTTGGCTGCACGCAAAAATCGGACCTAGAAAAAATTAGAATTAGGGAAAGCCCCAGTGGGTACCGTGAATCTCTTTTGACTTGTTAGCATCAACATCTCCTTATGCTGCGTGTGAATCTGGAAATGTGAGACTGAGACACAAATCTTGTTTTCCTATTTTGAAAGCTCCACTCATGCAGTCTGGAAGCTACCTGAAAAGCACTGTTGTTACTGTCCTTTTAGTTACTGCCTGCCTGCTTCTGCGAAGAAAATGAGTTCTCCCGATAGAAACCATGTGCTTCCAAATCCTAGTTGGAAGCTCACCTGCTCTGCTCTATAACTAAAGTGAAAGTCAAGGGGAGCACTAGCCTCGAAGTAAAGCCCTGATTAACCTGGCAAAACGGGAGGCGTGCAGCAGCTCCATGAAGCCTTCATCGCTGTTCTCCTTTAGTTTAACGGTAGTGAGTCCTAGCCTCGAAGTAGGCCCTGATTTGCCTTGCCAAACGGGAGGTATGGAGCAGCTCCATCAGGCCTTCTTCAGTGTTCTGCTTTAGTTTCACTGTAGTAAGCTTTTCAAGACTCCTAGGGACCTTGCTTCAGCACCTGTTTCTGTACCAGTATACTGAGTAGAGCCAAGAACCTCAGGGGCAGTTAACAACTTCAGCCCCGTAGGCCTTTTGGAACACTGCAGGGTAAGCTAGAGAAAGGCAACACACGGCACTCTTCCTTGGGAGAGCCAGATTTCCTCAGCTCTCCACAGGTTTCAGGAACACACTTCTAGACTGTCCTCCATGCAATGGTTGTAACCTCATTCCCCTAGCTGAACTCTATTGATAAAAACACTCTGCTTCTTATCCCTTTTCACATTTTTCACATAGTCACGCATCCTCAAGTTGGCGGTCGCCTTGCATTCCAAGTACAATTTAAGCACAGTTCTTGGTGAAACACTGCAGGTCTTTGGAGGATGCACATGTCCCTAAGTCTCCATGTCACATCCTTTGTTTAGGCACTTGGCTGCATGCAGAAAAGTGGTCGTAGAAAAAGGTTGAATAAGGTAAAGCCCCAGTGGGTATCGTGAATCTCTTTTGGCTTGTTAGCATCAACATCTCCTTATGCTGCGTGTGAATCTGGAAATGTGAGACTGAGACACAAATTTTGTTTTCCCATTTTGAAAGCTCCACTCATGCAGTCTGGAAGCTACCTGAAAAGCACTCTTGTTACCGTCCTTTTAGTTACTGCCTGCCTGCTTCTGCGAAGAAAATGAGTTCTCCCGAAAGAAACCTTGTGCTTCCAGTTCCTAGTTGGAAGCTCAACTGCTCTCCTCTATAACTAAAGTGAAAGTCAGGGAACACTAGCCTCGAAGTAATGCCCTGATTATCCTGGCAAAACGGGAGGCGTGCAGCAGCTCCATGAGGCCTTCATCGCTGTTCTTTAGTTTAACCGTAGTAAGTTTTCCTAGACTCCTAGAGACCTTGCTTCAGCACCCCTATCGCAATCAGAAAACTGCCTAGAGCCGGGAAGCTCTGGTCCTGCGTGTATGCTGCGTACCAACTTACTATTTGGAGACTGATGGCACAAGGTTTCTTTGCCCATTTGGAAAGCTCTGTTCATGCGGCCTCCTTTATACCTGAAAAGCATTGTTGTTGCCGGGGTTTTAGTCACTGCCTGCACGGTTCTGAGAAGATATTGAGTTTTCCCGTCCGAAACCTTGTGCTTCCACTTCCTACTTGGAAGCTCACCCTGCTCTGCTCTATATCTAAAGTGAAAGTCCACGTGAGCCCTAGCCCCGAAGTAAGGCCCTGATTTGCCTTGCCAAACGGGAGGTATGGAGAAGCTCCATCAGACCTTCTTCACTGTTCTGCTTTAGTTTCACGGTAGTAAGCTTTTCCACACTTCTAGGGACCTTGTTGCACACCCGTTCTGCTACCATTATACTGAGTAAAGCCAGGAAGCTCAGGGTCAGGTAAGGAACTTCAGCCCCGTAGGCCTTTTGGGACACCCCAGTGTTGGCTAGAGAAAGGCAACACACTGCACTCTTCCTTGAGAGAGCCAGTTTACCTCAGCTCTACACAGGATTAAGGAACACACTTCTAGACTGTCCTCCATTAAATGGATGTAACCTCATTCCCCTAGTTGAACTCTTTTGAGAAGAACACTCTTTTTAATCCCTTTTCCCCTATTACACTTAGAGTCACGCATCCTCAGGAGGTGGTCGGCTTGCATTCCAAGTACAATTTAAGCACAGTTCTTGGTATAACACGGCAGGACTTTGGAAGAAGCACAGGCCCCTATATCGCCCTCGCGCATCCTTTGTTTAGGCACTTGACTGCATGCAAAAAAGCGGTCGTAGAAAAAATTAGAATTAGGGAAAGCTCCAGTGGGTATCGTGAATCTCTTTTGACTTGTTAGCATCAACATCTCCTTATGCTGCGTGTGAATCTGGAAATGTGAGACTGAGACACAAATCTTGTTTTCCTATTTTGAAAGCTCCACTCATGCAGTCTGGAAGCTACCTGAAAAGCACTGTTGTTACTGTCCTTTTAGTTACTGCCTGCCTGCTTCTGCGAAGAAAATGAGTTCTCCCGATAGAAACCTTGTGCTTCCAGTTCCTAGTTGGAAGCTCACCTGCTCTGCTCTATAACTAAAGTGAAAGTCAAGGGGAGCACTAGCCTCGAAGTAATGCCCAGATTATCCTGGCAAAACGGGAGGCGTGCAGCAGCTCCATGAGGCCTTCCTCGCTGTTCTCCTTTAGTTTAATGGTAGTGAGTCCTAGCCTCGAAGTAGGCCCTGATTTGCCTTGCCAAACGGGAGGTATGGAGCAGCTCCATCAGGCCTTCTTCAGTGTTCTGCTTTAGTTTCAGTGTAGTAAGCTTTTCAAGACTCCTAGGGACCTTGTTTCAGCACCTGTTTCGGTAGCAGTATACTGAGTAGAGCCAAGAACCTCAGGGGCAGCTAACAACTTCAGCCCCGTAGGCCTTTTGGAACACTCCAGTGTTGGCTAGAGAAAGGCAACACACGGCACTCTTCCTTGGGAGAGCCAGATTACCTCAGCTCTACACAGGTTTCAGGAACACACTTCTAGACACTCCTCCATGCAATGGATGTAACCTCATTCCCCTAGCTGAACTCTATTGAGAAAAACACTCTGCTTCTAATCCCTTTTCACCTTTTACACTTAGAGTCACGCATCCTCAAGGAGGCGATCGCCTTGCATTCCAAGTACAATTTAAGCACAGTTCTTGGTGTAACACTGCAGGTTTTTGGAGGATGCACAGGCCCCTAAGTCTCCATGTCGCATCCTTTGTTTAGGCACTTGGCTGCACGCAAAAATCGGACCTAGAAAAAATTAGAATTAGGGAAAGCCCCAGTGGGTAGCGTGAATCTCTTTTGACTTGTTAGCATCAACATCTCCTTATGCTGCGTGTGAATCTGGAAATGTGAGACTGAGACACAAATCTTGTTTTCCTATTTTGAAAGCTCCACTCATGCAGTCTGTAAGCTACCTGAAAAGCACTGTTGTTACTGTCCTTTTAGTTACTGCCTGCCTGCTTCTGCGAAGAAAATGAGTTCTCCCGATAGAAACCTTGTGCTTCCAAATCCTAGTTGGAAGCTCACCTGCTCTGCTCTATAACTAAAGTGAAAGTCAAGGGGAGCACTAGCCTCAAAGTAAAGCCCTGATTAACCTGGCAAAACGGGAGGCGTGCAGCAGCTCCATGAGGCCTTCAACGCTGTTCTCCTTTAGTTTAAAGGTAGTGAGTCCTAGCCTCGAAGTAGGCCCTGATTTGCCTTGCCAAACGGGAGGTATGGAGCAGCTCCATCAGGCCTTCTTCAGTGTTCTGCTTTAGTTTCACTGTAGTAAGCTTTTCAAGACTCCTAGGGACCTTGCTTCAGCACCTGTTTCTGTACCAGTATACTGAGTAGAGCCAGGAACCTCAGGGGCAGTTAACAACTTCAGCCCCGTAGGCCTTTTGGAACACTGCAGGGTAAGCTAGAGAAAGGCAACACACGGCACTCTTCCTTGGGAGAGCCAGATTTCCTCAGCTCTCCACAGGTTTCAGGAACACACTTCTAGACTGTCCTCCATGCAATGGTTGTAACCTCATTCCCCTAGCTGAACTCTATTGATAAAAACACTCTGCTTCTTATCCCTTTTCACATTTTTCACATAGTCACGCATCCTCAAGTTGGCGGTCGCCTTGCATTCCAAGTACAATTTAAGCACAGTTCTTGGAGAAACACTGCAGGTCTTTGGAGGATGCACATGTCCCTAAGTCTCCATGTCACATCCTTTGTTTAGGCACTTGGCTGCATGCAGAAAAGTGGTCGTAGAAAAAGGTTGAATAAGGTAAAGCCCCAGTGGGTATCGTGAATCTCTTTTGACTTGTTAGCATCAACATCTCCTTATGCTGCGTGTGAATCTGGAAATGTGAGACTGAGACACAAATCTTGTTTTCCTATTTTGAAAGCTCCACTCATGCAGTCTGGAAGCTACCTGAAAAGCACTGTTGTTATTGTCCTTTTAGTTACTGCCTGCCTGCTTCTGCGAAGAAAATGAGTTCTCCCGATAGAAACCTTGTGCTTCCAGTTCCTAGGTGGAAGCTCACCTGCTCTGCTCTATAACTAAAGTGAAAGTCAAGGGGAGCACTAGCCTCGAAGTAATGCCCAGATTATCCTGGCAAAACGGGAGGCGTGCAGCAGCTCCATGAGGCCTTCCTCGCTGTTCTCCTTTAGTTTAATGTTAGTGAGTCCTAGCCTCGAAGTAGGCCCTGATTTGCCTTGCCAAACGGGAGGTATGGAGCAGCTCCATCAGGCCTTCTTCAGTGTTCTGCTTTAGTTTCACTGTAGTAAGCTTTTCAAGACTCCTAGGGACCTTGTTTCAGCACCTGTTTCGGTACCAGTATACTGAGTAGAGCCAAGAACCTCAGGGGCAGGTAACAACTTCAGCCCCGTAGGCCTTTTGGAACACTCCAGTGTTGGCTAGAGAAAGGCAACACACGGCACTCTTCCTTGGGAGAGCCAGATTACCTCAGCTCTACACAGGTTTCAGGAACACACTTCTAGACACTCCTCCATGCAATGGATGTAACCTCATTCTCCTAGCTGAACTCTATTGAGAAAAACACTCTGCTTCTAATCCATTTTCACCTTTTACACTTAGAGTCACGCATCCTCAAGGAGGTGATCGCCTTGCATTCCAAGTACAATTTAAGCACAGTTCTTGGTGTAACACTGCAGGTCTTTGGAGGATGCACAGGCCCCTAAGTCTCCATGTCGCATCCTTTGTTTAGGCACTTGGCTGCACGCAAAAATCGGACCTAGAAAAAATTAGAATTAGGGAAATCCCCAGTGGGTAGCGTGAATCTCTTTTGACTTGTTAGCATCAACATCTCCTTATGCTGCGTGTGAATCTGGAAATGTGAGACTGAGACACAAATCTTGTTTTCCTATTTTGAAAGCTCCACTCATGCAGTCTCGAAGCTACCTGAAAAGCACTGTTGTTACTGTCCTTTTAGTTACTGCCTGCCTGCTTCTGCGAAGAAAATGAGTTCTCCCGATAGAAACCTTGTGCTTCCAAATCCTAGTTGGAAGCTCACCTGCTCTGCTCTATAACTAAAGTGAAAGACAAGGGGAGCACTAGCCTCGAAGTAAAGGCCTGATTAACCTGGCAAAACGGGAGGCGTGCAGCAGCTCCATGAGGCCTTCCTCGCTGTTCTCCTTTAGTTTAACGGTAGTGAGTCCTAGCCTCGAAGTAGGCCCTGATTTGCCTTGCCAAACGGGAGGTATGGAGCAGCTCCATCAGGCCTTCTTCAGTGTTCTGCTTTAGTTTCACTGTAGTAAGCTTTTCAAGACTCCTAGGGACCTTGCTTCAGCACCTGCTTCGGTACCAGTATACTGAGTAGAGCCAAGAACTTCAGGGGCAGTTAACAACTTCAGCCCCGTAGGCCTTTTGGAACACTGCAGGGTTAGCTAGAGAAAGGCAACACACGGCACTCTTCCTTGGGAGAGCCAGATTACCTCAGCTCTAAACAGCTTTCAGGAACACACTTCTAGACACTCCTCCATGCAATGGATGTAACCTCATTCCCCTAGCTGAACTCTACTGAGAAAAACACTCTGCTTCTAATCCCTTTTCACCTTTTACACTTAGAGTCACGCATCCTCAAGGAGGCAGTCGCCTTGCATTCCAAGTACAATTTAAGCACAGTTCTTGGTGTAACACTGCAGGTCTTTGGAAGATGCACAGGCCCCTAACTTTCCTGGCGCATCCTTTGTTTAGGCACTTGGCTGCACGCAAAAATCGGACCTAGAAAAAATTAGAATTAGGGAAAGCCCCAGTGGGTAGCGTGAATCTCTTTTCACTTGTTAGCATCAACATCTCCTTATGATGCGTGTTAATCTGGAAATGTGAGACTGAGACACAAATCTTGTTTTCCTATTTTGAAAGCTTCACTCATGCAGTCTCGAAGCTACCTGAAAAGCACTGTTGTTACTGTCCTTTTAGTTACTGCCTGCCTGCTTCAGCGAAGAAAATGAGTTCTCCCGAAAGAAACCTTGTGCTTCCAGTTCCTAGTTGGAAGCTCACCTGCTCTGCTCTATAACTAAAGTGAAAGTCAAGGGGAGCACTAGCCTCGAAGTAATGCCCAGATTATCCTGGCAAAACGGGAGGCGTGCAGCAGCTCCATGAGGCCTTCCTCGCTGTTCTCCTTTAGTTTAACGGTAGTGAGTCCTAGCCTCGAAGTAGGCCCTGATTTGCCTTGCCAAACGGGAGGTATGGAGCAGCTCCATCAGGCCTTCTTCAGTGTTCTGCTTTAGTTTCACTGTAGTATGCTTTTCAAGACTCCTAGGGACCTTGTTTCAGCACCTGTTTCGGTACCAGTATACTGAGTAGAGCCAAGAACCTCAGGGGCAGTTAACAACTTCAGCCCCGTAGGCTTTTTGGAACACTCCAGTGTTGGCTAGAGAAAGGCAACACACGGCACTCTTCCTTGGGAGAGCCAGATTACCTCAGCTCTACACAGGTTTCAGGAACACACTTCTAGACACTCCTCCATGCAATGGATGTAACCTCATTCCCCTAGCATAACTCTACTGAGAAAAACACTCTGCTTCTAATCCCTTTTCACCTTTTACACTTAGAGTCACGCATCCTCAAGGAGGCGATCGCCTTGCATTCCAAGTACAATTTAAGCACAGTTCTTGGTGTAACACTGCAGGTCTTTGGAGGATGCACAGGCCCCTAAGTCTCCATGTCGCATCCTTTGTTTAGGCACTTGGCTGCACGCAAAAATCGGACCTAGAAAAAATTAGAATTAGGGAAAGCCCCAGTGGGTAGCGTGAATCTCTTTTGACTTGTTAGCATCAACATCTCCTTATGCTGCGTGTGAATCTGGAAATGTGAGACTGAGACACAAATCTTGTTTTCCTATTTTGAAAGCTCCACTCATGCAGTCTGTAAGCTACCTGAAAAGCACTGTTGTTACTGTCCTTTTAGTTACTGCCTGCCTGCTTCTGCGAAGAAAATGAGTTCTCCCGATAGAAACCTTGTGCTTCCAAATCCTAGTTGGAAGCTCACCTGCTCTGCTCTATAACTAAAGTGAAAGTCAAGGGGAGCACTAGCCTCAAAGTAAAGCCCTGATTAACCTGGCAAAACGGGAGGCGTGCAGCAGCTCCATGAGGCCTTCATCTCTGTTCTCCTTTAGTTTAACGGTAGTGAGTCCTAGCCTCGAAGTAGGCCCTGATTTGCCTTGCCAAACGGGAGGTATGGAGCAGCTCCATCAGGCCTTCTTCAGTGTTCTGCTTTAGTTTCACTGTAGTAAGCTTTTCAAGACTCCTAGGGACCTTGCTTCAGCACCTGTTTCTGTACCAGTATACTGAGTAGAGCCAGGAACCTCAGGGGCAGTTAACAACTTCAGCCCCGTAGGCCTTTTGGAACACTGCAGGGTAAGCTAGAGAAAGGCAACACACGGCACTCTTCCTTGGGAGAGCCAGATTTCCTCAGCTCTCCACAGGTTTCAGGAACACACTTCTAGACTGTCCTCCATGCAATGGTTGTAACCTCATTCCCCTAGCTGAACTCTATTGATAAAAACACTCTGCTTCTTATCCCTTTTCACATTTTTCACATAGTCACGCATCCTCAAGTTGGCGGTCGCCTTGCATTCCAAGTACAATTTAAGCACAGTTCTTGGTGAAACACTGCAGGTCTTTGGAGGATGCACATGTCCCTAAGTCTCCATGTCACATCCTTTGTTTAGGCACTTGGCTGCATGCAGAAAAGTGGTCGTAGAAAAAGGTTGAATAAGGTAAAGCCCCAGTGGGTATCGTGAATCTCTTTTGACTTGTTAGCATCAACATCTCCTTATGCTGCGTGTGAATCTGGAAATGTGAGACTGAGACACAAATTTTGTTTTCCCATTTTGAAAGCTCCACTCATGCAGTCTGGAAGCTCCCTGAAAAGCACTCTTGTTACCGTCCTTTTAGTTACTGCCTGCCTGCTTCTGCGAAGAAAATGAGTTCTCCCGAAAGAAACCTTGTGCTTCCAGTTCCTAGTTGGAAGCTCAACTGCTCTCCTCTATAACTAAAGTGAAAGTCAGGGAACACTAGCCTCGAAGTAATGCCCTGATTATCCTGGCAAAACGGGAGGCGTGCAGCAGCTCCATGAGGCCTTCATCGCTGTTCTTTAGTTTAACCGTAGTAAGTTTTCCTAGACTCCTAGAGACCTTGCTTCAGCACCCCTATCGCAATCAGAAAACTGCCTAGAGCCGGGAAGCTCTGGTCCTGCGTGTATGCTGCGTACCAACTTACTATTTGGAGACTGATGGCACAAGGTTTCTTTGCCCATTTGGAAAGCTCTGTTCATGCGGCCTCCTTTATACCTGAAAAGCATTGTTGTTGCCGGGGTTTTAGTCACTGCCTGCACGGTTCTGAGAAAATATTGAGTTTTCCCGTCCGAAACCTTGTGCTTCCACTTCCTACTTGGAAGCTCACCCTGCTCTGCTCTATATCTAAAGTGAAAGTCCACGTGAGCCCTAGCCCCGAAGTAAGGCCCTGATTTGCCTTGCCAAACGGGAGGTATGGAGAAGCTCCATCAGACCTTCTTCACTGTTCTGCTTTAGTTTCACGGTAGTAAGCTTTTCCACACTTCTAGGGACCTTGTTGCACACCCGTTCTGCTACCATTATACTGAGTAAAGCCAGGAAGCTCAGGGTCAGGTAAGGAACTTCAGCCCCGTAGGCCTTTTGGGACACCCCAGTGTTGGCTAGAGAAAGGCAACACACTGCACTCTTCCTTGAGAGAGCCAGTTTACCTCAGCTCTACACAGGATTAAGGAACACACTTCTAGACTGTCCTCCATTAAATGGATGTAACCTCATTCCCCTAGTTGAACTCTTTTGAGAAGAACACTCTTTTTAATCCCTTTTCCCCTATTACACTTAGAGTCACGCATCCTCAGGAGGTGGTCGGCTTGCATTCCAAGTACAATTTAAGCACAGTTCTTGGTATAACACGGCAGGACTTTGGAAGAAGCACAGGCCCCTATATCGCCCTTGCGCATCCTTTGTTTAGGCACTTGACTGCACGCAAAAAAGCGGTCGTAGAAAAAATTAGAATTAGGGAAAGCTCCAGTGGGTATCGTGAATCTCTTTTGACTTGTTAGCATCAACATCTCCTTATGCTGCGTGTGAATCTGGAAATGTGAGACTGAGACACAAATCTTGTTTTCCTATTTTGAAAGCTCCACTCATGCAGTCTGGAAGCTACCTGAAAAGCACTGTTGTTACTGTCCTTTTAGTTACTGCCTGCCTGCTTCTGCGAAGAAAATGAGTTCTCCCGATAGAAACCTTGTGCTTCCAGTTCCTAGTTGGAAGCTCACCTGCTCTGCTCTATAACTAAAGTGAAAGTCAAGGGGAGCACTAGCCTCGAAGTAATGCCCAGATTATCCTGGCAAAACGGGAGGCGTGCAGCAGCTCCATGAGGCCTTCCTCGCTGTTCTCCTTTAGTTTAATTGTAGTGAGTCCTAGCCTCGAAGTAGGCCCTGATTTGCCTTGCCAAACGGGAGGTATGGAGCAGCTCCATCAGGCCTTCTTCAGTGTTCTGCTTTAGTTTCACTGTAGTAAGCTTTTCAAGACTCCTAGGGACCTTGTTTCAGCACCTGTTTCGGTACCAGTATACTGAGTAGAGCCAAGAACCTCAGGGGCAGCTAACAACTTCAGCCCCGTAGGCCTTTTGGAACACTCCAGTGTTGGCTAGAGAAAGGCAACACACGGCACTCTTCCTTGGGAGAGCCAGATTACCTCAGCTCTACACAGGTTTCAGGAACACACTTCTAGACACTCCTCCATGCAATGGATGTAACCTCATTCCCCTAGCTGAACTCTATTGAGAAAAACACTCTGCTTCTAATCCCTTTTCACCTTTTACACTTAGAGTCACGTATCCTCAAGGAGGCGATCGCCTTGCATTCCAAGTACAATTTAAGCACAGTTCTTGGTGTAACACTGCAGGTCTTTGGAGGATGCACAGGCCCCTAAGTCTCCATGTCGCATCCTTTGTTTAGGCACTTGGCTGCACGCAAAAATCGGACCTAGAAAAAATTAGAATTAGGGAAAGCCCCAGTGGGTAGCGTGAATCTCTTTTGACTTGTTAGCATCAACATCTCCTTATGCTGCGTGTGAATCTGGAAATGTGAGACTGAGACACAAATCTTGTTTTCCTATTTTGAAAGCTCCACTCATGCAGTCTGGAAGCTACCTGAAAAGCACTGTTGTTACTGTCCTTTTAGTTACTGCCTGCCTGCTTCTGCGAAGAAAATGAGTTCTCCCGATAGAAACCTTGTGCTTCCAAATCCTAGTTGGAAGCTCACCTGCTCTGCTCTATAACTAAAGTGAAAGTCAAGGGGAGCACTAGCCTCGAAGTAAAGCCCTGATTAACCTGGCAAAACGGGAGGCGTGCAGCAGCTCCATGAGGCCTTCCTCGCTGTTCTCCTTTAGTTTAACGGTAGTGAGTCCTAGCCTCGAAGTAGGCCCTGATTTGCCTTGCCAAACGGGAGGTATGGAGCAGCTCCATCAGGCCTTCTTCAGTGTTCTGCTTTAGTTTCACTGTAGTAAGCTTTTCAAGACTCCTAGGGACCTTGTATCAGCACCTGTTTCTGTACCAGTATACTGAGTAGAGCCAAGAACCTCAGGGGCAGCTGAAAACTTCAGCCCCGTAGGCCTTTTGGAACACTGCTGGGTTAGCTAGAGAAAGGCAACACACAGCACTCTTCCTTGGGAGAGCCAGATTACCTCAGCTCTCCACAGGTTTCAGGAACACACTTCTAGACACTCCTCCATGCAATGGATGTAACCTCATTCCCCTAGCATAACTCTACTGAGAAAAACACTCTGCTTCTAATCCCTTTTCACCTTTTACACTTAGAGTCACGCATCCTCAAGGAGGCGATCGCCTTGCATTCCAAGTACAATTTAAGCACGGTTCTTGGTGTAACACTGCAGGTCTTTGGATGATGCACAGGCCCCTAAGTCTCCATGTCACATCCTTTGTTTAGGCACTTGGCTGCACGCAAAAATCGGACCTAGAAAAAATTAGAATTAGGGAAAGCCCCAGTGGGTAGCGTGAATCTCTTTTGACTTGTTAGCATCAACATCTCCTTATGCTGCGTGTGAATCTGGAAATGTGAGACTGAGACACAAATATTGTTTTCCTATTTTGAAAGCTCCACTCATGCAGTCTGGAAGCTACCTGAAAAGCACTGTTGTTACTGTCCTTTTAGTTACTGCCTGCCTGCTTCTGCGAAGAAAATGAGTTCTCCCGATAGAAACCTTGTGCTTCCAAATCCTAGTTGGAAGCTCACCTGCTCTGCTCTATAACTAAAGTGAAAGTCAAGGGGAGCACTAGCCTCGAAGTAAAGCCCTGATTAACCTGGCAAAACGGGAGGCGTGCAGCAGCTCCATGAGGCCTTCATCGCTGTTCTCCTTTAGTTTAACGGTAGTGAGTCCTAGCCTCGAAGTAGGCCCTGATTTGCCTTGCCAAACGGGAGGTATGGAGCAGCTCCATCAGGCCTTCTTCAGTGTTCTGCTTTAGTTTCACTGTAGTAAGCTTTTCAAGACTCCTAGGGACCTTGCTTCAGCACCTGTTTCGGTACCAGTATACTGAGTAGAGCCAAGAACCTCAGGGGCAGTTAACAACTTCAGCCCCGTAGGCCTTTTGGAACACTGCAGGGTAAGCTAGAGAAAGGCAACACACGGCACTCTTCCTTGGGAGAGCCAGATTTCCTCAGCTCTACACAGGTTTCAGGAACACACTTCTAGACTGTCCTCCATGCAATGGTTGTAACCTCATTCCCCTAGCTGAACTCTATTGATAAAAACCCTCTGCTTCTTATCCCTTTTCACATTTTTCACATAGTCACGCATCCTCAAGTTGGCGGTCGCCTTGCATTCCAAGTACAATTTAAGCACAGTTCTTGGTGAAACACTGCAGGTCTTTGGAGGATGCACATGTCCCTAAGTCTCCATGTCACATCCTTTGTTTAGGCACTTGGCTGCATGCAGAAAAGTGGTCGTAGAAAAAGGTTGAATAAGGTAAAGCCCCAGTGGGTATCGTGAATCTCTTTTGACTTGTTAGCATCAACATCTCCTTATGCTGCGTGTGAATCTGGAAATGTGAGACTGAGACACAAATTTTGTTTTCCCATTTTGAAAGCTCCACTCATGCAGTCTGGAAGCTACCTGAAAAGCACTCTTGTTACCGTCCTTTTAGTTACTGCCTGCCTGCTTCTGCGAAGAAAATGAGTTCTCCCGAAAGAAACCTTGTGCTTCCAGTTCCTAGTTGGAAGCTCAACTGCTCTTCTCTATAACTAAAGTGAAAGTCAGGGAACACTAGCCTCGAAGTAATGCCCTGATTATCCTGGCAAAACGGGAGGCGTGCAGCAGCTCCATGAGGCCTTCATCGCTGTTCTTTAGTTTAACCGTAGTAAGTTTTCCTAGACTCCTAGAGACCTTGCTTCCCCACCCCTATCGCAATCAGAAAACTGCCTAGAGCCGGGAAGCTCTGGTCCTGCGTGTATGCTGCGTACCAACTTACTATTTGCAGACTGATGGCACAAGGTTTCTTTGCCCATTTGGAAAGCTCTGTTCATGCGGCCTCCTTTATACCTGAAAAGCATTGTTGTTGCCGGGGTTTTAGTCACTGCCTGCACGGTTCTGAGAAGATATTGAGTTTTCCCGTCCGAAACCTTGTGCTTCCACTTCCTACTTGGAAGCTCACCCTGCTCTGCTCTATATCTAAAGTGAAAGTCCACGTGAGCCCTAGCCCCGAAGTAAGGCCCTGATTTGCCTTGCCAAACGGGAGGTATGGAGAAGCTCCATCAGGCCTTCTTCACTGTTCTGCTTTAGTTTCACGGTAGTAAGCTTTTCCACACTTCTAGGGACCTTGTTGCACACCCGTTCTGCTACCATTATACTGAGTAAAGCCAGGAAGCTCAGGGTCAGGTAAGGAACTTCAGCCCCGTAGGCCTTTTGGGACACCCCAGTGTTGGCTAGAGAAAGGCAACACACTGCACTCTTCCTTGAGAGAGCCAGTTTACCTCAGCTCTACACAGGATTAAGGAACACACTTCTAGACTGTCCTCCATTAAATGGATGTAACCTCATTCCCCTAGTTGAACTCTTTTGAAAAGAACACTCTTTTTAATCCCTTTTCCCCTATTACACTTAGAGTCACGCATCCTCAGGAGGTGGTCGGCTTGCATTCCAAGTACAATTTAAGCACAGTTCTTGGTATAACACGGCAGGACTTTCGAAGAAGCACAGGCCCCTATATCGCCCTCGCGCATCCTTTGTTTAGGCACTTGACTGCACGCAAAAAAGCGGTCGTAGAAAAAATTAGAATTAGGGAAAGCTCCAGTGGGTATCGTGAATCTCTTTTGACTTGTTAGCATCAACATCTCCTTATGCTGCGTGTGAATCTGGAAATGTGAGACTGAGACACAAATCTTGTTTTCCTATTTTGAAAACTCCACTCATGCAGTCTGGAAGCTACCAGAAAAGCACTGTTGTTACTGTCCTTTTAGTTACTGCCTGCCTGCTTCTGCGAAGAAAATGAGTTCTCCCGATAGAAACCTTGTGCTTCCAGTTCCTAGTTGGAAGCTCACCTGCTCTGCTCTATAACTAAAGTGAAAGTCAAGGGGAGCACTAGCCTCGAAGTAAAGCCCTGATTAACCTGGCAAAACGGGAGGCGTGCAGCAGCTCCATGAGGCCTTCCTCGCTGTTCTCCTTTAGTTTAACGGTAGTGAGTCCTAGCCTCGAAGTAGGCCCTGATTTGCCTTGCCAAACGGGAGGTATGGAGCAGCTCCATCAGGCCTTCTTCAGTGTTCTGCTTTAGTTTCACTGTAGTAAGCTTTTCAAGACTCCTAGGGACCTTGCTTCAGCACCTGTTTCTGTACCAGTATACTGAGTAGAGCCAAGAACCTCAGGGGCAGCTGAAAACTTCAGCCCCGTAGGCCTTTTGGAACACTGCTGGGTTAGCTAGAGAAAGGCAACACACAGCACTCTTCCTTGGGAGAGCCAGATTACCTCAGCTCTCCACAGGTTTCAGGAACACACTTCTAGACACTCCTCCATGCAATGGATGTAACCTCATTCCCCTAGCATAACTCTACTGAAAAAAACACTCTGCTTCTAATCCCTTTTCACCTTTTACACTTAGAGTCACGCATCCTCAAGGAGGCGATCGCCTTGCATTCCAAGTACAATTTAAGCACAGTTCTTGGTGTAACACTGCAGGTCTTTGGATGATGCACAGGCCCCTAAGTCTCCATGTCGCATCCTTTGTTTAGGCACTTGGCTGCACGCAAAAATCGGACCTAGAAAAAATTAGAATTAGGGAAAGCCCCAGTGGGTAGCGTGAATCTCTTTTGACTTGTTAGCATCAACATCTCCTTATGCTGCGTGTGAATCTGGAAATGTGAGACTGAGACACAAATCTTGTTTTCCTATTTTGAAAGCTCCACTCATGCAGTCTGGAAGCTACCTGAAAAGCACTGTTGTTACTGTCCTTTTAGTTACTGCCTGCCTGCTTCTGCGAAGAAAATGAGTTCTCCCGATAGAAACCTTGTGCTTCCAAATCCTAGTTGGAAGCTCACCTGCTCTGCTCTATAACTAAAGTGAAAGTCAAGGGGAGCACTAGCCTCGAAGTAATGCCCAGATTATCCTGGCAAAACGGGAGGCGTGCAGCAGCTCCATGAGGCCTTCCTCGCTGTTCTCCTTTAGTTTAACGGTAGTGAGTCCTAGCCTCGAAGTAGGCCCTGATTTGCCTTGCCAAACGGGAGGTATGGAGCAGCTCCATCAGGCCTTCTTCAGTGTTCTGCTTTAGTTTCACTGTAGTAAGCTTTTCAAGATTCCTAGGGACCTTGTTTCAGCTCCTGTTTCGGTACCAGTATACTGAGTAGAGCCAAGAACCTCAGGGGCAGCTAACAACTTCAGCCCCGTAGGCCTTTTGGAACACTCCAGTGTTGGCTAGAGAAAGGCAACACACGGCACTCTTCCTTGGGAGAGCCAGATTACCTCAGCTCTACACAGGTTGCAGGAACACACTTCTACACACTCCTCCATGCAATGGATGTAACCTCATTCCCCTAGCTGAACTCTATTGAGAAAAACACTCTGCTTCTAATCCCTTTTCACCTTTTACACTTAGAGTCACGCATCCTCAAGGAGGCGATCGCCTTGCATTCCAAGTACAATTTAAGCACAGTTCTTGGTGTAACACTGCAGGTCTTTGGAGGATGCACAGGCCCCTAAGTCTCCATGTCGCATCCTTTGTTTAGGCACTTCGCTGCACGCAAAAGTCGGACCTAGAAAAAATTAGAATTAGGGAAAGCCCCAGTGGGTAGCGTGAATCTCTTTTGACTTGTTAGCATCAACATCTCCTTATGCTGCGTGTGAATCTGGAAATGTGAGACTGAGACACAAATATTGTTTTCCTATTTTGAAAGCTCCACTCATGCAGTCTGGAAGCTACCTGAAAAGCACTGTTGTTACTGTCCTTTTAGTTACTGCCTGCCTGCTTCTGCGAAGAAAATGAGTTCTCCCGATAGAAACCTTGTGCTTCCAAATCCTAGTTGGAAGCTCACCTGCTCTGCTCTATAACTAAAGTGAAAGTCAAGGGGAGCACTAGCCTCGAAGTAAAGCCCTGATTAACCTGGCAAAACGGGAGGCGTGCAGCAGCTCCATGAGGCCTTCATCGCTGTTCTCCTTTAGTTTAACGGTAGTGAGTCCTAGCCTCGAAGTAGGCCCTGATTTGCCTTGCCAAACGGCAGGTATGGAGCAGCTCCATCAGGCCTTCTTCAGTGTTCTGCTTTAGTTTCACTGTAGTAAGCTTTTCAAGACTCCTAGGGACCTTGCTTCAGCACCTGTTTCGGTACCAGTATACTGAGTAGAGCCAAGAACCTCAGGGGCAGTTAACAACTTCAGCCCCGTAGGCCTTTTGGAACACTGCAGGGTAAGCTAGAGAAAGGCAACACACGGCACTCTTCCTTGGGAGAGCCAGATTTCCTCAGCTCTACACAGGTTGCAGGAACACACTTCTAGACTGTTCTCCATGCAATGGTTGTAACCTCATTCCCCTAGCTGAACTCTATTGATAAAAACCCTCTGCTTCTTCTCCCTTTTCACATTTTTCACATAGTCACGCATCCTCAAGTTGGCGGTCGCCTTGCATTCCAAGTACAATTTAAGCACAGTTCTTGGTGAAACACTGCAGGTCTTTGGAGGATGCACATGTCCCTAAGTCTCCATGTCACATCCTTTGTTTAGGCACTTGGCTGCATGCAGAAAAGTGGTCGTAGAAAAAGGTTGAATAAGGTAAAGCCCCAGTGGGTATCGTGAATCTCTTTTGACTTGTTAGCATCAACATCTCCTTATGCTGCGTGTGAATCTGGAAATGTGAGACTGAGACACAAATTTTGTTTTCCCATTTTGAAAGCTCCACTCATGCAGTCTGGAAGCTACCTGAAAAGCACTCTTGTTACCGTCCTTTTAGTTACTGCCTGCCTGCTTCTGCGAAGAAAATGAGTTCTCCCGAAAGAAACCTTGTGCTTCCAGTTCCTAGTTGGAAGCTCAACTGCTCTCCTCTATAACTAATGTGAAAGTCAGGGAACACTAGCCTCGAAGTAATGCCCTGATTATCCTGGCAAAACGGGAGGCGTGCAGCAGCTCCATGAGGCCTTCATCGCTGTTCTTTAGTTTAACCGTAGTAAGTTTTCCTAGACTCCTAGAGACCTTGCTTCAGCACCCCTATCGCAATCAGAAAACTGCCTAGAGCCGGGAAGCTCTGGTCCTGCGTGTATGCTGCGTACCAACTTACTATTTGCAGACTGATGGCACAAGGTTTCTTTGCCCATTTGGAAAGCTCTGTTCATGCGGCCTCCTTTATACCTGAAAAGCATTGTTGTTGCCGGGGTTTTAGTCACTGCCTGCACGGTTCTGAGAAGATATTGAGTTTTCCCGTCCGAAACCTTGTGCTTCCACTTCCTACTTGGAAGCTCACCCTGCTCTGCTCTATATCTAAAGTGAAAGTCCACGTGAGCCCTAGCCCCGAAGTAAGGCCCTGATTTACCTTGCCAAACGGGAGGTATGGAGAAGCTCCATCAGGCCTTCTTCACTGTTCTGCTTTAGTTTCACGGTAGTAAGCTTTTCCACACTTCTAGGGACCTTGTTGCACACCCGTTCTGCTAGCATTATACTGAGTAAAGCCAGGAAGCTCAGGGTCAGGTAAGGAACTTCAGCCCCGTAGGCCTTTTGGGACACCCCAGTGTTGGCTAGAGAAAGGCAACACACTGCACTCTTTCTTGAGATAGCCAGTTTACCTCAGCTCTACACAGGATTAAGGAACACACTTCTAGACTGTCCTCCATTAAATGGATGTAACCTCATTCCCCTAGTTGAACTCTTTTGAGAAGAACACTCTTTTTAATCCCTTTTCCCCTATTACACTTAGAGTCACGCATCCTCAGGAGGTGGTCGGCTTGCATTCCAAGTACAATTTAAGCACAGTTCTTGGTATAACACGGCAGGACTTTCGAAGAAGCACAGGCCCCTATATCGCCCTCGCGCATCCTTTGTTTAGGCACTTGACTGCACGCAAAAAAGCGGTCGTAGAAAAAATTAGAATTAGGGAAAGCTCCAGTGGGTATCGTGAATCTCTTTTGACTTGTTAGCATCAACATCTCCTTATGCTGCGTGTGAATCTGGAAATGTGAGACTGAGACACAAATCTTGTTTTCCTATTTTGAAAGCTCCACTCATGCAGTCTGGAAGCTACCTGAAAAGCACTGTTGTTACTGTCCTTTTAGTTACTGCCTGCCTGCTTCTGCGAAGAAAATGAGTTCTCCCGATAGAAACCTTGTGCTTCCAGTTCCTAGTTGGAAGCTCAACTGCTCTGCTCTATAACTAAAGTGAAAGTCAAGGGGAGCACTAGCCTCGAAGTAATGCCCATATTATCATGGCAAAACGGGAGGCGTGCAGCAGCTCCATGAGGCCTTCCTCGCGGTTCTCCTTTAGTTTAACGGTAGTGAGTCCTAGCCTCGAAGTAGGCCCTGATTTGCCTTGCCAAACGGGAGGTATGGAGCAGCTCCATCAGGCCTTCTTCAGTGTTCTGCTTTAGTTTCACTGTAGTAAGCTTTTGAAGACTCCTAGGGACCTTGTTTCAGCACCTGTTTCGGTACCAGTATACTGAGTAGAGCCAAGAACCTCAGGGGCAGCTAACAACTTCAGCCCCGTAGGCCTTTTGGAACACTCCAGTGTTGGCTAGAGAAAGGCAACACACGGCACTCTTCCTTGGGAGAGCCAGATTACCTCAGCTCTACACAGGTTTCAGGAACACACTTCTAGACACTCCTCCATGCAATGGATGTAACCTCATTCCCCTAGCTGAACTCTATTGAGAAAAACACTCTGCTTCTAATCCCTTTTCATCTTTTACACTTAGAGTCACGCATCCTCAAGGAGGCGATCGCCTTGCATTCCAAGTACAATTTAAGCACAGTTCTTGGTGTAACACTGCAGGTCTTTGGAGGATGCACAGGCCCCTAAGTCTCCATGTCACATCCTTTGTTTAGGCACTTGGCTGCACGCAAAAATCGGACCTAGAAAAAATTAGAATTAGGGAAAGCCCCAGTGGGTAGCGTGAATCTCTTTTGACTTGTTAGCATCAACATCTCCTTATGATGCGTGTTAAACTGGAAATGTGAGACTGAGACACAAATCTTGTTTTCCTATTTTGAAAGCTCCACTCATGCAGTCTGGAAGCTACCTGAAAAGCACTGTTGTTATTGTCCTTTTAGTTACTGCCTGCCTGCTTCTGCGAAGAAAATGAGTTCTCCCGATAGAAACCTTGTGCTTCCAGTTCCTAGGTGGAAGCTCACCTGCTCTGCTCTATAACTAAAGTGAAAGTCAAGGGGAGCACTAGCCTCGAAGTAATGCCCAGATTATCCTGGCAAAACGGGAGGCGTGCAGCAGCTCCATGAGGCCTTCCTCGCTGTTCTCCTATAGTTTAACGGTAGTGAGTCCTAGCCTCGAAGTAGGCCCTGATTTGCCTTGCCAAACGGGAGGTATGGAGCAGCTCCATCAGGCCTTCTTCAGTGTTCTGCTTTAGTTTCACTGTAGTAAGCTTTTCAAGACTCCTAGGGACCTTGTTTCAGCACCTGTTTCGGTACCAGTATACTGAGTAGAGCCAAGAACCTCAGGGGCAGCTAACAACTTCAGCCCCGTAGGCCTTTTGGAACACTCCAGTGTTGGCTAGAGAAAGGCAACACACGGCACTCTTCCTTGGGAGAGCCAGATTACCTCAGCTCTCCACAGGTTTCAGGAACACACTTCTAGACACTCCTCCATGCAATGGATGTAACCTCATTCCCCTAGCTGAACTCTATTGAGAAAAACACTCTGCTTCTAATCCCTTTTCATCTTTTACACTTAGAGTCACGCATCCTCAAGGAGGCGATCGCCTTGCATTCCAAGTACAATTTAAGCACAGTTCTTGGTGTAACACTGCAGGTCTTTGGAGGATGCACAGGCCCCTACGTCTCCATGTCGCATCCTTTGTTTAGGCACTTGGCTGCACGCAAAAATCGGACCTAGAAAAAATTAGAATTAGGGAAAGCCCCAGTGGGTAGCGTGAATCTCTTTTGACTTGTTAGCATCAACATCTCCTTATGCTGCGTGTGAATCTGGAAATGTGAGACTGAGACACAAATCTTGTTTTCCTATTTTGAAAGCTCCACTCATGCAGTCTGGAAGCTACCTGAAAAGCACTGTTGTTACTGTCCTTTTAGTTACTGCCTGCCTGCTTCTGCGAAGAAAATGAGTTCTCCCGATAGAAACCATGTGCTTCCAAATCCTAGTTGGAAGCTCACCTGCTCTGCTCTATAACTAAAGTGAAAGTCAAGGGGAGCACTAGCCTCGAAGTAAAGCCCTGATTAACCTGGCAAAACGGGAGGCGTGCAGCAGCTCCATGAGGCCTTCATCACTGTTCTCCTTTAGTTTAACGTTAGTGAGTCCTAGCCTCGAAGTAGGCCCTGATTTGCCTTGCCAAACGGGAGGTATGGAGCAGCTCCATCAGGCCTTCTTCAGTGTTCTGCTTTAGTTTCACTGTAGTAAGCTTTTCAAGACTCCTAGGGACCTTGCTTCAGCACCTGTTTCGGTACCAGTATACTGAGTAGAGCCAAGAACCTCAGGGGCAGCTGAAAACTTCAGCCCCGTAGGCCTTTTGGAACACTGCTGGGTTAGCTAGAGAAAGGCAACACACAGCACTCTTCCTTGGGAGAGCCAGATTACCTCAGCTCTACACAGCTTTCAGGAACACACTTCTAGACACTCCTCCATGCAATGGATGTAACCTCATTCCCCTAGCATAACTCTACTGAGAAAAACACTCTGCTTCTAATCCCTTTTCACCTTTTACACTTAGAGTCACGCATCCTCAAGGAGGCGATCGCCTTGCATTCCAAGTACAATTTAAGCACAGTTCTTGGTGTAACACTGCAGGTCTTTGGATGATG
This sequence comes from Balaenoptera physalus, assembly GCF_965194825.1. Classification (NCBI taxonomy): domain Eukaryota; kingdom Metazoa; phylum Chordata; class Mammalia; order Artiodactyla; family Balaenopteridae; genus Balaenoptera; species Balaenoptera physalus. The sequence continues at coordinate 41,618,531 of NC_138884.1, read as the reverse complement.
CACAGGCCCCTAAGTCTCCATGTCGCATCCTTTGTTTAGGCACTTGGCTGCACGCAAAATTCGGACCTAGAAAAAATTAGAATTAGGGAAAGCCCCAGTGGGTAGCGTGAATCTCTTTTGACTTGTTAGCATCAACATCTCCTTATGCTGCGTGTGAATCTGGAAATGTGAGACTGAGACACAAATCTTGTTTTCCTATTTTGAAAGCTCCACTCATGCAGTCTGGAAGCTACCTGAAAAGCACTGTTGTTACTGTCCTTTTAGTTACTGCCTGCCTGCTTCTGCGAAGAAAATGAGTTCTCCCGATAGAAACCTTGTGCTTCCAAATCCTAGTTGGAAGCTCACCTGCTCTGCTCTATAACTAAAGTGAAAGTCAAGGGGAGCACTAGCCTCGAAGTAAAGCCCTGATTAACCTGGCAAAACGGGAGGCGTGCAGCAGCTCCATGAGGCCTTCCTCGCTGTTCTCCTTTAGTTTAACGGTAGTGAGTCCTAGCCTCGAAGTAGGCCCTGATTTGCCTTGCCAAACGGGAGGTATGGAGCAGCTCCATCAGGCCTTCTTCAGTGTTCTGCTTTAGTTTCACTGTAGTAAGCTTTTCAAGACTCCTAGGGACCTTGCTTCAGCACCTGCTTCGGTACCAGTATACTGAGTAGAGCCAAGAACTTCAGGGGCAGTTAACAACGTCAGCCCCGTAGGCCTTTTGGAACACTGCAGGGTTAGCTAGAGAAAGGCAAATCACGGCACTCTTCCTTGGGAGAGCCAGATTACCTCAGCTCTACACAGCTTTCAGGAACACACTTCTAGACACTCCTCCATGCAATGGATGTAACCTCATTCCCCCAGCTGAACTCTACTGAGAAAAACACTCTGCTTCTAATCCCTTTTCACCTTTTACACTTAGAGTCACGCATCCTCAAGGAGGCAGTCGCCTTGCATTCCAAGTACAATTTAAGCACAGTTCTTGGTGTAACACTGCAGGTCTTTGGAAGATGCACAGGCCCCTAAGTTTCCTGGCGCATCCTTTGTTTAGGCACTTGGCTGCAAGCAAAGATCGGACCTAGAAAAAATTAGAAATAGGGAAAGCCCCAGTGGGTAGCGTGAATCTCTTTTCACTTGTTAGCATCAACATCTCCTTATGATGCGTGTTAATCTGGAAATGTGAGACTCAGACACAAATCTTGTTTTCCTATTTTGAAAGCTTCACTCATGCAGTCTCGAAGCTACCTGAAAAGCACTGTTTTTACTGTCCGTTTAGTTACTGCCTGCCTGCTTCAGCGAAGAAAATGAGTTCTCCCGAAAGAAACCTTGTGCTTCCAGTTCCTAGTTGGAAGCTCACCTGCTCTGCTCTATAACTAAAGTGAAAGTCAAGGGGAGCACTAGCCTCGAAGTAATGCCCAGATTATCCTGGCAAAACGGGAGGCGTGCAGCAGCTCCATGAGGCCTTCCTCGCTGTTCTCCTATAGTTTAACGGTAGTGAGTCCTAGCCTCGAAGTAGGCCCTGATTTGCCTTGCCAAACGGGAGGTATGGAGCAGCTCCATCAGGCCTTCTTCAGTGTTATGCTTTAGTTTCACTGTAGTAAGCTTTTCAAGACTCCTAGGGACCTTGTTTCAGCACCTGTTTCGGTACCAGTATACTGAGTAGAGCCAAGAACCTCAGGGGCAGCTAACAACTTCAGCCCCGTAGGCCTTTTGGAACACTCCAGTGTTGGCTAGAGAAAGGCAACACACGGCACACTTCCTTGGGAGAGCCAGATTACCTCAGCTCTACACAGGTTTCAGGAACACACTTCTAGACACTCCTCCATGCAATGGATGTAACCTCATTCCCCTAGCTGAACTCTATTGAGAAAAACACTCTGCTTCTAATCCCTTTTCATCTTTTACACTTAGAGTCACGCATCCTCAAGGAGGCGATCGCCTTGCATTCCAAGTACAATTTAAGCACAGTTCTTGGTGTAACACTGCAGGTCTTTGGAGGATGCACAGGCCCCTAAGTCTCCATGTCGCATCCT